>NC_142336.1:13458996-13778996 GCF_054954075.1 Amborella trichopoda
CTCTGTCAAAGTTTCCTCGTCTTCTCCTCTATCATAAATGGCGGGTGCTCATCATTATCCATGTTTTCTCTCTCTTCTTAATCTTCTGTCACAGGCAGTAGAAGCTCATCGCCGCCCATGTTTCCTCTCCCCTCTCACTCCCCTGTCATGGACGGTGGATGCTCATCGCCGTCCATGTTTTCTTTCTCTTCTTTTGAGCCTCTGTCATGAATGGAGAATGCTTATCGCCATTCATATTTTCTATCTCTTTTAATTCTTATCATGGATGGCAGATGCTTATCGCCGTCCATATTTTCTCTCTCTTCTAATTCTTGTCATGGATAGCGAGAGCTCATCGTTGTCTATATTCTCTCTCCTCTTTCTCTTCTGTCATGTACGATAGATGCTCATCACCATCCATGTTTTCTCTTTCTTCTTAACCATCTGTCATGGATGACGGATGCTCATCACCATCCATATTTTCTCTCTCCTCTTTCTCCTCTATCATGAACGGTGGATGCTCATTGTCGTTCATATTTTCTCTCTCTTCTTAACCCTCTGTCATGGATGGCGGATGCTCATCGCCATCCATGTTTTCTTTCTCCTCTTACTCCTCTGTCATGGACAGCGTATGCTCATCGTCGTTTATGTTTTCTCACTTTTCTTAACCCCCTGTCATGGACGGCGGATGCTCATCACTGTCCATGTTTTCTCTGTCTTTTTAATCTTATGTCATGGACGACAGAAGCTCATCGTCGTCCATGTTCTCTCTCTTCTCATCCTTCAGTCATGGACAACAGAAGTTCATCGCCATCCATGTTCTCTATCTTCTCACTCGTCTGTCATGGACGGTGGAAGCTCTTCGCCATCTATGTTTTCTCTCTCTTCTCCCCTTTCTCTTCTTTTTCACTTCTCCTCTCTTCTTCTTTTCCTTTCTTCTTCTCACATGCACGACATCGGTAGTGCTGTGCATGCCTCTCCCTTTCTCTTTCTTCTCTCTCTTCTTCTTCTTTCCCTCTCATTTGACCAAGGGAGGCTAAGTCAAACACTATGGTAGTCTTATCATCTAGTAGTATTGTCGCTGTGCCGATCTTAATTACTGTGCCCACCTTAATGCCATGATAAGCTAGCCATTGTGACAGGCTGGTCGATGATCGTTCTGTCGTTTAGTAGTATTGCCGTTGTGCCGGTCTAGTTATCGTGCCCATCTTACTACCACATCAGGTCAATCACTTACTAGTCTAGCTACTGTGTTAGTCTAGCCACCTAGTCAAATTCTTATCTCCTCCCATTCCTCAATACTATTTCTTTCTTCTTCTTTCATATATTCTTTTACCCTTTTTTTTTTCTCTTCTTTTGAATGTGTGCGCCTATGTGCATTTGCCCAAAGACAATGAGGGGTCACTTGGCTCACTTGTCTTGTAAATTAACCGTGTGTGTGTGATTACAGAAACAGGAGAGTATAGGCTAAGGGAGGCAATTCCGAACCAGTTGTAGAACTGGGGGGCTTTCTTCATGATCTAAAAGGGTGCCCACATGAGCCAGCCCGAGTAAGTCCCGAACGCACCTTAAATTCCTCTCTCATCGGTTGGTATACCTACCCTTGCTTGCCATCTCAAACTCCTGGGTTCCGTCGAAACCCGAGACACGTGTCACCAGGTCATCTCGACCCGGAGGATGAGATCGAGGCACCTAACCAGCTTGGCGACTCCACTGAGGACTTACTACCGCTTCATCGTATCGCCCTTATTTAGCTAGTTTCTCTTTTGTTTGTCTGTTTTCACACACCACATATGGATTTTGGGTTCTTTAACCCATTCATCCAGATCAGAGATTTCCTCATCCCTGCATTCACAAGTGTTTCCCGGGAACCAGTTCCTTGAACGTCTTTCCCAACCTTCCTTTTGAGCAAAGACCTAGTGTCTATCCCCTAGGTCTTAACCTGGATAGGTAAGAGGCAGGACTTAAATGTCACTAACTTCCCATCTCCTTGCCCTGGTGGAATTTTCACTGAGGCATGTTGCATCGGTAGTACCTCTGCTACCATTCACAAAATGCACCGTGTCACTGGCAAGTCACTTCTCGGTCATATTGTCGATGTACGCTGGAAGGCTTCTCAGTCCCTTTTTGCAAAAGGTAAGGAAGTTGCCTTTGCTTTTGTGGGTCGCCGTAAGGCCACCCCCCACATTTGTGCACCACCACTGGTCTCTATGACTAAAGACTCAACACATTGAGGAGGAGACCCTGCGGCCTCCACCTCACACACACACTAAGGTTCATGGGTCATCCACTCGAGTCACACCTTGGGGCCATTGTGCTACCTCTAGTAAGCGTTCAGGATTAAGCGTCCTTGGGCCGAAACCCGTGCGCATGCATATGCATCCCACTGCTCGGGGCAACGCCATTGTTGCGGCAACCCAAGCACACGGGAGACGGCCCCTTCGTCGTCCTACTCAGCACACACTCTCGCTCCCTGTAAGGGGCAGGCTTCTACTTGTTCCCTTACAAATACGTGCTCGCAGTTCTCGGCCTCCTAAGATAAGACCACCTATTCGAGCCCGGGTTGAACCCCAAGTCACCCGGGATGCTATTTCAAAGGGCCTAGACATGTTGCCTTCTCAGGCCTACTTGCTCCCAACTCAGACAACATCGAGAGCCAGTCCCCTCTTCTCCCGCCCTTTCTCCTCTCGGTAGGAACCTCAAGACCTGATACTAGAAGGTTTTCCCCAAGAGTACCATCTTGAACCAGCCCCGTCATCATGGTCGTGGCTCTAGAGCTCATAAGCGGGTTCGGGGCATAAACATGATGGGAGATCAATTCCTTCATCCTCCTTGGTCTAAGATCTCTTGGCCCACACCCGTTGCTTCAGCTGATGGAAACAACTCTTTCTTGTGCAAGAAGGGCCGACCAGCAGTAGTTTTGATCGCAGTTCTGGCATGAGGTCCATCAAAACCTCAAAGCTAAACACGATATGTGTCTGCAAATTCTGGCTAGAGAAGAAACCAAGACGGTCGGGGCAGCTTTGACGACCCTCTTCACTTGAACCCCTTCTACCCTCTTTAGATGACAAAGCCTAAAGAAGAAGTTTGCGAGTCCTGCACCATGATAAGCATCATAGAAGATGACACGACCACCCAGCAACCACGGTCCCAAGATCGTCATTCGGTCCGCATACAAGACTCGAGTCCAGTCGGGGCATGCTCAGCCCTTGCTGACTGATCTGCCACACGTGACCTATCAATCTCAGAAGCCCTCAAACGTACCTAAGGCTGACCTTCCTAGAGAAACAGTGAACGTAGTGTTTGTGAGCGAACCTGGCAACTCTCAGGAAGAGCGCATGAATAAGTTCGAAGACATGGTTCGCGCAATGATGGAGAAGATTGACCGCATGGAAACCATGCAACACTCGACTAACCATGATGTCTACTCCCATCACTCGAACAATACACGTTCAAGGCAGCCTCCCCCTCCTGCCTCTCACTACAATTCTGTCCCGCATTCTATCTCACAAGCAGACATTGATGCTATTGTGACCCAAAGCTTAAAGAGCAAATAGATCCTGGGTATGCAGGGAGCAGCTCTTTTCCAAAATCCGTACCCCTCCTACATTGATCAGGTGCCGTCTCCCTCAGACTACAAGAAAGGGAAGTTTCCCTTGTTCGATGGTACAACCTCCCCACATCAGCATATCGCCCATTTCCAAGCAGCATGTCGAGAGACAATAGCTGACGGGAGACTCTTTCTCCTTCAGTTTGTTGAAACCCTTGATGGCTCAGCTTTTCAGTGGTATGCTCGGCTTCCCTCAAAATCAGTACATACTTGGGAGAAAATGGAGAAATTGTTCCACCGGCGTTTCTATGAGGTCGAAAGAGAGGTGCAAACCATTGAGCTTCTCACTGCTTGCCATCCTAATCCTATATCTGAGAAGGACGCAGTTCAAAACTGTGTGCGGAACATGCGGCGTGAGATTGCTCTACATGTTGAGGCTTACAATCCAACCTCCATGTCAGAGCTGATCTCTAAGTCAGTCCACATAGAAAGCCTGTCACACCACCACGGCGGGTCAAGACGATAGTCTGCAAGCTCAGGAAACAACCAGGGCAATGGTAGCTCTCGGACTAATATCTAGGGCAACCAACAGCAAGGAGTGATCAGTGCGGCCGTCACCGTAAGTGATCCAAATAAGGCTCCCTCCCAAACTTTGGACCTCTCCAAAGGGGTAAACAAAGCGACAGCGCCTCAGGCACGCAAACAACAACAATCATACAACCGGGTACCCCCACCTGCGAACCTTAATCAAGATGATTATTGGACCAGGCACAAGAATAAAGTTTACCCCTTTGAAAAGGAATGGGTTTCTGCGCTACTCCGATTATTACTAAAACAGGACATGATCGAGCTGCCAGAGGCCAAGTTCTTTGATCAAGCCAGAATCGAGACCCATGTGAATCACTGTGCTTATCATTGGAGGATAAGCCACCCTGCAGAGGATTTCTACACATTAAAAGACATTATCAAAGCCCTGATCCAGAAGGGTTAGATAAAGCTTGAAGAGCTAAAGAAGGCATTCGAGGCAGTAGAAGCCTCCCACGCAGTGACAGTCCAAGAGGAAGATGAATCACTTGATCTCCTTCTTGCCTTGTTCGTCATGATGATTCATGAAGGCCTCATTATACCAAAACCGACAAGGTAGCCCCGATGCCTTGCCCAGGGAACTGAGAACCATTGGTGCCCATACCATCATATATGGGGCCACGACTTGAGCGAATGCTCAAGTTTCCATGATATAATCGTGAAGAAAATATAGGGATGCCAAGAGCCTTGTGACATTCCATAAAGAGATCCCTGAGTCACTGCTCCACTGGTACGAGAGGGCCTCCTGACACAAAACCCGTCGCTGGGTTTATGAACAGTCCTCGCTTGACGAACTGCTTCTCGCCTTAAGGACTTGAGTCTGCTCCGCCCGTGGTGGACTATTCATGGCTGGGAAGTTGAGGGTTCATCAAGATTTGAATCATCATTACCGATGAATCAAGCACTTACAGTGAAAACCGGAAAGAGACAGGCATCAAGTGCTGCTCACCGGAGAAACAAGACTGCTCAACGACCATTGGAGCAGGAATTTCTTAAGCCTCTTCCCCCATTGCCAACTTTACTGGACTTCATCCCTGACACGATCATCCTTCCTTCCTCATCTCGTCAAGAGGTTTTCCTTGAGCTGTCGTCTCCTCAGAGTACGCCTAATGAGGGTGACGATGTTAAAAGCACTACCCAACGGTCCAAGCAGGAGAAAGACCTAAAAGATTCTTTGCACATGTCTAACTCTGGTGATGATGCAAAAAGCTGCCTAGATCGGTCCGATGAAGGGAACGACCTTAAAAGTTACTCACCTACTGACCCTTCTCCTTCTTTTTCTTCTTCTTCTGATCCTTCCTCTTATATGTCTCTTGTAGGTACAAACTTGAAATGTCCATACTTTCAGGCTCTTGATAGAGAACTTGAAGGAACCAATATAAGCAGGACGCATCGGAGGCGGTTGAAAACGACACTAACTCAGGCAGCTAGATTCTTGACAGTTGCCGACGCCGTGGCAGCTCTAGCCAAGGCAGAGCCATCTTCGTCAAAGAAGCACAAGAAGTCCAAGCCAAAGAACTCTGATTTTGAGCAGAAGCTGAGAGAATCAAGAGGGCATAGCTTCTATTCTCAAGAGGCTTGCCATATGGTACAGGTCTATGAAGTATCAGTTAGCACGGGGCAAACATTATAGACACCTATGCAAAGACCAAGTGATTCATATGATAGTGCCTTCGGCCCCACAATCGCTGAATCTCACATCCTCCCTGTAACTTTTAAGTCAAACTCCTGCAGCCTGATGTACCGTCTATGTTTGAGGTTGACCCTTCTGTTCCTCAGTTCGGGATAGGTGCATAAATCATAACCTACACTGGAGCTCTATTAGAATCGGAGATGTCAGGATCATGTATCTCCGCACTGGAGGTTAATGAGAAGAGCTCTATTGGGGTTTATTGTTAGACATCGAGGATTGGAAGTTGAGCCGGTCAAGATCAAGGCAATCTAGGAAATGCCACCACCAACTACATTGCGAGAGCTACGATCTCTTCAAGGATAACTAGCTTATATCTGCAGGTTTATCTAAAACCTCTCAGGTTGCTGTAAGCCTTTTACACACTTGTTAAAGAAGGATACTCCATTCATCTGGGATGAAGCATGTCAGGTAGCCCTTGATGACATCAAGCATTATTTACTCAACCCTCCAGTGCTCCTTACACCGGTGTTGGGAAAACCCCTCATCTTGTACGTGACTGCTCTTGACGAGTCACTCAAAGCATTGTTGGTGCCGAAGAAAGACGAAGGGAAAGAAATCGCATTACACTATCTCAACTGCAGGATGCAAGGGGCCCAGAAGAATTATCCCCCTATAGAGAAAATGTTCTTAGCCCTAATCTTCATGGTACAAAAACTCCACCACTACTTGCTCGGTCATGAAGTAAAACTTATATCAAAAGCAGATAAGTGGGCATTAGTGCTGATGGAATTTGACATCACATATGTCCCACAAAAGGTCATCAAAGGCTAAGCTCTAGCTAATTTCATCGCAGCACACCCCTTACCGACCGAATCCCCTTTATCAAGTGACATTTCTGACGAAGAAGTATTCTGTGCAGAACTTGCTTATGCATGGGAGATGTACTTCGACGGAGGCTTCCAATCTGATCAAGGAGGTGCCGAAGTGGTATTCCTAACTCCACAAGGAGGAGTATTGCCTCTTTCTTTTCTCTCATTGAAGCGGGTTCCCATAATGAGGTAGAATATCAGGCCCTTATAATTGGATTAGAGATAGCCGTCGATCTAGACTTGGAGCAGCTCAAGATCTGTGGCGACTCTGAGTTGGTCATTCACCAACTTAAAGGGATCTATGACATGAGAAAAGACACTTTCAAGCCTTATCATGATACTGCAGAATTGTATATGGCTCAGTTTGAGGATATATACTTGAGTCACATCCCCAGGAGGCTAAACTCGTAGGCGGATGCACTTGCAAAACTTGGGGCTACAATTTAATTATCGTCACCAGGGCCCATGCTTGTTTGGGTGGAAGAGTGGAGACATGTTGAACTGAGAACCGAGATAGATGTGGATGACGAGAGAAATCTCTTCCCCGAGTGCCCTCCTAATCCATTCGGAGAACTTCTATCAGCCAAAGAAGTTATTAAGATTGAACACAAAATGGCACGGAGTCAAGGGCCTTAGCAAGATTCACAGAGGTTTCCTACCGGAGTTCCAGAGCTCCTCCGGTCTCTGCTGCTGAAGGAGAGGTTGCAGAGAGTTCAGAGGGCTTTGTAGGTCCACTGGTTATTGGAGGAAAAGGAGGGGCTGCATTGAGCTCACCAAAAACTTAGTGGAATTCCGGTGAGTTGCGGTAAACTGCTTAAGTGGGAAAACATGGAGAAGGGAAGACCGCGGGGTCACAGGGAAGCTCTTGGGGATTTTCGATGGTCTTTCGACCCTTCTGGTAACGAGTGGAAGGCAAAGCAGGGTTTTTTCGGTGGCGGTGAAGTACTTTTGTCGGGGAAAGGCAACGTCGGTAGGGGAAAGAACATGGTCAGAATTTTATACTTCTTCCAGCACCTTTTTTGCCTCTCACTCTTCCACACATCTAATAAGAATACCGTCAAATGACCATCTGAAGAGAGCATCTCCTACAAGGAGGGTATAATTGGTAGACATTCGATGCACACCATTGCGCTCGGCACAATCTTCCAGGAGTCTACCATGTTTTAGAAAATTAGTGATGGGCTTTCTCCAATCTTCTAAAACATGGTAGACGCCCGGAAGGTTGTGCCGAGCGCAATGGTGTGCATCGAATGTCTACCAATTATACCAGATTTTGACCAAAATTTCAAAGTTGCAAAATCATCGTTCAGGCATAGAATCAAGCTGGATTTGTTGCGCCACGATCGTAATGACTTGCTCAGTGTAATTCAGCGATGGAACCATCGAAAAACATCAAGGAATGAGTGCACTATTGATCCAAAGTTTCAAGATCTATTCAAATTTCAAGTCACATGATCGTGCACTAAAACACAATCCATGGCTCGAAGTTGGTATCAAATCGATCGCCATGTCGAGCCCTACAAGAAAACAATCATCTTATGATCAACTGGACATCATAACGACCCCGGATCATCCATGCAAGATCACGCAAGTTTTAGGGCAACACAGGGACTGTTCTAAAATTCCATGAATTGTTAGGAAGGGGCAAATTTGTCATTTTGCACCCTATTTTCTAATTTCTTTCAATTCAATTTAATCTTAATTTCTAGCAATTAAGGTTACTTTGATCATCCACCTATATTTGAAGCAAATTCTATATATAGGTACCATCATTATACGCACCAGAGGACTCAACCTTTCATAAAAGAAGGGTTTTTTACTTAATACAAGTTTCTCTTTCTTCTCATTGTTGGGTCACGTTTGAGAGAGAGATGGAGGTGAGAGAAAATTTTGACCGGTATCTCTAGGTTCGAGGTAAACGTTATCTCTCTTCTTTTCTTTTTCTCCTTCTCTCCCTCTTCTCTCCTCTCTTCGCCCTCTTTTCCGTCGGAGTTCGTCGAAGGGTCATGCACTGCAGTGGCAGTGCCATGCATGCCTCCCTTGAGATCACACAGGTTGCGCATGGCGATGGTAGCACCATGCGTGAGTCTCCTACTCCTTCTTTTCTTCTATCTCTTTTGTCTAGTGAGGCATGTGGACAGCGCTGCCCATCGCCGTCCATAGACAAAGCTTTGACATCTCAGTGAAGAATCCAGATGGCGATTGCCGTCTGCAAGGGATCCTTCCATGTTGCATGTTTATAGTAGACAGAAATACCCATCGCCGCCCGCTAGAGGCCTCAGCAATAGTTTTCGCCGGCCTTCCTACGCCCCATGCCTATCGTCGTGTGCCTCGTGAGGATTACCGTCGCGCGCTTCACAATTGACCATCACTGTGTGCTCCATTAGAGACATGCGCGTGTTGTCTTCTTATGTTGCCAACAGTGACGCCTAGTGCCATCAGTAGTTTATTTCTCACTCTCTAGCCATGAGCAGTATTGTTGAGCGCCGCCAAAGGGCCACGACACTGCTACTCCACGGTCGTGAGTGGCAACACCAGTGCCATTGGGACCCCATCTCTCTGCCGTCTCGTGTCTTCTTCTCACTCTCTTTTCTCTTCTCACTTGATTGAGGGTAGACTTAGCCCAGCACTGCCACATTAGTCTCGGTTTCGAGTAGTATTGCCCCTGTGCTGGTCTTAAAGACTATGCCCATGTTGCTACCACTCCGAGTTGATGACTTCTCGGCTGCCATCCTAGTCGCGTCACTTCGCCAAGTTTTCTACCCTTTTCTATCTTTATTTTAATCTTATGCTTCATTGACCTCTCGTAGGAACGTACAGTGCCCTAAGACAAGGGTGGGTCTCTTTGACCTACTTGTCTCACAAATTAACCATAGAAGTGTTGTGCAGAAAACAAGAGGACAAGAGAGGTGATTTCGAACCAGCTAAATCAGTTGTGGGCTTTCTTCGTGATCTAAGAGGGCACCCACACTAGCCAGCCCGAGTAAGTCCCGAACCCACCTTCGATTCCTCTCTCATCGGTTGGTATACCTGCCCTTGTTCTCGAGCAAGGTTCTGAGAGAGCAATCTCAAATCTCAAATTCGTCAGAAATTTGAAATACGTGCCGTCAGATCATCTAAATTCGGAAGGCGAGATCGAGGCACCTAACTAGCTTGACGACTCTATTGGGGACTTACTACCCCTTAGTCAGTTCACTCTTGTTTGACCAGTATCCTCTTTTACTTTCTACATTTATCTCTATGGCATCTGGTATCAACCCATTCATCAGAGTCAGGGATAACCTTATCCCAGCACTCGTGGCTGTTCCGGGGAAGTGGGCCACTCAAGCCTCCTTCCCCACACTCCTTCCGAGTTAGGACTCATGGTCTGGCTCCTAGGTTCTCACCTGGATCAGTGCGAGAGGGGACTTAAAGGTCCCTGCCTCCCCGCTTTCACACCCTGGTGGACTCTCCACCAAGGCCCCTTGCATGGGTAGCACATCTGCTGCCACGCACCCTGCTATTGGAAAATCTACTGCCAGTCATAATGCTGAGGTATGCCAAAAGGCTACCCTATCTATTCCCATGAAAGGCAAGCAAGTTGTCGTCGCTCCTGAGGTTCACTGCGAGGCAACCCCCCATATCCTTTCACCTCTCCAAACCTCTAGACCTAGAGGCTCGGCACACCAAGGCGGAGACCCTATGACCTCCACTCCTCGCACACAGCCAAGGGCTCATGGTCCATCCACTAGAGCCACACCTAGGGGGGCAACCCTCGGGTTGTCTTGGGCTCGCTTCCAGGGCTAGGCCTTCTCGGGCTGAACCTACATGTGCTATGCATTTGCTTTCCACAGCTCGGGGCAGCGCTGGCTTTATGCCACCTCGAGCACATCCGTATTCCCTCCCAACACACATAGCTTCACCCTGTGAAAGATGGGCTTCGACCACGTCCCTCGCAGACACAAGCTCGTGGGTCTCGACCTCTTCAGATCGAACTCATTGACTGAGCCCGAGTCAACCCCCAAGTCACCCGGGCGGCTAACCTCAAAGGTGCACACACACAATCTTTGCAGGTCCCTCTTGGATCCAGAATCTAAAGGAGTCATGAACCAGCTCCTTCCACTGCCACTCTTTCCACTGCTGCTCTTCCGACGACAGACAAGCATCTCGAGCACTAGTACTCAAAGGTCTTCCCTAAGAGTACCATCTTGAGCCAGCCTCAGGTCAGCCGTATACTCGGGTCCCATGAAGGAATTCGGAGCAATGGCTTGATGTCTGACAGAGGCCTCCAGCCTTCAAAGCAGAAACCTATCTTGCTTGCTATCTTGGGGCCCCATTCTCTGCTCTAATTGATAACCACGACCCTTGCATGTTCAAAGAAGACGGGGTAGTCCACGTCTCAGACTCGGTTCTAGAATGAGGTCCACATCTCCTCAAGATTAAGAAGAAAAGAGGCCTATAGATCCTGACTAGGGAAGCCTCTAAGGCAGTTGAGGTCACTCTTGGTGATCTCCTACCTCGTAATCCCTTTTTCCCTTTCCAAACTCCAGAACCTGAGCAGGTCTAAGAATATTGCTTGGTCATCACCGCCCAGAAGCCGAGGTCTCAAGACCGTAGGCTGAACCCCTCCAGGATGACTTGCCACGTACAACTCGCCAATGTCGGCAGTCCACTATGCCATCAGGCTCTAACCCTTTAGAAGAGACGGTCAATGTCATGATGATCAATTACCGGACGACGCTTAGGAGGAGCGGATGAACAAGTTCAAGGAAATGATGGAAGCCATCCTTGGAAAAATGGTCCGCCTAGAGGCCTCTAGGTCCCCTTCTTCGACCAATTCCTGGACTGGTGAGGACACAATTCCCAAGCAAACTCCTCCACTAGCCTTGTAAGACAGTTCTACCTCCCTCGGGGTCTCCCAAACCAACTTAGTTCCTATGGTGGCCCATAGCCTCAAGAACAAGGTCCCGGGCATGTAGGAGACACCACTCTATCAAAAGCCGTACCCTTCATACATCGATCAGGTGCTGTTTCCTCCAAACTATCAAAAGGGGAAGCTCCCCCTGTTTAATGGTTCTACATTTTCACATGGGCATACTGCCCACATCTAGGCGGCCTGTTGAGAGATGACAACTGACAGACAACTACTCCTCCACCAGTTCGTTGAGACTCTCGAAGGGCCATCCTTTTAGTGGTATGCTCGGTTGCCTCCAAACTCGGTACAAACGTGGCATGAAATGGAGCAGTTGTTCTACCAACGCTTCTACGAGTTTTAAAAGAACATGGAAACCATCGATCTCCTTACTTTGATGCAAGACCCTGGTGAGCAGGTTGACAAGTTCATCATCGATGAAGAGAGTTGGCATCCTTTCATGCCACTCCCTTGTATGAGAAGGAAGCAATCCAGACCTGCATACAGAACATGCTTCCTGAGATCCCTCTGCATGTCGAGGCATCCAATCCACCCTCCATGTCAGATCTCATCTCTAAGGCAGTTCGTATTGAGGGATTGTTCAAACACCATGGAAGCCCTCGTCAGTAGCCTGCCGACTCAAACTATCGCTCCAACAGTCGGGGCAATCAAAAGGCAGTAATCAGCGCAACTGACATCAAGGGCGTGGCTCCTCAAACCCTGGACCTTTCTAAGGCATAGACGCCTCATGCTGGGGTAAACAATAGTCTTACAATAGTGTCCCGCCTCTTAAAAATACTAAGCGAAATGACTACTAGATCCAGCACCAGAATAAAGTATACCCCTTCGATAGGGAGTAGACTCTTGCGCTGCTTTGATTGCTGCTGGAATAGAACATGATCCAGCTACCGGAGGCTGATACTGTAAAGTCGGCTGGGTAGGAGGCAAATGAGAGGTACTGCGCCTATCACAGGAGGGATGCCACCCCACTCGACTGCTATAAGCTCAACGACACTATCGAAGCCCTTATCAACAAGGGTAAGATAAAGCTCGAAGAGTTGAAGAAGGCATTCAGGGCAACATAGGCGTCTCACATAGTAACGATCCAAGTGGATCATAGGGCACCCACTATCCTTCGTGCATTTTTCTCCATAATGCTCGAAGAAGGACTCGTCACTCTTAAACCGACAAAGCAGCCTAAGTTCCTACCCCCAGGGACCGAGAACCTTTGGTGCACATACCATCAGATACGAGGTCATGATGTCAGGGAGTGCACTAGTTTCCATATGCTCTAAGCAGAGAATATGCAGCAGTGTCAGGAAGTTCAAGGTAGCCCGGGAGGACACCCTCAAGTCCCTTTGGCGCATGTGCAAGAAAGCCTCCCGACTCAAGCCCAGCAAAATATTGAGCAAGACCATTTGTAGGCCCTTTTCGAGGTAATGGTCCAACAAGGCCTCATCATTTCCAAGCCCGCCAAGCAGCCGAGGCGTCTTTCCCAGTGCACGGAAAGCTCTGGTGCCCATACCACGAAGTATGGGGTCACGAAGTCAACGAGTGCTCTGGGTTCAAAGCTATAGTCGTAGAGAAAGTCCAACAGGGCCACATCGTTTGTGCAGTTCTCTCAGAACACATCCAGGCTGTCGCGCCCGTTCAAAAGGAAGTCACACTACAAGCTCCTCATGAGCATACACTGGACCCTTCAGAGCCCTCGACCTCTCAGCCTTGAGAAGTCTATCATGGGCGGAATAGGCTCAAATCCCTGAAACGTGAGGTAGTCTACCAAGCTAAGACTACTCACTAGCCAAAAGGGCTGTCCAAACACCCCCTCAGGGATCTAGAAGGAGACGGCGGCACCTAGGTCGGCCCGCTGAAGGAATCATCCTCCTCAACCACCAGTTGAGGAAGAATTTCTCAGGCCCCTTCCCCCACTGCCAACCTTGCAGTACTTCATCTCAGGCGTAGCTCACCTCTTTCTTTCATCCAATCAGGCAGACATCTCTGAGTCATGAACAGCTCGGGATTCCTCCAATATGGGTGAAGAAGTTAAAAGCACCCATGACGGTCAAAGCTGGGGCAAGACCTAAAATATCCCCTACAAACGTTCAAGTTCAAAGACGATGTAAAAAGATGCCCGGAACATTCTAATTCTTCTTTTCCTCCTTCCTCTTCTATTTCCTCTGTAGGTGTAACTCGACAGTGCCCGAACTTCGACACTCTAAACAGAGAGTTCGGAGACACCAGCCTCACCATGCCATAGCAAGAGCACTTCAGAGAGATGCTGGCCCAGGTGGCACGATGCCCTGTCAACCAGAGCATAGACTGAGTCACCCTCACACTCCTATTCCCAAGAGGCCTGCCACATGATCAATGTGCATGAAGCACCCAGCCCGGGGCAAGCACTAGGTAATCCCAGTCATGAGATCATGGACTTCCCGTTCGAAACTAACCCTTCTATCGCCTGGATCAGCTAGAGACCGGTCCTCTCTCACACCGAGCCCCTCTTAGAAGCCGAGATGTCGGGATCATGGGTTTCCACATGCGAGGTCAATGAGAATCCTTGTGAGTCCCTTGACGAGGAGCTCCAGGAAGCTCCAAAAGAGTGGGAAGAAGGCTGCCAGGCCACTGTTGATGAGCTTGAAGAGAAAGAAAGTTACATTTCCCTCCTTTGCGCAAATCGGGATGTCTGTTCCTGGAATTATCAAGAGATGCCCGGTCTAGACCCTCAGATTGCTGTCCATAGCCTCGGTATTGATCCAACCATCAAACTCATGAAGTAGAAATCTAGAAGGTTTAGACCAGACTTCGAGATGCAGATCGATGCTGAGGTGAACAAGCTCAGGTAAGCTGAATTCATACGTGAGGTCAAATACCCAAGATGGCTGACGAATGTCGTCCCAATCAAAAAGAAGAATGGCCAAATCCGGGTATGTATCAACTTTCGTGACTTGAACACCGCTTGCCCCAAAGATGACCCTGCCATTCACCGAGATGCTGGTCGACTCCACGGCTCATTGCCAGATCTTCTCCTCTATGGACGGATATTCTGGTTACAATCAAATCAGGATGGCACGAGAAGATGAGGAGGCCACTGCGTTCTTGACCCCAAGAGGTGTCTTTTTCTACACTGTGCTACCTTTCAGGTTGAAGAATGCCAGTGCCACATACAAGAGAGCCATGATGTCTAGCTTTAAGGACATGATTCACAAGGAGGTCAAGTGCTATGTAGATGACTTGGTGGTAAAGTCTGAAACAAAACCCTCTCACATACAAGACCTTAAAAAGGTGTTTGTGCGGTTGCGGCATCACCCTTAAGATGAACCCCTTAAAATGTGCCTTTGGCATACGTTCAGGAAAATTCTTAGGGTTCATCGTGAGGTACCGTGGGCTGGAGATCAAGATAGTCAAAATCAAAGCAATTCAAGACATGCCGCCCTCCTACAATCCTCCATGAACTGTGGTCTCTCCAAGGACAGCTCGCCTACATTCCGAGGTTCATCGCAAAACTTTTAGGACGATGCAGACCCTTGTCACACCTCTTGAAGAAGGACACTCCTTTCATAAGGGATGAGGCGTGCCAAGCTGCACTCGATGACATCAAGCAGTACTTGTTGAATCCACTTGTACTCTCTACGGCAGTGTTAGGAAGGCCTCTCATCCTATACGTGACCGCCCTGGATGAGTTACTTGGGGCACTCCTGGAACAGAACAATGATGGAGGGAAAGAGACAACACTCTATTATCTTAGCTGCAGAATGCACTGAGCCGAGAAGAATTACCCTCCCATCAAAAAGATATGCCTAGCCTTGATATTTGCGGTAAGAAGCTCCACTATTACTTGCTCGGTCACGAGGTAAAGTTAATCTCTAAGGCAGACCCGGTCAAGTCCCTTATGACTTGGCCATGCTTGTTAGGATGTTTAGCCAAGTGGGCATTCTTACTGATGGAGTTCGACATCACGTCTGTGCTGCAGAAGGCAGTTAAAGGTCAAGCCCTAGCAGATTTCCTCGCCGCTCACCCAGTCCCTTCAGAATCTCCCCTGTCGAGCGACCTCCCAGATGAAGAATTTTTTTGTATGGTGCTAACTCAACCGTGGGAAATGTACTTTAACGGAGCATTCTAGTCTGATAGAGGGGGTGCCGGCGTTGTGTTCTTAACTCCCAATGGCGGAATGATCCCTCTATCCTTCTCACTTGTAGAGGCATTTTCTAACAAAGCTAAGCATCAAGCCCTCATAATCAGACTGGAAATCGCTTAAGAGCTAGACCTCGAACACCTGAACATCTTCAGTGACTCTGGACTGGTCATGCAGCAACTTAAAGGGATTTATGATGTAAGGAAGGATACTCTCAAGCCTTACGATGACACGGTTGAAACTTACATGGCCCAGTTCGATGACTTCTCCCTGAGTCATATCCCTAGAAGGCTAAACTCATAGGCTAATGCACTCTCAAAGCTCGGTGCCACCATTCAATTGTCTTCCTAAGGGCCCATCCCAGTCTGGGTGACCAAATGGAGACACGTCAACTTGCGAACCAAAATTTATGTAGATGATGAGAGGGATGTCTTCCCTGAATGCCTGCCTTACCCATTCGGGGTACTCCTCGCAGCCAAGGATGTTATTAAGGCAGAACAGGAAAAATCCCAAGATAAAGGATCAAAGGTCAGGGAGTAAGAACCCGAATTCTTTGACCCTATGTGTGTAGAGATTGAACAAGTAGAAGACTAAATGGAGTCTATCGTGGATTTCATAAAGCATGGAAGGCTACCTTAGGATTAGGCGGAACATAATGGAATACGACAGATGTCCACCAAGTACACCCTTCTCGACGGGGATGTTCTCTTTCGTTGGTCATTTGATAGAATTCTCCTCTGATGCGTCAATGCACAAGAAGCAAGTGAAGTGCTCGAGGAAGTGCACTCCGGCATCTGCGGGTTGCATTAGTCTGGACCTAAGCTCTACAAGAGTATACGCAGACTCGGCTATTATTGACCTTTCATGGTTGCTGACGCCTAAAACTATGCCAAAAGATGCCAGGTGTGCCAGATCCACTCAAGCCTCATTCATCAACCCCAGGAGCCTCTCCACCCTACAGTGACGTCATGACCCTTTTCCTAATGAGGTATGGACATTGTAGGACCCATCGATCTCCCTTCTGCCTTGGGTCATGCCTTCATCCTGGCAGAGACAAACTACTTTTCTAAGTGGGCTGAAGTGATCCCTCTCAAGCAAGTTCAAGGGACCGTGGTAGCCAACTTCGTGCATCATCACATCAACTACCGATTCAGAGTTCCGAACCGGATAATCTTTGATAATGGCCTCCAGTTCAGTTCAGAAGCCATCATGTTGATCGCCTAGCCAACCAGTTCGGCTTCGAGTGGAAGTACTCGACTATGTACTACCCTCGAGACAACGGTTTGGTTGAGGCGTTTAACAAAACTTTGTGCGGGGTGCTCCGAAAGTTAGTTTCAAAGTCAAAGGAGAATTGGCACAAGAAGCTGCCTGAAGCTCTGTGGGCTTATCTCACCACCACTAGGAATGCTACAAACTCTACTCCTTATTCCTTGGTCTATGTAGGTGAGGTGGTCCTAGCCCTCGAGGTTCAAATACCCTCATTCCATGTCATTATACATCAGGGACTAATTAAAGATGAGAGGGTCAAGCTACGTTATCAAGAATTGGATGCCCTTGATGAAAAGAGGCTAGAAGCCCAGCAGAACCTCGAGCTTAATCAAGGAAGAATGAAGAGAGCCTTTGATAAGTCTATCAAGGTTCGTTCATTCGCGAGGGGGGGATCTAGTCTTAGCAGTCAAGAGATCGATCGTCATGCATGGGCGTCCCAAGTGGGAAGGTCCATTCATAGTAAAAAAGGTCACACCAAATGGGGCCAATGAACTGGCAAGCTTGAATGGAGGAGAGGCAATGCCCCCTATCAATAGATGATACCTACAAAAGTGCTATCCCTGATGTATCCTCAAAATGCGGTGTACGCGATATGGTAAAGAAAGAAACAGAAAAGAAGAACACTAAGCCAGTTCAAACGAAATTCATTTCTTTCATTGCATTAAAAAGAGTTACAGATTAAAATCAAAAGTCCATTATTAGAGAAATTACAAAGCTCTTGCAATTGACGATAAGAGGATGGTTATAGGCCACAACATGGACTTCAAGGTTGTGCTGGAGGATTTGGCTTCCAACAGACCACTGCGGCACAACCTTCTTGTTTGCCATCACTCTTAACCCCCACAAGACATCGTCATCCATGATCATCACCGCGCGTGACTCAACACCATGCGCAGTCATCGCCATGCGCAACACAATGCCACGTTCTACCATCACCACGGGAAGGCCAACACCGCGCAAGACCATCGTCGTGACCAGCATGCTCCTGAACGTGGCTATCACAGTACGTGACCTAGGGACGCGTGAAGGTAGTGCCGCATATGACTTAATGTCGCCCTTGCCCTTATTGTACCTCGGTTCCTACCGTCCCCAATTCCCAGAGGGCACCATTGTGCTTCCTCGGTTTTCCCCAGCTGCCTGCCCGAGGCGACCGTCCACCTTCTCACGACCTTTCATCTCCTCCACAGCCTCTTAGGTTTCGTCGAGAACACTCCTTCGATAGCCGAAAAAACCCCGTCTGACCTTCTTCTTTCCCCTATCGGCATTGCCTTTTCCCAACAAAAGTACTTTGCTGCCACTAAAAAACCCTGCTCCGCCTTCCACTCCGGAAATCCCCAAGAACTTTCATGTAACCCTGCGATCTTCCTTTCTCTTTGATTTCCCACTACAGTAGTTTACCAAAACTCACCGGAATTCCACTAAGTTTTCGGTGAGCTCAATGCAGCCCCTCCTTCTTCTCCTCCATTAACCATAGGACCTATAGAGCCCTCTGAACCCTCTATAACCTCCCCTTCAGCAGCAGAACAACCGGAGGAGCACTGAAACTTCAGCAGGAAACCTCTGCGAGTCCTGCTAAGGCCTCGAGAAACCTTGTTCCTTGCTTAGGAAGCCTCACCACTCCCCGAAAAGGTTTGCAACCATGGCATGAAGCTTTGTGACCTCCTGAAGCTCACCAAAAAAAGTTCCTAACCATCTGTCTCTACAAATTTTTGCCGGAAGGTTCTTGTTAGAAAACCTTCGCCAAAAGCTTTGGCCCTCTCTCTCTATAAAAAACCTTTTAATGTTTTACCCTTCGGTAAAATAGTAAAGAGGGGTTTTCCACCTTTTATACCCAGTGGTGCTGCGAACTACCCCCAGCAAGCACGAAATGACACTTCGATCCCCAGTTCGTGATGGTAATAGGATCAGGTCGGGGCGGGTCTAGCCCGAGACCTGAAGGTTTGTCACCCAGAGGCTATCACCGCATGCATTGTCGGGTGGCTATCGCCACGCGCGTCATCAAGACCTTCGCCGAGGGCTTCGTCAAGAGGCTATCATCGTGTGCCTCATCAAGCAGGTTATCGCCGCTTGTTTTGCCAAGGGCTACTGTTGCATGCTTCACCAAGGGGCATAATGCCGCATGCGCCATCCAACACTTAGTGCCACACTCATGCCATGGCACTCCCATTTGGACCATCGCCCTGTACTCTCAGGAAGTTCATTCCTTGCAGTACAATGTCACTCCTTCGGGAGTCTAGCCTCTGGTGATGGCTTTGTTCCCCATGGAGTCACATTCCCTCACCACACTACGGTCCAGATGCACGGCCCTAAATTGCATGGTCCATTTCCTCATCAGTGAATCTACATACGCACATACCCTTTAAGTGCGTATTCACACACGCCTTCCTTAGCCGGCCCATTCGTGTGCTTGCACCACCTTCATCATCATTACCATCTTTTCTTCTAGTGAGTCTTACCCATGCGCACCAAACGTCACAGACCATACTCGCCGTCAGCTAGCGGGTCACCATTCTTCACCCACCATCCATTCATCATCAATTCTTCACAAGGCAACTTCATGTCATCTTCCCAAGTGGGTCAAAGTCATCACCAAACTCACTCTATGGCCTCCACAAACTGCCATCCATCACCACTATGGTCTAACTGTATGACCCTAAACTATAATGCACGTGCTGACCGCATGACATTAAAAGGCTCCGCACAGGTCTCGAAGGAACGACTCTAAATATGCCTTCACATGAAATAATGGGCATGGTGTACACCTAGACAAGGGAATGCCATGAGTAAAAATGACAGATGGGCATGGTCATGAAACCATGAGTAAAATAGTTCTGTAGAAAACAAAATCTAGGCATAGTGAAAACCCTAAAAAGGGCATCGTGAGCAAAACTGGACGAAAAGGGTGACATGACCATGAGGTCATGAGTAAAAGAACCCAGAAATAACAGAGGTTGGTGAAAATCGTCTTCACGGCCCCACTTCCCCTGTTTAAGTGAAAACCCGCAGAAGGGCCCTTGAACCAATAAGACAGGCTGATGCACGACCACCGCCTCAGCCGACATTCAATTTCCAAACATTTACAATCATGGCTAATGAGGTCTGTCTAAAATCCTCAAAATCCAGCATCCAATCGCAACACTAATTGGCTCGCCAGGGAGTGAGAGCCACATAAGATCTCCCACATGTCAAGATGGATCATCATGGAGTGAGAGCCGCATAAGATCTCCCAACAATCACAACAACATAGCTCATCAGGGAGTGAGATCAGCATAAGATCTCCCAACAATCCTAACAACATGGCTCATCAGGGAGTGAGAGCAGCATAAGACCTCCCAACGACATGACTCATCTGGGAGTGAGAGCCGCATAAGACCTCCCAATGACATGACTCATCAAGTAGTGAGAGCCGCATAAGATCTCCTCAGTTCAACAATAATAGGAGTCCTTGAGGGTGAGGACAATGACTAAAATATCCCACCATAAATGCTAAGGACCATCACGAAGATAAAAAACTAACGAAGCCAAGGTCTAACTTGCCACAGGCTTTAGGGTATGCCTCGCCAAAACCCCCTAGCCTACATGAGACTAAACTTTCGGGATGAGTCAGAAGCCCCCGACTGGACTCCACTAGATGGGATTTACAGAGATACCTTGAGCATCTAAAGCAAACCTGGTGTAGCAACGAACAATGCTAACCAAAGGTTCATAGCATTTGACCTTCAGAAAAGGCTTGATAGTCCCTTTAGGGTAAGGACTTCGACAAGATCCCTCAAACTTCGCAAATGATTACACTTCTTGATTCTCTCAAAACACAACATTCAGTGGGGCATGTTGTTGGAAGGTATTTTTTATCAACATGAGGCCTCCGCTCAATAAAGCCTAGTAAATAGTGGAAATTCTGGCAGGCTTAGAATAGCCCTAGAAATGGCCAAGATCTTCATAAGGTCTCTCAAAAGTCTCCTGCCAAGTTTCGTCACATTCTGAAATATTTAAGGCAGTGCAGACTGAGAAACAGTTCTGATAGAATCGACCTCTAGCACCTTGAAATAGTCCCTATAGCTAGAGCTACATTTTTGATGTCTCAAATTGCTATGAGACCACCACCATTGGATTCGAAATGGTTGAAAACCCCCAGGGGTCAAATTTCAGCTCGAACGGACACTCCAAGAAGAAGTTATAGGCAAAGAGTGAAACAGGAGCGGTCACATGCTATTCCCGTGCGGCCACCCTGTAACTCCATGTCAGATGATACCTAAGCGTGAATAAAATTTAGAGATAAGTTTCTGATTCGTAAAGAAAGTGCAGGAAATTCAACAACGTTGTGCCTCGCTCGAGCGACAAGATCACGTCACTCACGAGCTCAATCGACGTGAAACCAATTCCATTATGTGCGTAAGGCCTCAAGCTATCACTGACCCAAAACTTTACATGATGAACAGTTGGATTTTGCACACAAAGCCATCAAAGTGATTGCAAATCCAGTCTCTAAAATTTCAGATTCCAAAAAAAATTCCAAAGTTGTAAAAACTTCATTTGGGCAAGGAATCGAGCTACGTTTGTTGCCCCGCGATTGTAATGACATGCTCAGTGTAATTCAGAGAAGAAACCATCGAAAAACATCATGGAATGAGTACACTATCGATCCGAAGTTTCAAGATCTATTCAAATTTCAAGTCACATGATCGCGTACTAAAATCACGATCCATTGCTCAAAGTTGGTGTCAAATCGATCGCCATGCCAAGCCCTACGAGAAAAAAATAATCTTACGATCAACCGGGCATCAAAACGACCCTGGATGATCCATGTAAGATCACGCAAGTTCTAGGGCAACACAGGGACTGTTATGGAATTCTACAAATTGTTAGGAAGGGAAAAATATGTCATTTTGCACCTTATATTTTCTAATTTATTTTAATTCAATTTAATCTTAATTTCCATCAATTAGGGTTAATTTTGATTATCCACCCATGTTCGAGGCAAATTCTATATGTACATACCATCATTGTGCGCACCAGAGGACTCAAGCTTTCACAAAAGAGAGAGTTTTTACTTAATACAAGTTTCTCTTTCTATTCATTGTTGGGTCACATTTGAGAGAGAGAGAGGGAGGTGGGAGAAACTTTTGACCGGTACCCTTAGGTTCGAGTCTCTTCTTTTCTTCTTCTCTTTCTCTCTTTCTTCTCTCCTCTATTCTCCCTCTTTTCTATCTGAGTTCCTTGCAGGGGTCATGCATGGCAGTGGCAGTGCCGTGCATGCCTCCCTTGAGATCACATAGGTCATGCATGGTGATGGCAGCACCATGCGCGAGTCTCCTTCTCCTTCTTTTCTTCTATCTCTGTCATCCATAGAGGCCTATAGACGGTGTTACGCATCGTTGTCCACAGACGAAGCTTTGACGTCTTAGTGAAGAATCCAAACGGTGAAACCCATTACCGCCCGCAAGGGGTCCTTCCCTGTTGCACGTCTATAGTAGATGGCGATACCCATCGCCGCCCGTTAGAGGTCTCGACAACGTCTATCATCGTTCGCGAGCTTCCTTCGTGTATTTGGTGCTTATGGCCATCCTTCTTACACCCCACGCCTTTTATCGTGCGCCTCGTGAGGATTACCATCCCACGTTTCACAAATGACCATCGTCGCGAGCTCCATCAGAAACTATTGCCGCCTGCGTAGGGGTGTGTTGTCTTCTTATGTTGCCAACGTCGATGCCTAGCACTGTATGCAATTTATTTCTCACTCTCTAGCCATGAGCAGTAGTGTCAAGCACCGCCCAAGGGCCACGACACTGCTACTCCACGGTCGTGAATGGCACTGCTTAGCGCCGTTGGGACCCCATCTCTCTGTTGTCTCGTGTCTTCTTTTCACTCTCTTTTCTCTTCTCACTTGACTGAGGGTAGACTTAGCCTAGCACCGTCACATCGGTCTCATTTTCGAGTTCTATTACCACCGTGCTGGTCCTAAAGACTATGCACGTCTTGCTATAACTCCGAGTCGATGACTTCCCGGCTGCCATCCTAGTTCGCCTCTTCGTCAAGTTTTCTTCCCTTTTATATCTTTATTTGAACCTTACGCTTCATCACCCTCTTGTATGAATGTACAATACCCTAAGACAAGGGTGGGTCTCTTTGACCCACTTGTCTCATAAATTAACCATAGAAGTGTTCTGTAGAAAATAAGAGGATTGCAAGTCAAGGGAGGTTGTTCCGAACCAGCTAAATCTGTTGGGGGGACTTTCTTCGTGATCTAAGAGGGCACTCACGTTAGCTAGCCCGAGTAAGTCCCACCTTCAATTCCTCTCTCATCAGTTAGTATACATGCCCTTGTTCTCAGGCAAGGTTATGAGAGAGTGATCTCAAATCCCGGGCTCTCCAAAAACCCAAAATACGTGCTGCCAGATCATCTAGAATTGGAAGGTGAGATTGAGGCACCTAACCAAAGTGGGCCGAAAGGCCCACCCTTGTCTTAGGGTAATGTACGTTCATATGAGAGAGTGATGTAGTGGAAGGTTCAAATAAAGATAGAAAAGAGAAGAGAACTTGATGAAGGGGCGAGACTAGCGTGACAACTAGAAAGTTACTGACTCGAAGTGGTAGAAAGTTATGGGCATGATAATCGGGACTTGTGCGATGACACTACTACACGAAACCGAGGCCAATAGGATTGTCCCAATCTGATGTGGCAGCAAGACGGGCATGATACTCAAGACCAGTATGACGACAATACTGCTCGACAGCCAGACTGCTATGGTAGTGCTAGGCTAAGTC
This sequence comes from Amborella trichopoda, assembly GCF_054954075.1. Taxonomy (NCBI): domain Eukaryota; kingdom Viridiplantae; phylum Streptophyta; class Magnoliopsida; order Amborellales; family Amborellaceae; genus Amborella; species Amborella trichopoda. Next base: position 13,482,670 of record NC_142336.1, read on the forward strand.
TACCCTCAGTCAAGTGAGAAGAGAAAAGAAAGAAGAGAAGAAAAGGGAATTAAGAGAGAGAAAGCGGGATTGCAGAGGGATGAAGAGTCCAAACGGCAATGGGCCTTGCCGTTGACATCATGAAAGGACACTGCATCCCTTACGGGCTGCGATCGCTTTTGGTGAGGCTCACGATGATAGCTCCCTTTGAAGCACACGACACTAGACGTGGAACACGAGAGAAACTTGCGGACGTCAATGAGCATCGCCATCAGCAATGCGAAAAGGTAGCACGTCCCTTTCGGACGGTGATAGCTTCTGACAAGGCACACGACAATAACTTCTCATAACTCACAGGACGATTACCTCTCGTGGAGCACATGGAAATAGACGTGGGACACAAGAGAAGCCTGCTCACGGTGATAGGTGCAGAGAGGAGCAAAAGGGGCCTACGCGTGGCGATGGGCACCGAGTGAGTGAAAGAAGCTTGTGCATGGCGATAGGCGTAGAGAGGCGCGAAAGGAGCCTGCGTGCGGTGATGGGAATCGAGTGAGCGAAAGAAGTTTGCGCACGGTAATAAGCGCAGAGAGGTGCGAAAGGAGCCTGCGCATGGCGATGGGCACCGAGCATAGAAGAGAAGCTCATGGATGACGATAGGTATTACCGCGACCCTTCCAGGACGGCGATGGACATCGTTGCCTGCAATAGTCACGCGACAGGGTTAAGCCCCCGCGGGCGGCAATAAGCTTCGCTACCCACGTTCCTCGCTGAGACGTCAACTGCGGATGGCGATGAGTAGCGCCATCTGCAAATCTCGCCAAGAGATAGAGACGTGCAAGCAGAAGGGGAAAAGGAGCTCGGGCATGGTGCTGCCATAGCCATGCGCTACCTGTGAAACCACAAGAAGGAGAAAAATAAAAGAAAGAGGCATGCACGGCACTGCCACTGCCGTGCATGGCGTCTAAGGGAGGCTCAAGCGAAGAAGAAGAAGAAAGAAAAGAAGACAAAGAATGTTTACCTTGAGATTAAGGGTACTGGTCCAAAAGTTTCTCTCTCCTTACTATCTCTCTTCAAACATTTTGGTCAGAATCTGGAATTCCAGTGAGGAAATTTGCAGTCACTTTGTCGGCTTCGTGTACGGAATCCTACCATTCATCATGTGCGGCGTTCGGACCAGAGATAGCCCTAGACCTTACGCACATAATGGAATTAGTTTCATGTTGAATGGGCTCATGAGAGGTGTGATTTGGCTGCTTGAGAGAGGCACGATGCTGCTGATTTTCTTGCACTTTCTTCACTGATCAGCAAGCTCTCTCTAGCTTTTCTTTGCGCTTGAATGTCGTCGCGGGACGTGCCACATATCAAAACGCTCATCTTAACGAGATGAACACGCTCCATCAAAATTAAGCTTGATCCAATCTTGAATGAGGGATATACAAGCATCGAAAGTCACTAGCCGTGACTGCCCCCCTTTAATGGAGTTGAGTTCCAGGGTGGCTGCACGGGAATAGCGTGCGGCTCCTCCTATTTTGCTCTTTTACTTATAACTTCTTCCCAGGATGTTTGTTCAAGCTGAAATTTGACCTCTTGGGGGTTTTCAATAATGACGGATCCAATGACAGTGATCCCACAGCAAATTGAGACACAAAAAATATAGCTCTAGTTATAGGGTCCAATTTGGGGTGCCAAAGGTTCTGTCGAAACTGTTTCTCAGTCTGCGCTGCCTTAGACATGTCAGAATGGGACGAAACTTAGCAGGAGGCTTTTGAGAGTCCATATGAAGATCTTGGGCCAATTTTGGGGCTATTATGATGCTTTCATAATTTCCAAAGTTTGTTAGGCTTTAATGACCGGGGACCCATGATGATGACAAATGTCTTCCAACAACACGCCCCACTAAATGTTTGGATTCGAGAGAAGCGAGAAGTGTAATCATTTGAGAAATTTCCTATGGCTAGCCATAGGACTATGTGGATGCTGAGGAGATTCATGCAATGCTGTAACTAGGATGCTCAGACGTTTGGACGCAATGTATGGGTGCACCCGTGGAGACTTTAGGGGGAGAAGAAACTTTTGAGGGATCCTGTCGAAGTCCTCACCTTCAAGGGACTATTTGTGATTCTGACAGATTGAGGATTTTGTAGGGACCTCATTGGTCAGTATCAAGCCTATCTGGAGCCAAGTGCTATGAACCTTTGGTCGACATTGTTTGCTGCTACACCAGGTTTGCTTTTGATGATCAGGGTATCTCTATAGGTCCCGTCCAGTGGGGTCCAATTGGGGGCTTCTGACCTGTCCCGAAAGTCTGAGCCTATCAACTATAGGGAATTTTGATGAGGCGGCCTTGTGGGCCCCATCCTGCGGGGTTCAGTCCCATCCTGCGGGGTCCAGTCGGGGTTGTTTTAGCAGCCTATCCTGAAGATCTAGGCCTATCGGCTAAGGAAGGTTTTAGGCGAGGCAATCTCATGATGATACATTACCTTGAAGTCTCTAGCAGGTTAGGCCCTGGCTTCATCAGTTTCTTACCTTCGTGATGGTTTTTAAGCATTTTGGAGGGATCTGTCAGTTGTCGTCCTCACCCTCAAGGACTCTTGTTGTTTTTGGAGGTGAAGTGTAGGAGATATTATGAGGCTCTCACTCCCAGATGAGCCATTTTGTGTTGTGATTGGATTGGATGATGGCAATTGAGGATTTTGTGTAGACCTCACTAGTCAGAATTATGACTGTTTGGCATTTGTGTGTTAGTTGAGGCTGTAGTGCTGCGTCAACCTGTTTTGGTGGTCCAAGTGCCCTTTTGCGAGTTTTCACTTGAACAGGGGAAGTGCCTTCATGAAGACGGTTTTCATCTGATGTTACTATAAAAACAGTTAACGATAATAATTTAAATTATTATTAGCTTTAAATTAATTATAATAAATCCATATAATTTATTACTTTAATATATTAATAATATTTAATTCTAATTTTAATAATTCTATATAAATTTCATAATTATAATTAATGAAACTATACTTATTATTGTCACAATACATGAATTACTACATTAATATTAATAAAATTGTAATAAAAATTAATGCATATTTGAAATATTTATAATTAAATATATATAATTTTGATATTCATGAAAAAATCATAATTAATTTGTTATTACTTTATTAGTAATATGTTATTACTTTATTAGTAATATGTTATAACTATTAAAGACATCCTCGTGCTAAATTGGTTTATTAATTTTTTTTTAAATTGTAAAATTTAATAAATAACTATATTTAAAATCACCTTTTATTTTAAAGAATTTTTTTTGTAGAAGTATGGTCATAAACTTTGTATATTTTAAAATAAATATTAAAAAATAACATGTATTTGGCATTTTATTTTGTAAAAGATGCCCTTTTTATTACATACTTTATCCATTTGTGATTGGACCGATGCTTTGGATATAAATGCCATGTATAAGTGCTTTAATTATAAATATCATTTTATCTTCAATTTTCAAACTTTAGGGTTCAAGATTATCCTAAAAAAAAAAAATGTAGAGTTCAAGATCGATTTCAACTTGGAAGAGAGTTAATTAGAATATTTTCCTTTCAAATTAGAAACTTGGAAGGGAGTTAAAGGATTTTGATCTTTCTATTAATGTTAACTTTAACTTGGAACATTGGAGGAGACTAATGGTACGTACACTTGAATTCACCTTAAATATTAATAATAATAATTAAAACTTCCTTTATTTTTGGGCTCTTTTACCGATGCCCTTGCAGCCATGTCCACCCTTTTCATCTGTTTTTGCTCACGGTGCCCTTTGGGGTTTTCACCATGCTTGGGTTTTTATTTTCACAGAACTCTTTTACTCATGGTTTCATAACCATGTCCTTCCGTCATTTTTACTCATAGCATTCCCTTGTTCGGGTGTACACCATGACCATTTTTTTATTGTGAAAGCATGTTTAGGGTCATGCCTTCAAGACCCGTGTGAAGTATTTTAATGTCATGCGGCTAGGACGTGCACTGTAGTTTAGAGTCATACAGCTAGACCATAGTGGTGATGAATGATAGTCTGTGGAGGCCATGGGGTGAGTATGGCGATGGTTTTGACTCACTTTCGAGAGATGCCATGAGGCTACTTATGAAAGATTGAAGATGATGAACGGTGGGTGAAAAGTAGTGACCTACCAGCTGACGACGAGTATGGGTGGCAAGATGGCTCGTCGTTTTGTGAGCATGGGTGAGACTCACTGAGGAATGATGAAATAGTGGTAATGAAATGAATGGGTTTATTGGGGAAGCAATGAAGGTGGTGTGCACACACGAATGGGTCGGTTAGGGAAAACGTGCTTGAAAATGCACGTCAAGGGGGTGTACACGTATGTGTGGGGGCGTCTTTAAGGTCATGCCTCCTGGACCTGGGCAAAACAGTTTAATGATATACAGTTAGGACGTGTACTATGGTTTAAGGTCATATATCTTGGATCATAGTTATGCAGTTTAAAGTCATGCAACTAGGACCAGGCAGCTTAAGGTCTTGCAACTAGACCTCCACTACAGTTTAAGGTCATATAGTTTGGACCATGATGCTGAGCATTTTAATGTCATGCAGCTATGCCGTAGACTATGGTTTATGGTCATATAGTTTGGACCATGGCTACTCAGTTCAAAGTGTCATGCAGCTAGGACTAGGCAGTTTAAGGTCGTGCAACTAGACCTCCACTACAGTTTAAGGTCATATAGTTTGGACCATGGCTATGTAGTTTAAAGTCATGCAGCGCGGACCACAGCTGTGCAGTTTAAGGTCATGCGGCATGGACCACAGTTGTGCAGTTTAAGGTCATGCAGCACGGATCACGGATGTGTAGTTTAATGTCATGCAGCATGGACCACGACTGTGCAGTTTAAGGTCATGCAGCATGCACTACGGCTGTACAATTTGACTCAAGGGAGGAAAAGAATATGTTTAGAGAGCAAAGACTTTGGATATTAGAAGGAAGGAGAGAACCCCTTCTTTTTTTTGTAGCCTCGGGGTCCCTTTTGGGTGTTCAGCCCGGTAGCCTTTTTTCCAATGCTCAGGGTTCCTTTCGGATTTTAATCCAAGTGGATTTTTTTTTTTTTTTATCGCTCCGGGGTCCCTTTCGGGTGTTAAGCCTGGTAGCCTTTTTTCCAACTCATGGGGTTCCCTTCAGATTTTCAGCCCATCAGTTTTTTTTTTTTTAAGAGAGCAATGACAAAGGAAGAGGAGGAGGAGGAGGAAGAAGAGTCAAAGGTGCACCTTGTTTTTTTAGCAATTCGCCTTAAGATAATGTAAAATTCAATCATCTTTCCATGCTCCAAGTGGCAGGGAGGTTCTAACATCGGTCTTCCTCTGATTTCCCTTGACCCAGGTTGGCATCCAAAATCTCTTTGACAATGGTTGTTGAACTTTCGTTGAAATTTTCCTTTAAACTGCTCCGCTTGAACCTTGCTTTTGGGATTAAAAATCACTCTTAGTTTCTAAATGCCTTAGTCTTCTGTATGAATGTATAGGCTCATTAGGGTTTCCCGTTAATGGAGTACTTTATGTTGCACATTACGTGTTAATGCCTCTTGAAGTGTGAGACATGAATGCCTCATTTGGTTATTTGCAAGGGGGGTGAGTGATCACCCAACTCTTTTTTGGTAATATTTTTCGTTGTAAATTTTGAATTATTTTTCGGAGGTTAACTCCATGGTAGGCTCCCTTTTATTACTCGAGCTTAGGTGAGACTCTCGCACCAGAAGAGTAATTAAATTAATTAGGTGAGACTCAAGCTTACGGCATGTTGGGAGTCAACTAACAAACGTTCAATCTCATTAGTTGCCCCTATTATATCCTCTCCATGAGAGGAGTTTTCCCCTATTGAATATTTTGATTGGGTTGCGCCTACATGGCTTTCTGTTCTGGTGGGAACTTGTTCTTCACATGATGAATTCTCTTGATATGGGGGTGCTCCAGTTATTGAAGTTATGTTAATGAATTTTAGAAAGCATGCCTCTTAAGGAGGTACCATAATCAGACTTTCAATATCCAATTCTTGATCCCAGATTGGTGGATCATTCAAGAAATCTTGTGAAGGTGGCTCAGATGCGCCCCTTAAAAATTCCATAGGTTCGAGGTCTATCAACGCTAGTGAAGATGCCAAATCTTTGGGAATAGTCGAATTTGGACTTTTGGCTTCTCCATCATGTATAACTAGGTTCACCTTGAGAGGTGACATAGTTAAATCTTCTAAGCTTTTCTCCTCATCCCATATAGGTGGGTTGGCCAAGAAGTCTAGTGAAGGTGGCTAGGTGGGCGCCTTAGAGTTTCTAAAGTTTCATCTTCTTTCGATATTTGAGGTGTTGGCCCCTTGTTTGAATGCGTAATGGGAGACTTTGGGGTGTTGACCCCTTTGATGATCCCTTCTTGTTGATCTGGACCACATCAATTTCTAGCACGTCGTCCTCATTATATTGATCCCACTTAGGTGGGCCATCAAGGTTTTGAGGTGAAGAGCTTCCTTTTAGCACTTGCTCATTTGCCCCCTCATGAGTTCTCGTCCTCGAATTAAAATATTTCTTATTATCGTGGGCTTGAGAATCCATAGCTTCAAAACCTTGGTTGAGCTTATGCTCGAGTTCATATTGCTCTTGTGAATTTGATTCATTGCCACACACGTATGAACCATTTATTGTATTAACTTGGAAGTATGGGTTGAAGGGTACCCTAGTGTGACTCTTGATGATGGGGATTTCTTGTGCCACTTTGGGGAGTGTATCTTGGAGTGGAATTCCATATGCAATACCCCTTTCTTCTCCCCTTCCTTTTATTATGGGCTTGGAGCTAAGGACATCCTTACTGCCTTGATCTTGAGTATCCTTAGTCATTAACACTTGGGTGACGTTATGCTAATTTTGTTTTTCATCTACTAGACTTTCCAATTGATTTCTTCTTGTGCTCCAAGGCCTTTGTAGGTGTTCTTTGGGTTTGGGCACAACTTGTGATTCTCCTGAGTTAATCAGGTTGATATCAGAATTGTTTGTCGAAGCATCTAGAGTTTCTGATTTTTCTATGTCATCAGCCTCTTTCTTTATGACACTTATCATGCCATTATCAATGAGGTCCTGAACTCTATGCATGAAAGCTCGACATTCCTCCGTGCTATGGGCATATTTTTTATGCCAATCACACCATTGAGATGTATTGCCTCCATGGAAAGGAGGAATCTTGGCTGGTGTCGATAATTTTATGAGCCTTGCGTTAAGCAACTTTTTCATGACATCGGTTATAGGCTCATCAATGGGAGTGAATTCCCTTGGTGTAGAAGTCTGCATTCTCCATGTGGTAGAATGAATTTTAGTCTTTTCTTGTAATGATTTATAGAAGGGTTGCTTTTATCGATCATGTTCACTTCTCCTTCTTGAAAGGGTTTTCGAATGCGGCTTTATCTTCCTTGGTTTGCTCATATTGCTATACTCTTTCAAGCATAACATCAAATGAGCAAGGGAATGTCCTCATACTGAAGAATGTGACATATTCTGGAGTCATGTTCTCTAATGCTGAGCTTACCTTCGCTGCTTTAAGGAGTGGAGTTTCAGTGACTCGCATAATGACCTCTCTGAATCTGGTTATAAACAGGGAAGGAGACTTGCCCGACTTATGTTTGGTGGAAGTTAACTCAGCAAAGGTGATGGGTCTTGGTCTTCCTCTACTATAACGGGAGGAAAATTGCCTGAACATTCATCAGGAGTTGCTTGAGGGTCATCCTTCATGAATCTTCGGTGCCACATCAATGGTTCTTTTGATAAGCTATGTGAGAACATGACCTCAAGTTGGTTGGGTCTGTCTCGCAGTGTGTGGACCATCAATAAGTAGGCGTTGATGTGTGCCTCAGGATCCTCTTTCCCTGAAAACCCCACTGGCAAATCTTTAAGGTGTCTTAAAATTTCTTGTACATAAGCTTTAGGAGTTGAGAAATCTCATATTCCCATTTTTTCTAAAGAGTCCTGGAGGTGTTTCATACGAGTGATTTGAGTCGTCGTTATAGCCGTGAGCTGGCTCAGTTGTATGATCTGTTGAACCTGAGTTTGTGGTATGTGGACCATATAAACTGGTTATTGGGCCCATGTAGCGGGTTGCCCCGAGGGTTGAGCTTGAGGAATGTGTTGAACTTGATGTATCGGTTGTCGGCTTGTAGGCTCACCCTAGTTGAATTGGGTTAAAGCATACCCATTACTTCGAGGTTGCACAACTTGGCCATGCAAGGAGGCCTGCAGGATAGAATCACCACTTAACTGGGATGGACGACTCAAGCTGCTATGATGACTAGACCTCTGACGTTGGGTGGCTAGGTCTACTTGACCCTGACCTTAGTTGAATGATCTATCCTTAGGTTATGATGTTCTATTGCCTCAGCACTGGATTGAAAGAGTGAAGGAATGCCATGACTACTGCCAGAGGGAGTCTGCCCTCTAGGTAGTCTTGGGCTCGAGTGATGATTAGAACTAGACCCTTGGCCTGTAGTGGGTTGGATTGGCAGCCTAACAACCCTAGGATCATCCTGGTTTGAGCCAAAATGTTGGACTTGGCCTATGGCTTGATATTTTGACCTGAATTTCTTGGATTGAGTGTGTTGGATGGTGTATCCTCTATTGAGGAAGTCTTGAAAGTAAGCATGCACTTTAGAATTGTCTTTATATCGAGTTAGGTCAAAACCTTGATCTTCACTGGTGATGGGTTGCTTCGGTAGACTTTCTTTAGTTGTATGTGAACCCACTCGCCCACTAACTTGCTGATTGCCATGACTAGAATGTTGGGCTACTAATTGACCATCAGGGTTCACATGGCTAAGATCAGCTAACTCAGGGATTTGGGCCGGGGCCTTATTCCTGTTGTGCCGTTTGGATTTGAGGTTAACCCCCTATGTCTTGGAGGATTGCCCCAGACCTGACTCCATGACTGTTCAAGGTGTTACGAACCTTATCCACTTGTTGGCTTGTGAATTTTAAAGGGTGGCCTTGAAGGAGGCTTAGACGGCTAGGTTTGGTTCTATGTGGGTCGAGAGTCGGCTCATTGACATGAATGCTATGGATGATTTGTGAGGGAGCACTATGACGGTACCTCTCGAACTGACTCTGTTCTTTGGATCTAGACTGAGCTAGGGCCATAGGGTTGGACTTTGCTTTACCATGATCTTGGGTCATAATTCCTAGACTTGGTGAGATCTAAACTTGACGTGTCATGGCAGACCTACTATGTCTCTAGGGGAAAAACCCTAACTAAGATCTAGGTTAGAACTAAACTGGATGAAACCTGTTAGACTCAATGAGTTTTGGTTTGAACCTTGAACTAGGGTAAGCTTAGAATAGTTCTAGAGGCAACTCTAAGCTTAGACCTATGCTAGAACCTAGACTAAGAATTAAACTAGATAGGTACGAGTCTCAGCTCGGACCAAGGGTGGGTCTGCATTCGGACCTAGGTGTGAGCCTGGTTCAGACCTGGACTGAGCTGGGTGCAAGCCAGGGCTTAGACCAAGAGCGTTGTGATAATCAGACCGGGTGTGGACCCAGATTGGATCAAAGTTGGTTTAGGCACGAGCCCTTGGCTCAGACCAAAACGGGGCCTAGGCTCAGACCTGGGTGTGATCCTAGTTCGAACCTGGGCTAGGCTGGGTATAAGCTTGAACTTGGACCCAATTTGATGATCAAACTAGGTGTGGACCCGGACTGGATCAAGGATGAACTAATTACGAGCCTTCGGCTCTGACCAAGAGGGGGCCTAGGTTCGGACCTGGTTGTGAACCTGGTTTAGACCTGGGCTAGGTTGGGTAAAAGCCTGGACTTGGACCCAGAGGGTTCAACTCGGACCAAAAGCGGGTCCGGACTGAGATCCAATAAGCAAGCAAAGCGCGCGAAGACCTAGTATTATAGTTAGACTTGACTGAGTGTGGGTTCCTAACTATTGAAATGCGGTTAAGCTGATATAGGTCCCCACATAGGTCCTAGCCCCCTGTTATAGGGTGTTCATCAGGGCCTACTATATGCGGAGTTGCTTTGTGGCAAAGGATTATGGAGGGGCGCTCACAGTTAAAGTTACGTGAATCTCAACCGCCTCGACTCTCAAAGCTAGGTTCCCCTCACGCCGTTAATGTGGATTTTGGGGGTTTTTGAAATATTTGTTTGTTGATTTCCCAAGAACTTCCGGTCCGGTGTGTGCTAGAGTGTGTAAAGAAGCACGCGATTAAAATAATGTCAAGCACACAGTGCACACAAAACAAGAAAGGAAATAAGTGAGCGCTCGGTATTGTTCGTGCTTAGCGATCGAGCTTCGAGGCGAAACTCGCTCGAAGCACAATATAGATGGAGGGATAAGCAACCCATAAGAAGGTAAAGTTAGAACAATGAGACCAGGCATGGTTCATGCTAAGTCAAGTGCGGCTCGAGTCGAGGGTGACTCGAACGGGACACGGTTCAGGAGGGTGCAAGCAACCCTCGATATATATTTATTTTTTTATTTTTCAATTTTTTTATATTTTTAAACCTTGATGAAGTAAAGTAAAACTAAGCATGGTGAAAGTAGGGAAAATATGGTTTCAGTCAAAATTAACAAACCAAAATAAAATAAAAGAGTTAGCAACAACACAGACCTATCTGAAGCAAAATAATTTTTTTTATATTTTTAAAAAATTTATTTTAAGTCTGGTCAATAGGGAGCCAAAAGTCCCTAGAATGGGCCTGTGGGGATCCAAAATTTTTATGGGACACTTGCAGTTGGGCGACACGGGTAGTGTTGCTCGGGCGACACTGTTGGTGTCGGCCTTACAGAGCGACATTGCTAGTGTGGCCCAAAAACATTTTTTTTATATTTTTTTCTTGTAAAAATTGATGAAATAAGCCTAATTTAAACTTGGAATAAGTAGGAAAAAAATATATTTATGATGAAAAATTAAAACAGAGTAAAGTAGAGCAGCATACTTTAAAATTTTATTTTTTAAAATTTTATTTTGCTCTAAAACTTTTGAATTTGTGCGACACGGGGATTTGGGCGGCGCTAGTGGTGTCGCCTAGAAAAATCAAGGTTTCACAGCACCAAAACCCTGGATCCTGGTTACTTCTAACTTTTGGGATTTTTTGTGACTGAAAACAGTGAAAAACAGTGAAAAAATTGTATTTTGGCGCTTGTATCAGGCTTGAAATGCCCCATGGTGGGCGCCAAACTATTTATGATGCAAAATATGACAGATATATCTGGTGAAGATCTCTCAAAAAATAAAAGAAAATAAAGTGGTAAAGAAAGCGAGACAAATCGAATTCAAATATGAGGTCAGATCTGCCCGAAAACGAGCAGATCTACTCTCATATCTGTGGCAGCACCAGCATGATCCAAGACAATACAAAATATGAATTTAAAACAAATTGATCTAAATAATGCTAAAATGAAATGAAAGCAGTAATAAAAAGTAAAAGAAAGAGAGATAAATGATACCAAACTGGGTCGGATGGCCCAGGACTCCCGAGCCCTTGAGGACTCGCCCATATCAGGACCGGTCCTCTTTGCCTCAGTTATTCAGATGTCAGCCAACAAGTCTTGATTTAATAGGGTAGTTGTGCCCTGGAAATGGCTTAAAATTAGGGTTCTCAGGCTTAGGTTAGGTTAGGGTTTTCTCTTTGAGTTTTCCTTTAAGATTTCTATCTTCTGCAACTCTTTAGGGTTTTTAATCTCTAACCTCCATCAAATGACCACAAAAAGAGGCCTTCTAGGGGTCAAAATCTGCAGAAAAGATATGCACGCCTAACAAACAAATCCCTCGGTCAAAGATCCACTTTTTGAGGGTCACAGATTTGAGTAACACGGACCGTGTCGCTTGGGTGACATGCTTAGTGTCGCCTAAAAAAAGGTAAAAAATGTCATTAAAATAAAAAATTTGAATTTTGGGACAAATAGTCTTGGCGACATGCAAATCTGGGCGACACAGGGCATGTTACCCAGTTCAGGCTGGGCAACACGGCCAGTGTCGACCAAGTCAAACTTGGTCAAAATCAAGCTTTTAAACTTTGGCTGTGTTTCTCAGCCTCTTGTCAAGCTCTCAGAAAAAATTTGGGTCAAAACATATTTTTTTACTATTTTTAATGAGTTTTATAGTAAAATAGGGCATTTAAAAAAATCTGGGTCAAAATAAGGTTTTTGCAGGGTACCGGGCAGGCAAACTGGTTCCGGGTCACAGGGTAGGCTAGGTGAATTATGGATTTTGGGTTTACTAGGATAATGTGGTCCTAAGGGTTTAGAAAAGCATATAATTTGCCAGATTTAAAATGGGGTGTCTACACAAACACAGCATTTCATGTCCGGAAGAAGATTTTGTCGTCTTGAGTTTTTGACCAGAATCTTGAAATTCGGTGGCCTGAATTTACAGCAGCTTCAACGCCTCCATTTTGAAATCTAACTGTTCATCGTACGCGAGGTTTGGATAAGAGATAGCCTCAGACCTTATGCACATAATGCAATTGGTTTCGCATTGATCGGGTATGCGAACGTCGTGATTTGGCTGCCAGAGTGAGGTGTGCTGTCGCTGAATTTTTTACAACTTTCTTCATGGATTAGCAACTTCTCTCTAGTTTTTATCCCTGCTCAGGCATCGTCACGGAGCGTACCACCTATCGAAACGCTCGTCTCGATGAGACGAACATGCTCACAAAATTTGAGCGTGATCTGACCAAGAACGAGTGAGATATGGACCCCAAAAGTCACTGTTAGTGACTGTGAAAATAGCCACCTTTAATGGTGTTTTGGTGTCTGGTGGCCACACGGGAATAGTGTGCGGCATACCTCTTTTTGGTATTTTACTCATAACTTTATCCTGGAGTGTCTGATTAAGCCGAAACTTGACTCATAGGGTTTTTTAATCGTGATGGATCTAATGATTATGGTCCCAAAGCCGTTTGAAGTACCAAAAATATAGTTCTAGTTAGGGGTCCATTTTAGGGTGCTAGAGGCCAATTTTACCGAAATTGTTTCTTTGTGTTCACTGCCTTAGATGTGTTTGATTGCGATGAAACATGACAGGAATTTTGGAGTGCTGATGAAGATCTTTGACCAATTCTGGGGCCATTATAAGACTTTCAAAATTTCCACTGTTGTGTAGGCCTTATTGACCTGCTTCCTCTTTATTTCGCATCAGGGACCAAGGTACTGAAAAATGCGTTCAAACAGCCTGCCCCACCGAATGTTGTGCTTCGAGAGAAGTGGGAAGGATGATATTTGGATAATTTCCTTTGGTTTTATTACTTTTATCTTCCTAGCCACAGGACCACGTGAATGTCGATGAGATTCACGCAACGGTGCAACTATGATGCTCAGACATTTGGATGCACTGTATAGGTCCATCTGTGGAGAATTTAAGGGGAGAAGAGACTTTTTTGAGGGATCTTGTCGAAGTCCTCACCCTCGTACAGACTGTTTGTGATTATGAAGTTGAGGATTTTGTACGGACCTCATCAGTCAGAATCAGGCCTATCTGGCAATTGAGTGCCTTGTCAAATGACATTGTTCCCATTTGGTCTGGGTCTCTTTGTCTTGGACAGAAAACAAAAGATCCTTTGGTTGGCGCTCGTCTGTATCGTGCACCAGTTATTCCATGGCGAGTAGGGTACCTCAATTTATCGAGATGACCAGCTTTGGGTATAAGCCCTACCTGCTGCTAACAGGTCGTTATATAGCAGGTCCAAAGTCATGGATGGTTCCTTGATGAGTAGGGTACCTCAGTTTATAGAGGTGACCAGCTTTGGGTATAACCCCTACCACTGCTAGCGGGTCGCTACATAGCAGGTCCAAACTCATGGATGACTTAGCCTTCTTGGGGCATTTTTTGGTTTGTCGAAATGATTTCTTTGTTTGTTTATTCTGGATGGTTTGCTGAAGAGCCTTTTGTCGGCGTTCATCTGCGTTGTGCATTAGTTATTCCTTGGCAGCTAGGGTACCTTAGTTTATCAAGGTGACTAGCTTTAGGTATAACCCCTACCCACTGCTAGCAGGTCGTTACATAGCAGGTCCAAAGTCATGGCTGGTTCCTTGACGAGTAGGGTACCTCAGTTTATCGAGGTGACCAGCTTTGGGTACAACCCCTACCCATTGCTAGCAGGTCATTACATAGCATGTCCAAAGTCATAGCTGACTTATGGTTCCTTCATTTTTTGTGAAGGTGTGTTTAAGGTCATGCCTTTGGGACCTGTGCGAAGCCTTTTAACGTCATGCGGCTAAGACGTGTACTCTAGTTTAAGGTCATACATTTGAAACATGGTGGAGATAAATGGCAGTCTATGGAGGCCATGGAGTGACTATGGTAGTGGTTTTGACTCACTTTTGGGGAGATGGCACAAGGCTACCCATGTATGGTGCGTGATGTATGGATGGAAGGTGGAAAATGGTGACCCACTAATTAACGACGAATGTGGGTGGCGAAATGGCTCGTCGTTTTGTGAGCATGGGTAAGACTCACTGGGGAGTGATGGATAGTGTTGATGAAGTGAATGGACTCCATGGGGAAGACGTGCATGAAGATGCACATAAAGGGCGTGTGTGCGTTGTGGGGGGCGATTTTAAGGTCATGCCTCCTGGACCTGTGCTAAGCAATTTAACGACATGCAGCTAATACGTGCACTATGGTTTTGGGTTATATAGCTTGGACAGTGGCTATGCAGTTTTAGAGTCCTGTAGCTTGGAACATGCAATTTAAGTTTGGGCAACTAGACCTTCGCTATAGTTTAAGGTCACATAGTTTGGACCATGGTGTTGAGCCTTTTATCGTCATGCAGTTAGGACTTGCACTATAGTTTAGGGTAGTATAGTTTGGACGTATACAGTTTAAGATCGTGCAGCTAGACCTCCGCTATTATTTAAAGTCATATAGTTTGGACCATCCAGTTTAGGGTCGTGCACTTAGACCAAGGCTGTGTAGTTTAAGGTCAAGCAGCATGGACCACTGTGTGGGTCACCATGTAGGTGAAGCTCCATGGGAAATAAGCCTGTATATAGCACCCTGAGTCCCTAAGGATAAACTGGTTAAGGCTAACAAAAGGTTTATACAGAAGCTGACTTCACTGGGGGTTTACGGGACAAGTATGAGTCTTTTATAAGTGAAAAATGGTACAAATTCATTGAAGATGACCTAGCTAGGTGTGAAGCAGACCCACTGGGGGTTGCAGCAATTAAAAGGACCCTAACTCTACTGAGAATAATAGCTGCAGTAGAAGTTTGACTCCTACTGGGGATAAGAAGTCATGGTCTGAATTGAACGACCTGGGTACCACTCACTGGGGATAATAGGTTACAGTCAAGGTGCAACTTCACTGGGGAAGAAAATAGTATAGGGTGTGTGGAATGGACTATTGAGAACATAGCTGGCATAAGGCACAACGAACATTACCTCTTGAATACTTAGCCGGCACTGAGAACGGCCAATATTAATTTTGAACACTCCGCTCGAGCAGAGTGGTTGAAAACACAGCCAGCACTGAGGACAGTCAATATTATTTTTGAACAATCTGCCGGCTCTGGGTGGTTGAAAACACATACTATCTTTTGAATACAACCGGCACTGAGTCGTTGAGAACGCAGGAGGCACTACAGTTACTGGGGACACAGCTAGCGCTGGGGTTGCTAAGGATACAGCCGGTGCTGTGGTTGCTGAGGACACAGCTGACACTGGGTAGTTTCAGCAACACAGCCGGCGCTGAGTGTAGATTAGTATTCGAGCCCTGATATGAGCCCGACCCGGTCCTGGCTTCTGTTGGAGTGGGATTTTACATGCAGTGGTAAAACTTGCCTTAGGCCTCGGGACAGAACCTGACCCGGCCTGGCCCATTAGCGTTTGGCCTCTCTGGACATGGCTGGGATTCCCAGTTTGCAACGGGCTTTCAAGGAAAGTGTTGGCTATAAAAAGGAGTTAAAACCACAATTTTCACCAAAGGTAAAAAAAACTTGAGGTGAAAAACTTTAACAGTGAGAGAGATTTCCAATAGGAGTTTTGAGAAACATAAGGTATTCCAACAAGGGTTAGCGGGAGTTCGCCAATAAGCAGGGGAGGTTGTGGTGAAGTTGCAGGAGTTTGGAGTGGGTGTAGCAAAGCCACCAAGGAGTTTTGCCGTGGAAACAGTGAGTTTCCAGGGACAACAGAGAGCTTCTAGCCATGATTTTGAGGAGTTTGCTGGGATTCTGGTAGTGATTTTGGTGAGAACAAGGGAAAAAGTTGCAGTGAGAGGCTGTTGGGTGAACTTCCGCTGGGTTTTGGTGGCTTTCGAACTGATGCAAGTGGTTCCCCGGTGTTTTGGGGAAGAGTTGCGGAGGGTTTCTAGCAGAGGAAAGGAGTTTCCAGCAGAAAACTAAAGTCAGGGGAAGACAAGCCATCATTAAAGGTGGACAATTGTGCTAAAGGATAAGGAGGGCACTCAGGGAAGATATTTCTCTCATCATCCTCGTCTACCTCGGTTCTTAGTTCAATGTGTCTCAATTATTTCGCCTGGATAAGCGTAGATCTTGATGAGGATAATTGAATTGTAACCCTTAGATTTGCAAGTGCGTCAGCCTGCGTGTTTAGCCTTCTGAAGATGTGACTCAAGGATACGTCCTCAAACTGGGCCATATAAGATTTTGCAGTATCGTGATAAGGCTTGAGGGTGTCTTTTCCCACGTTGTAGATCCTTTGAGCTGTCGCATAACCAACTCAGAATCACCATAGATCTTGAGCTGCTCCAAGTCGAGGTCGAAGGCTATCTCCAACCCAATTATAAGGGCCTGATATTCTACCTCGTTATGAGAACCGGCCTCGGTGAGAGAGAAAGAAAGTGGCAATACCCCTCCTTTCGGGGTTAAGAATACCACTCCAGCGCCTCCTCGATCTGATTCGAAGGCTCCGTCGAAGTACAATTCCCACGCATGAGCAAGCTCTACGCATAATACTTCTCCATCAGGGAGGTCGCTTGATAAGGGAGATTCCACCGGTACGGGGTGTGCTGCGAGAAAATCATCCAAGGCCTGGCGCTTGATGGTCTGTTGTGAGACATACGTGATGTCAAATTCCATAAGCAATAATGCTCACTTAGCAAGGCATCCTGACAAGCATGGGCGTGTCATGAGAAATTTTACAGGATCTGCTTTTGATATAAGTTTCACTTCATGATCGAGAAAGTAGTGATGAAGTTTTTGTACTGCGAAGATTTGAGCAAGGCACATCTTTTCTATAGAGGGATAATTCTTCAGCCCCTTATATCCTGCGGTTGAGATAATACAGTGTCGTTTCTTTTCTCTCATCATCGTTTTGTGTTAACAATGCCCCAAGTGACTCCTCTAGAGCTGTCACGTATAGGACGAGAGGTTTTCCCAACACTGGTGTAGAATGCACTGGAGGATTGAGCATATACTGCTTGATGTCATCAAGGGCTACCTGACATGAGTCACCCCAAATGAACGAAGTATCCTTCTATAACAGGTGTGTAAAGGGTTTACAGCGACCTGATAGATCTGAGATGAACCTACGGATGTATGCTAACTGTCCTTGAAGGGATCGCAGTTCTCGAAGTGTAGTTGGTGACGACATTTCTTGGATCGCCTTAATCTTGACTGGCTCAAACTCAAGCCCTCAGTGTCTAATAATGAACCCCAAGAATTTTCTCGAATATACGCCAAAAGCGCATTTCAGCGGGTTCATTTTAAGTTGATTAAGGCATAGTCGCTTTAACACCTTTTCAAGGTCTCTCATGTGGGCATCTTTCTCTTCGGATTTTACCACCAAATCATCTACATAACACTCCACCTCCCTGTGCATCATGTCTTTGAAGATGGTCGTCATTGCTCTTTGGTATGTAGCACCAACATTCTTTGATCCAAAAGGCATCATTGTATAACAGAAGACCCCTTTTGGAGTTAAGAACGCAGTGGCTTCCTCATCTTTGGGTGCCACCCGTATCTGATTATACCCAGAGTACCGGTCCATGAAGGAAAATATTTGACAGTATGCCGTAGAGTCGATGAGCATCTTGGTGAATGGAAACGAGAAGTCATCCTTGGGACAGGCGATATTCAAGTCACGGAAGTCAATGCAAACCCTGATTTGGCTATTCTTCTTCTTAACTGGAACAACATAGTCATTTCAGGTACCTGACCTCATGAATGAAACCTGCTTGTTTGAGTTTGGTTACTTCGATATCTATCTACATTTCAAGGTTATGCTTGAACCTTCTTGATTTCTGCTTGACAGGTTTAACTGTCAGATCAATGCCGAGACAGTGAATGATGACTTGAGTGTCTAAACCTAACTTCTCATGGTAATACCAAGCGAAGACATCTCAGTTTGCTCATAAGAAAGTAGTAAAATCTTCTTTCTCGTCTAGAGACATATTTGCTGAAATGAAAGTGGGTCTGCGGTCGGCTTCGTCTTCAAGATTTATTGCCTCAAGCTCGTCAGTTGTGGCTTGACCACCTTCTTCCCACTCTTATGGGGCTTCTTGCAACTCTTCATCATTGTCTTCAGAGGTCTTTTCATCAACCTCAAGTATAGAAACCCATGATCCCAAATATCCACCTCCAATAGGGCTCTAAAGTAGGTCATGATTTCTGCACCTTTCTCGAACCAAGGGGCAGAAGGGTCCACCTCAAACGTGGAAAGCCTATAAGGCCGTGGGAGCTCATCTTGAAAATTAAGGGGGATTTGAGATTCAGCAATTGTGGCCCGAGAAGTGTCCTCGTACGAATCACACGGTCTTTGAACGGGTGTTTGCAGTGTTTGCCCCACGCTGGCTGGTACTTCATAGACGTGTACCATGTGGCAAGCTTCCCGAGAGGAGAAGCTTTGCCCTCTTGATTCTCTTAGTCTCATCTCAAAGTCGGACTCAGGGGACCATTGAGGTTTCTTTGACTTTGTATTTTTGTGCTTCTTTGAAGAAGATGGCTCAGCTTTGGCTTTAGTTGCCAGGGCATCAGCAACTATTAAGAATCCGGCTACCTGGGCCAGGGTCTTTTTCAACCACTTTCGTTGTGTCCTGCTTATATTGGATCCTTCAAGTTCTCTATCAAGCACCTTGAAGTTTGAACATTTGAAGGTCGTACCTACAGGAGACAAAGAAGAATATAGATCAGAAGTAAAAGAAGACGAAGGAAAGTGGCAGACTTTCAAGGTCATTCCCCTCACCGGACCGATCTGGGAAGATTTTCACATCATCATCACGATTGGACGTGTGCAGGGGGTCTTTTAGGTCCTTCCCTTACTTAGATCGTTGGGGTGTGCTTTTAACATCGTCACCCTCATTGGACGTGCTCTGAGGAGAGGATGACTTAAGGACGTTTTCTTGATGGGATGGAGAAGGAAGAAGGATAGTGCCAGAGATAAAGTCCAGTAAAGTTGGCAGTGGGGGAAGGGGCCTGAGAAATTCCTGCTCAACTGGACGTTGAGCAGTCTTGTTTCTCCAGTGAGCAGCCCTTGGTGCCCATCTCCTTTTCGTTTTCTGAGGTGGTGCTTGATTCTTGTCACTGGGCTCGTGAACAGCCCTAGCTTGGCGGATTCCTTCTTGCCTTAAAGACTTGAGTCTGCTTCGCCCATGGTGGACTATTCATGAATGGGAAGTCGAGGGTTCAGTAGAGTCTGAATCATTATAGGAAGGTCTTGTGTTGGGAGATCCTCTTGCACCAATGGAGCAGTGGCTTGGGGATCACTACTGGGATGTTGTAAAACTCCTGACATTACCACATTTTCTGTGTATATATCATGAAAACTGGGTGCATTCCCACAGGTAGTGGCCCCATATCTAGTGGAAAGGGCACCAACAGTCCTCAGTCTCTTGAGCAAGGCATCGGGGCTGCCTTGCCAGGTTTGGGATGATTAAGCCTTCTTGAAGCATGATAACAAAGAAGGCACGAAGGATACCAGGGCTTCATCTTCCTCTTGGACGGTTACTGCATGGGAGGCTTATGCTGCCCCGAATGCCTTCTTTAAGTCCTAAAGCTTTATCTGATCCTTCTGAATCAGGGCCTCAATGATATCCTTTAGTGTGAAGCAGTCATTAGTGAGGTGATTGATCCTTCTGTGGTAAGCACAATAATTCGCTTGAGTATCGAGCCCAGCTTGCTCAGGGAACTTGGCTTCTGGAAGCTCGATCATGTTTTGTTCCAACAATAACCAGAATAGTGCAGGGACCCATTCCTTCTCAAGGGGTTAGACCTTGTTCCTATGCCTGGTGAAATAATCATCCTGATTAAGATTCGTTGGTGGGGATACTCGGTTGTATGACTGTTGTTGCTTGCTTGTCTGAAGAGTTGTCTTTACTATGCTCACCCCTTTGAAGAGGTCCAAAGTTTGAGAGGGAGCCTTCTTTAGATCAGTGACCACGACGGCTGCACTGAACACCCTTTTTTGTTGGCTACCTCGGGTGTTAGTCAGAGAGCTGCCATTGTCCCAGTTATTCCCCGAGCTTGCAGGCGGTGGTCGTGACCTGTCGTGGTGACGTGATAGGCTTTCTATGCAGACCGATTTAGAGATCAATTCTGACATGGAGGTCAGATTAGAGGCCTCAACATGTAGAGAAATTTCAGATCGCATGTTCCCCACACAAGTTTGAGTTGCTTCCTTCTCATGCATAGGATTGGGATGGCGAGAGGCCAAATTTCTCCATCTTGAGATGCACTGGTCCACGGGCTCATCGTGATCTTGAGTCAGGGTGAGAAGTTCAATGGCTTGAACCTCTCTCTCGACCTCATGAAAACGCTAGTAGAACAACTTCTCCTTTTCCTCCTAAGTATGCACCGAGTTTGAGGGAAGTCGAGCATAGCACTGAAAAGCTAGGCAGTCAAGGGTTTCAAAAAACTGATGGAGAAGGAGTCTCCCATCAACTATTGTTTCTCGACATGCTTTCTGGAAGTGGGCGATATGCTGGTCGGGGGACATGGTTCCGTCGAATAGGGGAAACTTCCCTTTCTTCTAACCTGGGGGAAACGAGACCTGGTCAATGTATGAAGGGTAAGGCCTTTGATAAGGCGTTGCACCCTGTATCCCTAGAATTTGCCTGTTCTTTAAGCTTTGGGTCATTATAGCATCTATGTCTGCTTGTGAGATGGGGTGAGGGATAGAGTTATCTTGTGAGGCAGAGGGAAGGGGCTGCCTTGGAGGTGCACCATCTGAGTGGTGGGAATTGACCTCATGGTTAGTTGATTGTCGTGCGGTGTCTATACGATCAATCTTCTCCATCATTGCGCTTACCATATGTTCAAACTTGTCCATGCAGTCTTGCTGTGTGTCAGGTTCGTCTATAACCATCACGCTGACTATTTCTTCTGGGAGATCAGCCTTAATTGCAGTCGATAGCTTACGAACTTGACGGTTTGCACGACGCAGATCGGTCAGCAGGGGTTCAACATGCCATGACTGAACTCTAATCTTGTATGACAATCGCTTGGGGATCGGTTCTTGACGGTCTTGGGACCTTGGCTAATGAGGGGCTGGGTCATTTTCTACAACATTTACCACAGTGCAAGGCTCATGGAGCTCTTCTTTAGGCTTCATCATCTAAAGAGGGTCATCAGAGGTGGTTGCCTCGACCGCGTTAGTCACTTCCTTGGTGAGCATTCGCAGACCCGTATCATGTTTAGCTTTTAGGTTTTGATGGACCTCACGCCAAAATTGGGATCGAGGTTGTGGCTGGTTAGCTCTTCTTGCACAAGAGAGAGTTGTCTCCATCAGGTTCGGCAAAGGATGAGGGCCAGGCACTGGAGTCATCTTGGGCTAGGGAGGATGAAGGATTCGATCTTCGATCAGGTCTTTGCCTCGAGCTCTCTTGTGAGCTTCAGAAACACGATCGAAATGACGGGGCAGGTTCAGGATGGTACTCTTGGGGAAGGTCTTCGAGTACCATGGCCAGAGGTGCTTGCTCAAAGATGAAAGAGCTGACAAAAGCATGGTTGACTCATCAAGACACCTGAGTAGAGAGCGAGGGGCTATATGTAACGGCAACGCATGTGCCCCCCACAAAGAAGGATCCCAGGTGACCTGGGGGTCAGCTCGGACTTGAGCAAGTGGTCCGGCCTTAAGAGGCTGAGAACTGCGAGCAAATGTATGTAAGAGAGCAGGTGGAGGCCTGTCCCTTACAGGGTGAGCTAGTGTGCGCTGGGTAGGAGGATGAGGAGGTCGTCATCCGTGTACTCAGGTTGGTGTGATGACGACATTGCCACGAATAGTGGGATGCATATGAACAACGTGTGCAGGATTTGGCCTTGGGAGGTCCGATCTTGAGCATTGACTCGAGGTGACATAAGGGTTTCCCTGAGGTGTGACTCGAGTGGGTGACCCACGTGCCTTATGGTGTGTGCAAGGGGTGGAGGCCGTAGGGTCTCCGCCTCGATGTGTTGAGCCTCTATGGATAAAGACTCATGGTGGTGCAGGAATGTGGGGTGTAGCCTTATGGGGACCCATAGGAGCAATGAAAACTTGTTTGCCTTTTGTAGAGAGGGATTGGGAAGCCTTCCGGAGTACCTCGACAAGTGACTTGCCGGTGGCAGGGTGCATTTTGTATGCGGTAACAGATGTGCTGTCGATGCAAGGGCCTTGGTGGAGGTTCCACCAAAGCGAGGAGATGGGGAGTTGGGAACTTTTAGGTGCCTCCTCACGCCAATCCAGGTTAAGACCTGGGGTCTTTGATAAAGAAAAGGGTTGAGAATGAAGTTGGAGGAACTTATTCCCTCGGGATACTTGCAAATGCAGGGATGTGAAAATCCCTGATCCAGATGAATGGGTTACGGAACCCAGCAGCCATAAGTGCAGACATAGAAAAAACAAGGAGAAACTTAGCCAAACAAGTACGATTTGACTAAAGGGTAGTAAGTCCTTAGTGGAGTCGCCAAGCTGGTTAGGTACCTCGATCTTGTCCTCCGGATCTGGATAATCGAGGGGCACGTGTCTCGGGCTTCAGGGAGACCCAGCACTTTGAGATCGCTCTCTTAGGAACCTTGTTCGAGAACAAGGGCAGGTAGACCAACCGATGAGAGAGTAATTTAGGGTGGGTTCGAGACTTACTCGGGCTGGCTTGCGCGGGCGCCCTCGTAGATCACGAAGAAGGCCCCTCAGTCGTAAAACTGGTTCGAAATCGCCTCTCTTGGCTTGTAATTTCCTGTTTTCTACAATCACACACATATGGCAAATGTTATAAGACAAGTGGGTCAACAGACCTCACCTTGCCTTTTTGGTGAACGCATACGGGCGTGCACATTCAAGAGGAAGAAAAGAAGAATGAGAGAAGAAAGATGGGGGAGAGTAGAATTTGACCAGGTGGGGAGATCAACACAATGACTAAACCAGCAAGTAATTGACCAGACGTGGCAGTAAAATTGGCTCGATAACTCAGACTGGCTAGACATAATTACTACTAGATGACAATACCAACACCGACTAGCTAGACACAGTGGCTAGTCTGTCGTGGCAATAAAGCGGGCACAATAACTCTAACTGACACAACAACATTATGGCTAGATAACAAGACTACCATAGAGGGTTAGTCTCGAGCCTTCTTAATGAAATGAAAGAGTGAGAGAAAGAAAGAGAAAAAGATCAGAAAGGGAGAGAAGAGAAGAAGGGGAAGGGAATAGAAAGATGAGAGAATAAGATAATAAAAAGGAGGAGAAGAGTGTGAGAGAGGATAGAGGGAATGAGCTGGTTAGGTGCCTCGATCTCGTCCTCTGGATCCTTTTGGAGATCGAGCGGCACACGTCTTGGGTTTCGAGGGAAGACCCGGGATGTTTTTGAGATCGCTCTCTCAAGAGCTTCGTTCAAGAATGGGAGCAGGTGTTACCAACCGGTGAGAGAGGAATTTAAGGTGGGTTCGGGACTTACTCGAGCTGGCTCACGTGGGCGCCCTCTTAGATCACAAAGAAAGCCGTCCAGTAATAAATCTGGTTGGAAATCACCTCCCTTAGCTTGTATTCTTCTTATTTTCTGCAATAACACACATATGGCAAAGGTTATAAGACAGGTGGGTCAGACATCACCCTTTTCCTCTTTGATGAATGTACACAAGCATGCGCATTCAAAAAGAAAAATAAGAGAAGAAAGACGGGGGAGAGAAGAATTCGACTGAGCCGAAGGATCAGAGCGGTGACTAAGCTGATGAATAATTAGCCTGACGTGGTAGTAAAACATGCTCGATAACTAAGACCGGCTCACAAGATTAGTACTAGACGTCATTACCAGTACCAACTAGCTAAGCACGATGGTTAGTCTGTCATGGCAATAAAGTGGGCCAAGTAATCCTGGCACAACAACATTATGGCTAGACAACAGGACTATCACGAGAGGCTAACCTCAATCCCTCTTCATTGAATGAAAGAGTAACAGAATGATGGTTATGAGGAACGAATAAGAAATGAAGTAAGAGAAGAAGGGAATAGAAGGAGGGAGGGAGAAGAAAGGCAGAGAAGAGTATGAAAGGCGGGAGAATAAAAGAGAGAGAGAGAAGGAAGATGAAATCGGCGTTAGGCATTGCAGGTTGTGTTAGAAGGAAGAGAGAGAAAATACAATTGGTGCTAAGCTTCACCGACTGTGTTATACAAAGAAGAGGAGAGAGAAGATGCAATTGGCGTTAGGCTTCATTGACTATGCCTAAAGAAGAAAGAGAAATCACAGTCGGCCCTAGGCTTTACCGACTGTTTCAGAAGAAGAGAGAGAAAATGTAGTCGACGCTAAGCTTCACCGATTGTGTCAAAAGAAGAGAGAGAAAATGTAGTCGTCGTTAGGCTTCCATAACTGTGTCAGAAGAAGAGAGAGAAAATGTAATCGACACTAAGCTTCACCGACAGTGTCAGAAGAAGAGAGACAAAATGCAATCGGCACTAGGCTTCATCGATTGTGTTAAAAGAAGAGAGAGAAAACATAGTCAGCGTCAGGCTTCACCGATTGTGTCAAAAGAAGTGAGAAAACATAGTCGGTGCTAGGCTTCATCGACTGTGTCAAAAGAAGAGAGAGAAAATGCAGTCAGTGCTAAGCTTCATTGACTGTGTCAGAAAAAGAGAGAAAAAATACAGTCGGCGTTAAGCTTCATCGACTGTGTTTGAAGAAGAGAGAGAAAATGCAATCGATGATAGGCTTCACCGATTGTGTCAAAAGAAGAGAGAGAAAATATAATTGGTGCTAAGCTTCACTGATTGTGTCAGAAGAAGAGAGAGAAAACATAGTCGGTGCTACGCTTCACCAACTGTGTCAGAAGAAGAGAGAGAAAATGCAATCAGTCCTAGGCGTCACCGATTGTGTTTGAAGAAGAGAGAGAAAATACAATCGGCACTAGGCTTCGCTGACTATGTCAGAAGAAGAGAAAAGGAGAGACCCAATCAGTGCTGAGCTTGCATCGATTGTGATGAAAGAGAAGTAAAAGAGAGAGATCGAGCCGGCACTAGACTTCGTCGACTGTGATAGAAAAGAAGAGTAAAAAATCGAATCGACACTAGGCTTCACCGACTGTAATAGAAGAGGAGAGAGAGAAATCCAGCTCGAGCTAGGCTTCACCGACAGCAATAAAAGAGAAGAAGAGAGAGAAATCCAACAGGTGCTCGGCTTCACCGACTACAACAGAAGAGAAGGAGAGAGAGAAATCCAACTGACGCTAGGCTTCACAGACTATAACAAAAGAGAAGGAGAGAGAGAAATTCAGCCAGCATTAAGCTTCACCGACTGCAATAAAAGAGAAGGAGAGAGAGAAATCCAACCAGTGCTGGGCTACACCGACTGCAACAGAAGATGAGAGAGAAATCCAGCCGGTGCTAGGCTTTATCGACTGCAACAGAAGAGAAGGAGAGAGAGAAATCCATCTGACACTAGGCTCTACCGACTGCAATGGTAGAGAGAAGAAGATAGAGATGAGAAGAAGAGAGACAGAGATGAAACGAGAAATAGGGGAGGAGAGAGAAATAGATACAGATGAGATAAAGGGGAGGAGAGAGAAAGAGATAGAGACGAGAAAGGAGGAGTGAGAAAGAGGGAAGGAGAGAGAAAGTTACATGCTCAAAGGGTACTGATCCTTTTCTTCTCTCTCCAATACGTACCCAAGAACTTCAGTAAGAATGGAAATTTATTTGAATCAATGATAAATGAACCCCAGGTCCTTACAATTTAGCTTTTTCTGTTTATATAGAGTTGGTTAAAATGTGGGTGTATGCTAAAAAACTTGCTAGAATTGAAGATAATTAGGATTTAACTGAATTTAAAGAAATTCTAAAAATGGGTGCAAAAAGACTATTTTGGCCCTACCTAACAATGTGTGGAATTCCATAACAGTCCCTACTGCTACCCAAGAACTTGTGTGATCTTTTGTTGCGGACCTGGGGTCATTTTGATACCTATTTGATTGAAATATTATTGTTTTCTTGTAGGGCTCCGCATGACGATCATTTTGATACCACCTTCGAGTCATGAATCATGTTTTAAAGCCATGATCATGAGACTTGAATTTTGGATAAATCTTGAAAACTTCAGATCGATTATGTGCTCATTCATTGATGTTTCTTTGTGATTTATTCAATTACTCACACTGAGCGTGCCGTCACGATCACGTTGCAACAAACGTAGCTTGATTTCGTGTCCGGATGAAGATTTTGTCGTCTTGAGTTTTTTACCGGAATCTTGAAATCTGACAGCTAGAATTTACAGCATCTTTGACGCCTTCATGTGTGAAATCCAACAGTTCATCGTACACGAGATTCAGACCAGAGGTAGCCTCGGACCTCACGCACATGAGGCAATTGGTTTCGTACCAATCGGGTATGCGAGAGTCATGATCTGGCTACTCGAACGAGACATGCTGCTGCCAAATTTTCTGCAACTTCCTTCACAGATCAGTAACTTTCATTTAGTTTTTCTCTCTGCTCGAGCGTTGTCACGGGGCGTACCACGTATCAAATTGCTCGTCTTGATGAGATGAACACGCTCACCAAATTGGGAGTGAGCTGACTTGGAACGAGTGTGTTATAGGCACCGAAAGTGATTGTAAAGATAGTCACCTTCAATTGTGTTTTGATGCAGTGAGGCCACACAGGAATAGTGTGTGACCTACCCCTTTTCTGTATTTTACCCTTAACTTTGTCTTGGAGTAAGCTGAAACTTAACCCATAGGGGTTTTCGATCGTGCCAGATCTAATGGCAGTTGTCACAAAGCTATTTGATGTACCAAAAGTGTGGCTCTAGTTATAGGGTCAATTTCAAGGTGCTAGAGACCAATTTTGTAAAAATTGTTTCTTTGTGTTCACTACCTTAGACATGTTTAATCGTAATGAAACTTGGCAGGTGGTCTTTTAAAGTGCTGATGAAGATCTTGACCAATTCTAGGGCCATACTGAAACTGTTGGGAATTTCCACTGTTTTGTAGGCTTTATTAACTTGCTACCTATCAGGGACCAAGGTGTTGAAGAATACGTTCCAACAACTTGCCCCACCGAATGTTGTGCTTCAAGAGAACTGAGAAGGACGATCATTTGGAAAATTTCCTTCATCTTTTAGTTTTTTTCTTCCTAGCCACAGAACCAAGTGAACGCCAAGGAGATTCACGTAATGGTGTAACTAGGATGCTCAGACGTAACGATGCATTGTTCATGGGTCTGTCCATGGAGAATTTAGGGGAGAAGAGACTTTTTTTAGGGATCTTGTCGAAGTCCTCACCTTTGTGCGGGCCGTTTTTCATTCTGAAGCTGAGGAGTTTTTACGGACCTCGTCAGTCAGAATCAGGCCTATCTGGCAATTGAGTGCCATGTTGAAGGGCATTGTTCCCATTTGGTCTGAGTTCATTTGTTTGCTTTTGGTCGGTGTTGTTTGCTTCTACACCAGGTTTGCTTTTAATAATCAGAGTACCACTGTAGGTCTCTTCTATCGGATCCAATCGGGGGTAGCCCGAAGGTTTGGGCCTGCCGGCTAGGCGAGTTGAAGTCTCTGGCTGGTTTTGCCCTAGCTTTGTCAGTTTCTTTCCTTTGTAGTGTTTGTTTTTAGAGTGTGTTTGTGACCTCGTGGGAATAACGTTCTTCCTCATGAGACTTGTCTTACCGTCTTGACGAGTCTTTTGTCTTTCGAGTCCTTTTGCAACTGGACTCAAGCTGTCAGAATCTTTTCCTCGAAGCTCGTATTTTTGGATTCCTGGCATTGTGTTACCAGGGATTTTTTTTTTTGAGTGAGGGCTGAAGCTGCTTATTGAGGCGAGTGCTGCATCAACTTGTTTATTGGTCCAAGCATTCTTTGTGGATTTTCACTTGGACTTGGGAAGCGGCGCTGTAGAGACGGTTTTCACCAACTTATTTTTATTTTGAGGCTCTTTTACTCATGATTTTTCAGCCATGTCCAACCTTTTCATCCATTTTTTCTCATTATGCCCTTTTGGGTTTTCACCATGCCCAGGTTTTACTCACGTAACTCTTTTACTCATGGTTTCGTAACCACGCTCGTCTGTCATTTTTACTCATAGCATTCCCTTGTTAAGGTGTACACCATCCTCGTTATTTCATCTTTTTTTTTTGTGAAAGCATATTTAAGGTCATGTCTTCGAGACCTGTGAGAAAATGTTTAGCATCATGCAGCCAGGACGTGCACTATGGTTTAAGGTCGTACAACTGGACCATAATGGAGATGGATGGCAGTTTGTAGAGGCCATGGAATGAGTATGGTGGTGGTTTGACTCACTTGGGAAAATGACATGAGGCTACCTATGACAGATGGATGATGTATAAAATGTGGGTGAAAAATGGTGCCCCACTAACTTACAATAAGTTTGGATGGCAGGATGATTCACCGTTTTGTGAACGTGGGTGAGACTCACTGGGGAATGATGTAGGATGATGAAAGGAATGAACACATTGGGGAGGTAATGAAGGTGGCGTGCGCACACTAACAAGTAGCTTAGGGAAGGCGTGTATGAAAGTGCACGTAAAGGCGTGTGCACGTATGTGGGGGCGAGTTTATGGTCATACCTCCTGGACTTACGCAAAGCAGTTTATCATCATGCGGTCAAAATGTGCACTATCATTTAAGGTCATACAGCTGGACCGTGGTTATGCAGTTGAAAGTCATTAAACTAGGACTGTGCAGTTTAAGGTCGTGCAACTAGACCTCTGCTACAGTTTAAGGTCATATAGTTTGGACCATGGTTATGCAGTTTAAAGTTGTACAACTAGGACCTGGGCTATGCAGTTTAGGGTCGTGCTGCATGAACCGAGGTTGTGCAGTTTAGGGTCGTGTAGCTAAACCTGGGCTATGCAGTTTAGGGTCGTGCATCACGGATGGAGGCTATGCAGTTTAAGGTCATGCAACATAAACTAAGGCTATGCAGTTTAGGGTCGTGTCGCATGGATCGAGGCTGTGCAGTTTAGGGTCGTGCAGCACGGATCGAGATCTGCAGTTTAGGGTTTTGCAGCACAGACTGAGGCTATGCAGTTTAGGGTCATGCAACACGGACCGAGGCTGTGCAGTTTAGGGTCGTGCAACAGGATCGAGGCTGTGCAGTTTAGGGTCATGCAGCACGGACTGAGGCTGTGCAGTTTAGGGTCGTACAACACGGACCGTGAATGTGTAGTTTAGGGTCGTGCAGCTAGACCTGGGCTATGCAGTTTAGGGTCGTGCAGCACAAACGGATGTTGTGCAGTTTAGGGTTGTGCAGCATGAAGGGAGGCTATGCAGTTTAGGGTCATGTAGCATGGACTGAGGCTGTGCAGTTTAAGATCGTGCAGCATGGACCGCGACTGTGTAGTTTAGGGTCGTGCAGCACGGACCAAGGTTGTGCAGCTTAGGGTCATGCAGCACAAACCGAGGTTGTATAGATTAGGGTCGTGCAGCACGGACCAAGGCTGTGAAGTTTAGGGTCATGCAATACAAACCGAGGCTATGTAGTTTAGGATCGTACAGCACGAACCAAGACTGGGTTGCCATGTAGGTGGAGCTCCATCGGTAATAGGTTTATGGATGGCAATCCAACTCCCTGGGGATAAAATGGTTAGGGTCGTACAGAAGCAAGGGGCTCAGTTGGAGATGGTGGTCCAATGAGGGATGGCAAACAGAAGTGGACTTAACTAGGGCTTAAGGGGGTAAGCGTGGCTACCTAGGGTGAAGATGAGACTCTATGGAGAATTGGCTTATGACAGGTAACCTGACTCCCTAGGGATAAGATAGCATGGTGTGAAACAGACCCACCGTGAATCGAAGAGTTAAGAATGACCCTAACTCCACTGGGGATAATGGGCTGCAGTATGGGCATGACTTCCATGGGGATGAGGAATAGTGGCCTACTCCTGACTCCATTGGGGATGATAGATCACAGCTTGGGTGCAACAGCCTGGGTGCAACTTCATTGGGGATGACAAGTCACGGCTTGGGTCCAACGACCTGAGTGCAACTCCACTAGGGATAGTGGTAGGACATACACGGCTTCAGCTGGAAATGAGAGACAATAGATGGCTTGAAATATAGTCAGCGCCAGGTGTAGCAATAATTGTTTCGTGCGAGTGTTCAACCGACGCTGAGTTCTTAAAAACACAACCGGTGTTAAGTCGTTAAAACTCATCTGGCACTGTGAACGAATCGTGACATTGTTTGAACACAACCGGCGCTAAGTAAACCGACACTAAGGTCTTTTGAAATTCACTCGGTGCTAAGTCAACCGGCACTAGGGTAGTTTGGAATTCACCCGGCACCAAGTCAACCGACAATGGGCATGGATTGATACTTGAGTCATGACCCGAGTCTGACCCTTTTTGGCCCATCGTCGTTTGGCTCCCTTGGATGCGACTGGGATTCCCAATTTATGAGGGGTGTCCGAGGGTACTGCAGGCTGCATAAGGGGGGAAAGACCTCGTTTTCTTCACTTTTCACCAAGGGTAAAAAAAAACTCAAATTTTATTTTTCTTTAACAGTGACGAGAGGGTGCCCAGTTGAAGTTCCGGCAAGCAGTGGGATTCCCGGTGTTTTTTTTTAATTTTTTGCTGGCAAGGCCTTCGGTGAGCAGAGTTTGCCTAGAATTTGGTGAAGTTGTAGAGGAACGTTTTAACACAGTGGACTTTTCGGTGGAGGGAAGAGCCCCAACCGTGGTATTTTGAAGATGGAAAAGGCGGGAAGTGCAGTGGTAGGAATTTCCGCAAGTCTTAGGAATTTTTGGGGGAGTTTTAAGGGGTTTCACGGGGGTTGTAGTGATTTTTCGGAGGTTTTTCAAGAATGGAAGGGGATTTCTGGTGGAAACTGAAAGGTTCAGGAAAACGAACGGTTACTCCAAGCAAACCGTCGCAAGGAAGGTGTATGGTTGCGGGAGGTGAACCATCGCCCTTGAAGATCGTGGACCATTAAGAGGGTGTGGAAACTTAGGCCCTGAAAAAGAGGAGTCTCAAGAAGCGAACAGTCGTGATAGGTTCGGCGCTAACAGAAGTGCAACCGGCACTGGGGCAATTGGCGCTGATGGTTTAGAAGTGTAACCGGCGCTGAGACAACCGGTGTTGATCCTCAAGAAAGACAACCGGTGTTAGGAGTTCAGCCGGTGTTTGCCTGGCGAGACACAGCCAGCACTAACTTCAGACGACGCTCATCAGCAATGTGGCCTGTCATGATGCGGAAAGTAATGCCCGCATGTGGCAGTAAGTCACGTGTGGGATTTGTGATGTTCGGTGATGAGCTATGCATGACTATGTTCATGGGCCAGCAAAAGTGGTGAATGATGGTAAGGCAGGGCTTGTGGTACCCGTTGGAAGCCAAATTCTCTAGCATAATAGTGAGGTCCATGTTGTTCTGTGGAAGGGCATCCACTGTGAACAGGATATGCTTTCTATCGTAGGAAAATTCCTCGCCAGATCTAGCCTGCTTTGTATGTTTGATACACACGGCAAATGAATCCTACGTTGTATGTTTGATGTGCACGTCAGGTGAGACATCTGACTTGTATGTTTGATATATACGTCAGATGGACTGAAGTTAACTTCTTGGAGTCGCTTCGCTTCATCTTCTGGCCTGTAACCATCCTCTTACTTGTCAGATAAATTGAAGCTAGCTCTTCAAGCGGTTTTGCTTCTTCTTCATGAGGAGGAATTTTCTTTGGGCCCGTAACCGTGCTCTTATCCTCAGATGCAAAGGACTCGCAATCTCCCTAGTAATGGGCTTTTTTAGCTTGTAACTAGTAACTAGTTTTTACTACAATAAAAAGAGTTAGAACTTGGTTGGACTGTCTTGCTTATTTTCTCGTCGAGTCTCTTTTTCTTGAATATGCATTATGGGTAATACTTCTTTAAGTATCATCCATTGATAGGGGGCATTGCTTCCTCTCCTTCAGGATGTACCGGTACGTAGACTCTGTTGGGTGAGACCTTTTTGACTATAAAGAGACCTTCCAACTTAGGCTTAAACTTCCCTTTACGCCAGCCATGCACAACAACAGGCTTCTTAATAGCTACGACTAGATCATCACGAGTGAATGAGCGGATCTTGATAGACTTATCAAAAGCCCTCTTCATTCTCCCTTGGTTGAGTTTAAGGTTCTGTTGAACCTCTAGCCTCTTTCAATTGAGTGCATCCAATTCTTGATACCAGAGCTTGACTCTCTCATCTTCGATTATTCCTTGGTGAATAGCGACTCGTAGTGAAGGGATTTGTATTTCGAGAGGTAAAACTGTTTCACGCCCATAGACCAGATAATAAGGAGTGGAATTAGTAGCATTTCGCGTAGTAGTACGATAAGCCCATAGTGCTTTGGAAGCTTTTCATGCCAGTTCTTCCTTGTTTTTTATACTGACTTTCTTAAAATATTGCACAGAGTCTTATTGAAAGCCTCAGCTAATCCATTCGCCAGAGGGTAGTACATAATCGAGTACCTCCATTCAAAACCAAATTGGTTAACTTAACGATCGATGTCATGACTCCTAAATTGAGGACCACTGTCATATATAATCCGATTGGGCACTCCAAAGTGATATATGATATGATGTTGAACAAAGTAGGCCACCACTGTCCCAGGAACGTACTTGAGGGGGACCGCTTTAGCCCACTTAGAGAAATAGTCTATTGCGGCAAGGATAAAAACATGGCCCATTGCGGAAGGACGGTCAATAGGCCCTATGATGTCCATGCCCCATTGTGAGAGGGGCCATGATGCAACTGTAGGGTGTAAGGGCTCTGGAGCTGGGTGAACTAGGCTGGAGTGTATTTAGCATACTTGGCACTTTTTAGCGTAGCATAAGGAATCGGAGATCATGGAAGGACAATAGTATCCCAACCAGCATATTCGTTCATAGAGCTTAGGACCGGACTGGTGTAGACCAAAAATGCCTGAGTGGACTTCTTTTAACACCTTATTTGCTTCTTGGATGTCCATACATCTAAGAAGAATGGCATCAAAAGACCATCTGAAGAGAGCATCTCCTTTAAGGAGGGTATACTTGGTGGACATTCGACGTATGTTGTTGAGTTTGGCACGATCTTCTGGCAGCCTGCCATGTTTTAGGAAACTAGTGATGGGCTCTCTCCAATCTTCTACATGCTTAATTTCTACGCATATTGGGTCAAAGAATTCTGGTTCTTGATTTCGACTCTTAGCTCCTTGACTCTGTGTTATTCCTTGTTCACTCTTGATTACTTCTTTGGCTGATAGAAGTGCTCCAAATGGAAAAGGAGGGCACTCAAGGAAGATATTTATCTCGTCATCCGCATCGACCTCGGTTCTTAGTTTGATGTGTCTCCATTCTGTCACCCAAACAAGCATGGGTCCTGATGAGGACAACTGAGTTTTAGCGCAAAGTTTTGCAAGTGAATCAGCCTGCGAGTTTAGCTTCCTAGGGATATGACTGAGGGACACGACTTCAAACTGGGCCATATACGATTTTACGGTATCATGGTAAGGCTTGAGAGTGTATTTCCTTACATCAACCAACTCGGAGTCACCATAGATCTTGAGTTGCCCCAAATCTATGTCGAAGGCTATCTTCAGCCCAATTATAAGGGCCTGATATTCTGCCTCATTATGAGAACCAACTTGAGCGAGAGAGAAAGAAAGTGGCAATATTCCTCCTTTTGGGGTCAAGACTACTCCAATGCCTCCTCGATCTGATTGGAAGGCTCCGTCAAAGTATAATTCTCAAGCATGAGCAAGCTCAGTACTGAATATTTCTTCATCGGGGAGGTCGCTTGATAACGGAGATTCCGCCAGCACGGGGTGTGCTGTGAGAAAGTTAGCCAAGGCCTGGCCCTTGATGGCCTTCTGTGGGACATATGTGATGTTGAACTCCATCAGCAATAATGCCCACTTAGCAAGGCATCCGGACAAGCATGGGCGTGTCAGGAGAAACTTTACAGGATTAGCTTTCGAGATGAGTTTCACTTCATAACCAAGCAAGTAATGTCGGAGTTTTTGTACTCTGAAGATCAGGGCTAAGCACATCTTCTCAATAGGGGGATAATTTTGCTCGACTCCTTAGATCCTGCGGCTGAGGTAATATAATGCAATCGCTTTTCCCTCTTCATTGTTTTGTGCCAACAATGCCCCAAGTGACTCGTTTAAAGTAGTCATGTATAGAATGAGGGGCTTTCCCAATACTGGTGTAGAGAGCACTGGAGGGTTGAGTAAGTAATGCTTGATGTCATCAAGGGCAGCCTGGGGTATCTTTCTTTAGCAGGTGTGTAAAGCGCTTACAGCGATCTGAGATGTTCGAGATGAACCTGCGAATGTAAGCTAGTTGCCTTAGGAGGGAGCGCCGTTTCTCGAATTATAGTCAGTGACGACATTTCTTAGATTGCCCTGATCTTGACTGACGCAACTTCAAGCCTTCAATGTTTGACGATGAACCCCAAGAATTTTTTGGAGCGCACACCAAAAGCGTATTTTAGCGGGTTCATTTTAAGTTGATGAAGATGTAAACGCTGAAATACCTTTTCAAGGTCTCTCATGTGAGCATCCGTCTCTTCAGATTTTTCCACCAAATCATCTACATAGCATTCCACTTCTTTGTGCGTCACGCCTTTGCAGATGGTCATCATTGCTCTTTGGTATGTGGCACCGGCGTTCTTTAATCCAAAAGGCATCATTGTGTAACAGAACACCCCTTTCGGAGTTAAGAACGCAGTGGCTTCTTCATCTTCAGGCGCCATCCTTATTTGGTTATACCCGGAGTAACCGTCCATGAAGGAAAAGACTTGATATTGAGCTATTGAGTTGATGAGCATCTCGGTGAATGGCAATGGGAAGTCATCCTTGGGACAAGCGGTATTGAGGTCGTGGAACTCAATGCAAGCCCTGATTTGACCATTTTTCTTCTTTACTGGAACAACATTTGCTAGCCATTTCGAATACTTGACTTCGCGAATAATGCCTGCTTGTTTGAGTTTAGTCACCTCAGCATCTATCTGCATCTCGAGGTCAAGCTTGAACCTTCTCAATTTCTGCTTGACGGGGTTTGATAGTCGGTCGATGCTAAGATGGTGAACAGCTACTTGAGGGTCTAAGCTGGGCATCTCATGATAATGCCAAGCAAAGACGTCACAGTTTGAGCGCAAGAAAGTAGTGAAATCCTCTTCTCTTCTGGAGTCATATACGCTCAAATGAAGTGGGTCTGGGATCCGCCTCGTCTCCAAGATTTATTTCTTTGAGTTCCTCAGCTGTGGCCTGACCAGTTTCTTCCCATTCTTTCGAGGCTTCTTGCAACTCTTCCTCCTTGTTCTCAGAGGCCTTTTCACCAACTTCATGCACAGAGACCCATGACCCTGACATCACTATCTGCGATAGGGCTCCAGGGTTGATCATGCTTCCGGTATTTTTCTCGAATCGAGTGACGGAGAGGTCAACTCCAAATGTAGAAAACACATCAGGCTGAAGAAGCTTGTCTTGACAGTTTGGACGAAACTAAGGTTGAGTGATGGTGATGCGAAGAGTGTCTTCGTACGAATCACACGGTATTTGTACAGATGCTTGGAGTGTTTGCTCTGAGCCAACTGGTTCTTCACAGACTTGTATCATATGGCAAGCTTCCTGAGAATATAAGCTTCGCCCTTCTGATTCTCAATCTTTACTCGAAGTCAAACTCAGGGGGCCATTGGGGTTTCTTGGGCTTCGACTTCTTGTGCTTCTTTGAAGAAGGTGGCTCTGCCTTGGCTTTAGTTTTCAGGGCATCAGCAACTGTTAGGAATCTTGCTACTTGTGTCAGGGTCTTTCTCAATCATTTTCGTTGTGTCCTGCTTATATTGATTCCTTCGAATTCTCGGTCGAGAGCCTCGAAGTCTAGGCATATCAAGGTTGTACCTGCAGGGAACGTAGAATAGGGAGAATGAGAAGCAGAAGAAGAAGAAGGAGAAGGGTTAGAAGATGGGGAACTTTTAAGGTCGCTCCCCTCATTAGACCGATCTGGGTAGCTGTTTACGTCATCATCAGGGTTGGACGGGTGCAAGGGGTCTTTTAGGTCATTCCCTTGCTTAAACCATTGGGGAGTGCTTTTAACGTCGTCACCCTCATTGGATGTATGCTGGGTGGGAGATGGCACGAGAACATCTTCTTGACAGGGCGAAGAAGGAAGAAGGATTGTGTCAAGGATGAAGTCTAGTAAAGTTGGTAGCGGAGGAAGGGGCTTAAGAAATTCCTGCTCAACTGTGGGTTGAGCGGTCTTATTTCTTCGGCGAGTAGCCCTTGGTGGGCGTATTTTTCTGGTTTTCTGAGGTGATGTTTGATTTGTCTAGTTGGGCTTGTGAACAGCTCTAGCTTGGCGAACTGCTTATTGCCTTGTGAAGATCTTAATAGGAAGGTCTTGCTTTGTGAGATCTTCTTGCCCTGATAGAGGAATGACTTGGGGCTCACTTACGGGGAGATTGTAAAACTCCTGACACTCCCGCATTTTCTTTGAGAATATATAAAGGAAGCTTGTGCATTCCCACAGGTAATGGCCTCTTATCTGATGTTACAGGAACCAGCGATCTTCAGTCCCCTTAGCAAGGCGACAGGGTTGCCTTGCCTGCTTCTGTGTGATTATGCCTTCCTGAAGCATTATAATGAAGAAGGCGTATAGGATGGAAGGCATTTTGTCTTCCTCTTGAATGGTTACTGCATGGGAGGCCTCGGCTGCCCCAAATGCCTTCTTTAAGTCCCTTCTAAATCAGGGCCTCGATAACATCTTTCAACGTGTAGCAGTTATCTGTGGGATGCTTGATGCTCTAATGGTAGGCACAATAATTCGCTTGAGTGTTAAGGCCAGGTTGCTCGAGGGACTTGCCCTTTGAAAGCTGGATCATATTATGTTCCATTAATAACCGTAATAGCGCAGGGACCCATTCCTTCTCAAAGGGATAAACCTTGTTCCTATGCCTGGTGAAATAATCACCCCGATCAAGGTTGGCTGGTGGAGGTACCGGATTGTACGACTATTGTTACTTACCAGCCTAGGGTGTTACCTTTGTCGTGCTTACCCCTTTAGAGAGGTTCAA
This sequence comes from Amborella trichopoda, assembly GCF_054954075.1. Lineage (NCBI taxonomy): Eukaryota > Viridiplantae > Streptophyta > Magnoliopsida > Amborellales > Amborellaceae > Amborella > Amborella trichopoda. The sequence goes on from NC_142336.1 coordinate 13,520,067, forward strand.
ATTTTGGGAGGCAACCTTCTTTGAATCAGTGACCATGATGGCTGCACTGATTACCCCTTTCTGTTGGTTGCCCTATGTGTTATTACAAGAGCTACCATTGCCCGAGTTGTTTACTGAGCTTGTAGATGGTTGTCGTGTCCCACCATGGCGGTGTGATAAACTTTCTATGCGAACTGATTTAGAGATCAACTCAGACATGGAGGTCAGATTAGAGGCCTCGACATGTAGAGAGATCTTGGGTCGCATGTTCCGCACGCAAGTTTGGACTAATTCCTTCTCAGGCATAGAATTAGGATGGCGGGAAGCCAAATTTCTCCATCTTGATATGATCTGATCCACGGGCTCATAGGGGTCTTGAGTGAGGGTGAGAAGTTAGATGGTTTGAACCTCTCTCTTGACCTCATAGAAGTATTGATAGAATAATTTCTCCATCTCCTCCCATGTATGCACTGAGTTTGGAGGAAGTCGGGCATACCATTAAAATGCTGGGCCATCGAGGTCTCAATGAATTGTCAAAGAAGAAGTCTCCCATCAGCCGCTGTTTCTCGACATGCTGCCTGAAAGTGGGCAATATGCTGGTTTGGGGGGACATGGTTCTATTGAATAAGGGAAACTTCCCTTTCTTATAATTTGAGGGAAACGGGACCTGATCAATATATGAGGGGTATGGTCTTTGATAAGGTGTCGCACCCTGTATCCTTGGGATTTGTCTATTCTTTAGGCTATGAGTGACCATAACGTCAATGTCTTTTTGAGAGATGGGATGAGAGACAGAATTGTCTTGTGAGGTAGAAGGAGGGGACTGCCGTGGAGGTGCACCATCAGAGTGATGGGAATTGACCTCATGGTTAGACGACTGGTGCGACGTCGATACAATAGATCTTTTCCATCATTGCGCGCACCGTATCCTGAAACTTGTTCATGCGCTCTCTATGGAGGTCAATGTTAGTGGCAACTGAGGGCTTGTGAACTTGAAGGGTCGTACGTGGTAGGTCAGTCAACAGGGGGCCCAGCATGCCTTGACTGAACTTGACTCTTGTATGCTGATCGCGTTTGGACCGGTTCTCAACGGTCTTGGGACCGTGGCTAGGTCTTCTTCTACGACAGTAACCACAACACATGGCTCATGAAGCTCTTCTTCAGGCTTCATCGTCTGAAGGGGGTAGAAGGGATTCACGTGAAGAGGGTCGTGACTACCTAGGTCACCTCCCTAATAAAAATTTGCATACCTCTATCGCATGTAGCCTTGAGGTTTTGATGGACCTCGCGTCAAAACTGCGATCTAGGTTGCGGCTGGTTAGCTCTTCCTGCACGGGAGAGAGCTGTCTCCATTAGGTGCGGCAATGAATGAAGGCTAGGAACTGGAGTCATCTTGGGCTGGAGAGGATGAAGGACTCGATCTTCTAATAAGTCAATGCCTTGAGATCTCTTGTAATCTCCAGAGACACGGCCAAAGTGACGGGGCTAGTTCAGGATGGTACTATTAGGGAAAACCTTCGCGTGCCAAGGCTGAAGGTGCTTGCTCGATGAAGGAGGAGTGGGCAAGAGCAGAATTGAGTCATGCAAAGGCTCGGGTCTAAGGCGAGGGGACGTTTGTGATGGCGGCGCGTGTGCGCCTCTTGAAGAAGGATTACAGGAGACCTGGGGATCAGCCCGAGCTCGTGCAAGTGATCTGGCCTTAAGAGGCTAAGAACTACGACTAGGTGTTTATAAGAGAATAGGTGTAGGACTTGGCCTTGGAAGGTTCGATCTTGGATACGGAATCGAGGTAATAGAAGGGTTGCCCAAAGGTGTGAATCAAGTTGGTAACCCATGAGCCTTGTGGTGTGTGTGAGGGGTGGAGACCGTGGGGTTTCCGCCTCATTGTGTTGAGCCTCTAAGGATAGAGACCAAAGGTGCAGAAATGTGGGGGGTGGCCTTATGGTAACCCACAGAAGTAATGGCAGCTTGTTTGCCTTTTGTAGAAAAGGGACTGGCCAACCTTCCGACATACCTCAGGAACACGACTTGCAAGAGACTTGCTGGCAGCTGAGTGCATGCTATGTGGGGCAACAGAAGTGCTGTCGATGCAGGGCGCCTTGGTGGAGTTTCCACTAGAGCGAGGAAATGGGGAGTGAGGGACCTTTAATCCCGCCTCACACTGGTCTAGGTTAAGACTTGGGAGCTAGACAAGGGGTCTTTGCTTAAGAGGATGGCTGGGAACGAAGTCAAAGGAACTTGTTCTCTAGAGACACTCTCAAATGCGAGGATCAGAAAATCCCTTATTTGGATAAATGGATAACAAAACCCGCAAGCCATAAATAAAATGTGAAACGATAATGAAAGCAGATAATAAAAGAAGAAACTAGACAAACAAGAACGATCTGATTAAGGGATAGTAAGTCCCTAGTGGAGCCACCAAGCTAGTTAAGTGCCTCGATCTCGCCCTCCGGATCGTTTTGGAGATCGAGCGACACTCGTCTCGGGTTTCGAGGGAAGACCAGAGATGTTTTTGAGATCTCTCTCTCGAGAACCTCATTCGAGAACTGGGGCAGGTGTTACCAACCGATGAGAGAGTAATTTAAGGTGGGTTTGGGACTTACTAGGGCTGGCTCACATGGGCAACCTCTTAGATCACGAAGAAAGCCCCCCAGTAATAAAACTGGTTCGAAATCGCCTCCCTTGGCTTGTATTCTTCTTGTTTTTTGCAATCACACATATACGGCAAAGGTTATAAGACAGGTGGGTCAAACCTCACCCTTTTCTTCTGTGATGAATGTACACAAGCATGCGCATTCAAAAAGAGAAATAAGAGAAGAAAGACAAGGGAGAGAAGAATTTGACTGAGTGAGAGGATCAGAGCGGTGACTAAGCTGATGAATAATTGGCTTGACATGGTAGTAAAATGGGCTCAGTAACTAAGACCGGCTCACAGGATTACTACTAGGCATCATTACCAGTACCAACTAGCTAGGCATGATGGTTAGTTTGTCGAGGCAATAAAGCAGGCCAAGTAATCCCGGCACAACAACATTATGGCTAGACGACAGGACTACAATGACAGGCTAACCTTAATCCCTCTTAGTCGAATGAAAGACTAACAAAATGATGGTTATGAGGAAATAATAAGAAATGAAGTAAGAGAAGAAGGAAATAAAAGGAGGGTGTGAAGAAAGGAAGAGAAGAGTATGAAAAGCAAGAGAATAAAAGAGAAGAGGGAAGGAAGATGCAGTCAGCATCAGGCATTGTCGACGCTAAGCTACACCGACTGTGTTATACAAAGAAGAGGAGAGAGAAGACACAACGGTGCTTGGCTTCACCGACTGTGCTTGAAGAAGAGGGAGAAAATGCAGTCGACGCTAAGTTTCACCGACTGTGTTAAAAGAAGAGAGAGAAAATGCACTCAACGCTAAGCTTTGTCAACTGTGTCAAAAGAAAAGAGAGAAAACATAGTCGGTGCTAGGCTTCACCGTCTGTGTTAGAAGAAGAGAGAAAATGCAATCAACGTTAGGCTTCGCCAACTGTGTTAAAAGAAGAGAGAAAACACAGTCGACATTAGAATTCATGATTGTGTCAAAAGAAGAGAGAGAAAATGCAGTCGGTGCTAGGCTTCGTTGACTGTGTCAGAAGAAGAGAAAAGGAGAGACCCAACCAGCATTAAGCTTACATCGGCTGTGATGGAAAAGAAGCAAAAGAGAGAGATCGAGCCGACGCTAACCTTTACCGACTGTGAAAGAAAAGGAGAGAGAAATCCAGCCGGTGCTAGGCTTCACCGACTGCAACAAAAAAGAAGGAGAGAGAGAAATCCAACAGACGTTAAGCTTCATCGACTGCAACAGAAGAGAAGGAGAGAGAGAAATCCAAATGGTGCTAGGCTTCACCGACTGCAACAAAAGAGAAGGGGAGAGAAATCCAGTTGACATTAGGCTTCACCAATTGTAACAGAAGAGAAGGAGAGAGAGAAATCCAGTCGACGCTAAACTGCAATAGAATAGAAGGAGAGAGAGGAATCCAGCCAGCGTTAGGCTTCACCGACAGCAATAGAAGAGGAGAGAGAAAAATCCAACCGATGCTAGGCTTTACCAACTACAACATAAGAGAAGGAGAGGGAGAAATCTAGCCAACGCTAGACTTCACCGACTGCAGCAGTAGAGAGAAGGAGATGAGACAAGAAGAAGAGAGATAAAGATAGAAATAAGAAACATGGGAGGAGAGAGAAAGAGATAGAGACAAGATAGAGGAAAACTGAGAGAAAGAGATAGAGATGAACAAGAGGGGAAGAGAGAGAAAATTACCTGCTTGAAGGGTACCAGCCCTTTTTTTCTCTCTCCTCTCTCTCTCCCCAAGCAAGAATGGAAATTTTATTAAATCACTAAGAAATGAACCCCAGGTCCTTACAATTTAGCTTTGCATGTTTATATAGATAAGTTAAAACGTGGGTGTATGCCCAAAAACTACTTAGAATTGAAGATAATTACAATTTAATTAAATTTAAAGAAATTCTAAAAATAGGTGCAAAAGGACTATTTTGCCCTTGCCTAACATTGCGTGAACTTTCATAACAGTCTTTGCTGTTGCCCAAGAACTTGCGTGATCTTCCGTTGCTGACTCGAGGTCGTTCTGATGCCCATTTGATCGAAAGATTATTATTTTCTTGTAGGGCTCGGCATGGCGATCATTTTGATACCAACTTTGAACCATGAATCCTGTTTTTGAGCCATGATCATGAGACTTGAATTTTGTATGAATCTTGAAAACTTCAGATCATTGTGTGCTTGTTCCTTGATGCTTCTTCGTAATTTCTTCATTGAATCACACTGAGCATGCCGTCACGATCACGTTGCAACAAACATAGCTTGATTTCGTGTCCACATGAAGATTTTGTCGTCTTGAATTTTTTATCGGAATCTTGAAATTCGACAGCCGGAATTTACAGCAACTTTGACGCCTTTGTATGTGAAATCCAACAGTTCATCATACGCGAGGTTCGGACTAGAGATAGCCTCGGACCTCACGGGCATAATGCAATTGGTTCCATGCCGATCGTGTATGCGAGCGTCATGATCTGGCTGCTCGAATGAGGCATGCTGTTGCTGAATTTTTTGCAACTTCCTTCATGGATCAGCGACTTTCATTTAGTTTTACTCTCTGCTCGTACATCGTCAAGGGGCGTACCACATATCGAATTGCTCGTATTGATGAAATGAACACGCTGACCAAATTTGAGAGCGATCTGACTTGGAAAGAGTGAGTTATAGGCCCCAAAAGTGACTGCCCGTGACTATACAGACAGCCACCTTTAATGGTGTTTTGATGCAGTGAGGCCACACAAGAATAGTGTGCAGCCTAACCCTTTTCGATATTTTACCCTTAACTTTGTTTGGAGTGCCCGATTAAGCCGAAACTTGACCCATAGGGATTTTCAACCATGCCAGATCTAATGGCAATGGTACCATAGCTGTTTGACGCACCAAAAGTATGGCTCTAGTTACAGGGTCCATTTCAGGGTGCTAGAGACCAATTTCGTTGAAATTGCTTTGTTGTGTTCACTACCTTAGACATGTCTGATCGTGATGAAACTTGGCAGGTGGTCTTTTGAAGTGTTGATGAAGATCTTGACAGAATATGGGGCCATTATGAGACTGTCAAGAATTTCCACTGTTTTGTAGGCTTTATTGACCTCCTTCCTATAAGGAACCAAGGTGTTGAAAAATACGTTCAAACAGGATAAAAGACAGACACAGATGACAATGAGAGGAGGAGAGAGAAATCATAGTAAAAAACGTGTTCCACCAGCTGTGACATGAATAGAGAAGAGCAAGAATGAAGGAAACATAGGTGGTGCTAGGCCTTTACCGGTTGTGGCGAGAGAAGCATGAGAAGATGCAGACGACGCTAAGCCTTCGTCAACTGTGTTAAATGAAGAAGAAAGGGAGGACACAAATGATGTTAATCCCTTGTCGACTGTGTTAGAAGAAGAGGAGAGAGAGAACATAAGTGACACTAAGCTTCACCGGCTGGGTCAAAAGAAGAAAAGAGAGGGGACACAGGCGGCGTTAAACCTTCGCAGGCTGTGTCAAAAGAAGAAGAGAGAGGGGACACAGGCAGCGCTAGACCTTCATCGGCTATGTTAGAAGGAGAAGAAAGAGGGGACACAGGCGGTGCTAGACCTTTGTCGGCTACGTCAAAAGAAGAAGAGAAGAAAGACAGAGTTTTTAATAGAGGTCTGTCATGGGCGAACAGAGAAAAGAAACAAAAGCCCAGGAAGAGAGTCATGATGGACCAGAGGATGAAGAGAGAGAGATAAAGATGAGAAGAAAGAGAGAGCAAGAGAGATAGAGGTGGGAAGGGAAGAGAGAAAATGAAGGATAGAGAATAGAAGAAGAGAGAGATGAGAGAAAAGAGAGGTGAGAAGGGGAGTGAGAGAAAGAAGGATAAAGATAAGAAGAAGAGAGAGATGAGAGAAAGGAGAGAAAGGAGAAATAGAAAGAGGGAAGAGATAAAGAAGAGGAGAGAGAAAGGGGGAGGAGAGAGAAAGTTACCTTATCAAGGGGTACCAGACCTTTTTTTCTCTCTCCTCTCGCTCTCTCTCTCCACGACTCACCCATGAACTCAAGCAATAAGCGAAATTTTATTGAATGAATGAAAGTTGAATCGAAGGTCTTTTTACAATGAAGCTTTACATGTTTATATAGAATTGGGCCCAAACATGGGTGGATGCCCTAAAACTACCTAGAATTGAAGATAATTACAATTTATTTGAATTAAAAAAATTCTAAAAATGGGTGAAAAAGGACTGTTTTGCCCCTACCTAACAATGTGTGGAATTCCATAACAGTCCCAACTGCTGCCCCAGTACTTGCGTGATCTTCCATGACTGATCCGGAGTTGCTCTGATGCCCGTTTGATCGAAAAATGATGTTTTTCTTGCAGGGCTCATCTGTGGTTCGGGGAGCATCCTTTATGCTTATAGCAACCGGATTTGGAAAATCTATCGCGGTGGTTGACGCGCCACTTCATCTTTCAAGAGTGTAATGGGGATACGGGGGACTTTTTGATGGGCCGTCGTATAGGTGATCTTTGAAGCTGGGAATTCTATCCTCATGACTTGCTCTATCTCAGGAATGACCTCTAGTTCATCTTCTGGCCAAAGTGGTTCAGAACTGGGGGTAGAGGGTAAGGATTCCTCGTCAAGTGAAGACGAAGTTTCTTCAGGGATGATAGTTGGGATGCTAGAATGAATCGGGGTTAAAGGGAGAGTTCTGCCTTGCCTTTCTTCTTCTTTGAAAATGTTTACCAATGTTCTCCCCACATCCTCAACATCTTCGTGAGGCGAAGACGTTGTCTTCATTGTAGACTTGTGATCCCCCTCATTTAGCTTTTGAGGTGACACCAGATCTGTGCAGTAATACTTAGCATCAGTGTAGTGAGTTTCAGCGACAAGAAACAGTCTTTTCTCAACATAGACCGTATGTTGTCTCCCATCTCGGCTATACTTGAAACACTGGTGCAATGTCGATGGAACCACTCCCTGATCATGGAGCCATGGCCGATCGAGGAGAGCCATGGCCGATCGAGGAGAATGTTGTAAGAAGTGTCCATGTCGATTACATGAAACTGAGCATAATCGTTCAGCTCACTGATCTTGAAACGAGGGCAAACTGTGCCAGCTGGCTTCTCTCTTGACTAGTTGAACCCTTGAATTGTGACGTGGGTCAAAGTAAGATCTTCAGACCCTAAACCCAATTGAGTAAGGATCCTCCTTGGGATAAGGTTGACTGCCGACCCTCCATCTAACATCACTCGGTTGATGGGGCGAGCATGTAATTCACCAGTCACAAAGAGAGGGCAATTATGAAACTTTTCTCCCAGTTACATATCGTCCTCTGGAAAGGTGACTGGCATACATCCTCCTAAACTGACAGGGTCCACCTCAATGGGTTCCACTTCAGTCTCGTACACCTCTAGGTTAGAGAGAGCCTGAATTAAAGCCATCCGGTAATCCTTCGGGGGCATGAGGGAGTCGTAGATGCTGAGAAGGGCTAAAAGCATCCTCAGATGTTCTATCACATCATATTTCACCTTTTCTTGATCAAGGCTTTATGCTCCTAGTCCTACCACTGCTTTGGGTGGTATGCTGGGTTGAGGAGAAGGTTTGGGTGGAAGAGGTTTATTTTGGCCTGCTGGCTGGCTTGATTGCACAGTAGGCTTGGTTTGAGTGTTGGAGGTTTACGGTTTTGGAAGTGATTGAGTCAGAGGTATCCCAGGGAATAGAAGAATAGGTGGATTGTTTGGGATATTTGGGTTAAGAAGGAGCCCAGGGAGCTAGAGGATAGGAAAATTGGTATTCGGATTAGAGCTAAGTGGCAGACTAGAAACTTCAAAGTTCCTGACTTCTACGGTGGGGGTTGTAACGTCTTCCCCAACTTGAGGCTCATTTGCCCCATGCTAGGTGATGCTCCTGATTTTTACCATATGACAAACCTCATGAGAATAAAAGCTCTGCCCCCTTGATTCTCTCAGTCTATGCTGAAAGTCGGGCTCAGGGGACTACTAGGGTTTCTTTGGCTTTGACTTTTTGTGCTTCTTTGAAGAAGATGGCTCTGGTTTGGCTTTAGCTACCAGGGCATCAGCAACTGTTAAGAATTCAGCTGTCTAGGCCATGGTCTTTTTCAACCACTTCCGTTATGTCCTGCTTATCTTGATTCCTTCAAATTCTTTGTCGAGAGCCTCGTAGTCTGGACATTTCAAGGTTGTACTTGCAGAAGACATTGGAGAAGAAGGATGAGAAGAAAAAGAAGAAGAAAGAGAAGGGTCAGAAGATGGGAGACTTTTAAGGTCGTTCCCCTCATCGGACCGATCTAGGTAGCGTTCTATGTCATCACTAGGGTTGGCCTTTTACAGGGAATCTTTTAGGTCTTTTCCTTGCTTAGACCATTGGGGAGTACTTTTAATGTCGTCACCCTCATTGGATGTGCTCTGAGGAGAAGATGACTTGGGATGTCCTCTTGATGGGGTGAGGAAGGAAGGAGGATCGTGTCAGGGATGAAATCCAATAAGGTTTGCAGTGAGGGAAGTGGCCTGAGAAATTCCTACTCTACTGACGGTTGACTCATGCTAGTTGAGCCATCTTGTTTCTCTAGCGAGCAGCCCTAGATGCCCGTCACCTTCTGGTTTTCTATAGTGGTGCTTGATTCGTCTTACTAGGCTTGTGAACAACCCTAGCTTGGCAAACTGCTTCTCGCCTTAAGGAGTTGAGTCTACTTCACCCATGGTGGACTATGCATGGCTGAGAAGCCGAGGTTTAAGTAGGTTCTGAATCATTATCACGTGAGTCTTATGCTGGGAGCCCCTCTTACAATAGTGGAGCAGTGACTTGGGGATCACTTACTAAAATGTTGTAAGAATCTTGACATTCCTGTATTTTCTTTACGAGTATAATATGGAAACTGGTGCATTCCCACAAGTAGTGGCTCCATATCTGGTGGTATGGGCACCAACAGTCTTCAGTTCCCCGGGTAAGGTGTTGGGGCTGTCTTGCTGGTTTTTGTTTGATTAGGCCTTCCTAAAGCATTATAACTTAAAAGGTGTGAGGGATACCAAGGGCTTCGTCTTATTCTTGGACGAGTATAGCGTAGGAGGCTTATGCTACCCCCAATGACTTCTTTAGGTCCTCAAGCTTTATCTGACCCTTATGAATCAGGGCCTCGACGATATCCTTTAACATGAAGCAACCATTTGTGAGGTGATTGATCCTTTTATTGTAAGCACAATAATTCACCTGAGTATCGAGCCCAGCTTGCTTAGGGAACTGGGCTTCTGGAAGCTCGATCATGTTTTGTTTTAGCAACAATCGGAATAGCGCAGGGACCCATTCCTTCTCAAAGGGGTAAACCTTGTTCCTATGCCAAGTCCAATAGTCATCTCGATTAAGATTCGTAGGTGGGGGTACTCGGTTGTACGACTGTTGTTGCTTGCCTGCCTGAGGTGTTGCCTTTGTTGTGCTCACCCCTTTTGAGAGATCCAAAGTTTGGGAGTGAGCCTTCTTTGGATCACTGACTGTGACAGCTTTACTGATTACTCCTTTTTGTTGGCTGCCCCGAGTGTTAGTCAGAGAACTACCATTGCCCCAGTTGTTCCCTGAGCTTGTAGGCTATTGTCATGACAAGCCGTAGTGGCATGATAGGATTTCTATGCAGAGCGATTTAGAGATCAACTTTGACAAGGAAGTCAGATTGGAGGCCTCGACATGTAGAGTAATTTCGGGTTGCATGTTCCGTACATAAGTTTGAACTGCTTCCCTTTCAAGCATGGGATTGGGATGGCGAGCGGCCAAATTTCTCCATCTTGATACGAACTGGTCCACAGGCTCATCGGGGTCTTGGGTCAAGGTGAGAAGTTTGATGGTTTGAACCTCTCTCTCGACCTCATAGAAACGCTGATGGAACAATTTCTCCATTTCTTCCCAAGTTTGCACTGAGTTTGCATACCACTAAAAAGCTGGGCCGTCAAGGGTTTGAACAAACTGACGGAGGAGGAGTCTCCTATCACCCGCTGTTTCTCAGCATGCTGCATGGAAATGGTCGATATGTTGGTTCAAAGACGTGGTTCCATTGAATAGGGGAAACTTCCCTTTCTTGTAATCTGAGGGAAACAGGACCTGATCAATGTATGAAGTATACGGCTTTTGATAAGGCATTGCACCATGTACCTCGAAATTTGTCTGTTCTTTAAGCTATGGATAACCATAGCATCAATTTCTGCCTGTGAGACGGGGTGAGGGACATAATTGTCCTGTGAGGCAGAGGGAAGGGGCTGCCTTGATTTGAGTGGTGGGAACTGACCTCATGGTTAGTTAATTGTCGTGCGACATCTATACGATCAATCTTCTCCATCATTGCGCACACCATATCTTAAAACTTGTTCATGCAGTCTTCCTGTGAGTCAGGTTCATTTATAACCATCACGCTGACTGTTTCTCTCAGGAGGTCAGCCTTAATTACGATTGAGGGCTTACGAACTTGACAGGTCATATGCTGCAGATCGGTCAGCATGCCCCAACTGGACTCGACTCTTATATGCTGATCACGTGAGGACCGATTCTCGATGGTCTTGTGATTGTGGCTACTAAGTGGCTTGGTCGTCTTCTACGACACTAACCACAATGTAGGCTCATGGAGTTCTTCTTCAGGCTTCGTCATCTGAAGAGGGTTGAAGGGATTCAGGTGAAGAGGATCATCAGAGCTGGCTGCGTCGACCGTCTTAGTCACTTCCTTTGTCAGAATTCGCAAACCCCCATCGCATTTAGTTATGAGGTTTTGATGGACCTCGTGCCAAAACTGTGATCGAGACTGCAGCTGGTCGGCTCTTCTTGCACAAGAGAGAGTTGTCTCCATAAAGTGTGGCAAAGGATGAGGGCCAAGGACTAGAGTCATCCTGGGCAGGGGAGGATGAAGGACTTGATCTTTCATCAGGTCTTTGCCCTGAGCTCTCTTATGCGCTCCAAAGACACGACTGAAATGATGGGGCTAGTTCAAAATGGTACTCTTGGGGAAGGTCTTCAAGTTCCAAGGCTGGAGATGCTTGCTCGAAGAACGAGGAGAAGGCAAGAGTAGAGTTGACTCATGAGGACACCTGAAAAGAGGACGAGGGGCTGTATGTGATGGCAACCTGTGTGCGCCCTTGAAGAAGGATCACGGGGGACCTGGGGGTCAGCCTTGGCTCGAGCAAGTGATCTGGCCTTAGGAGGCCGAGAACTGCGAGCAGGTGTCTGTAAGAGAACAGGTGCGAACCCTTACAGGGTGTGCTAGTGTGTGCTGAGTAGGAGGACAAGATGGTCATCTCTTGTGTACTCGGCTTGGCGCAAAGATGGCGTTGCCCCGAGCAGTGAGATGCTTATGAACAACATATGCAGGACCTGGCCTTGGTAGGTCTGATCCTAGACGCTAACCCGAGGTAATATAAGGGTTGCCCCGAGGTGTGCCTCGAGTGGATGACCAAGGAGCCTTATGGTGTATGCGAGAGGTGGAGGCCCTAGGGTCTCTGCCTCAATGTGTCGAGCCTCTAGGGATAGCGAGCCGTGGTGGTGCAGGAATGTGGGGTGTAGCCTTGCAATGCCCACAGAAGCAATGGTAACTTGTTTTAGTTTTGCAGAAAGGGATTGGGCAGCCTTCCGACATACCTCTATAGTACGATCGACAAGTGACTCGCCGGTGGCAGGGTGCATATTGCCAATGCAAAGGGCCTAGGCGGAAGTTCCATCAGAGTTAGGAGATGGGGAGTTAGGGACCTTTAAGTCCCTCCTCACACCAATCCAGGTTAAGACTTGGGAGCTACACCGGGGGTCTTTGCTCAAAAGGAGGGTTGGGAAGGAAGTTCAAGGAACTTATTCCCTCGGGACACTTACAAATGTGGGGATAAGAAAATCCCCAATCCAGATGAATGGGTTACAAAACTTGAAAGCCATAAGTGTAAAGACAAAAAATAAAAGGAGAAACTAGTCAAACAAGTATGATCCTACTAAGGGGTAGTAAGTCCTCAGTGGAGTCGCCAAGCTGTTTAGGTGCCTCGATCTCGCGCTTCAAATTCAGATGATCGGGTGGCAAGCGTCTCAGGTTTCAAGGGAACTCGGGACTTGAGGTTGCTCTCTCGAGAACCTTGTTCAAGAGCAAGGGCAGGTGGACTAACCGATGAGAGAGAAATTTAAGGTGGATTCGGAACTCACTCGGGTTGGCTTGCATAGAGGCCCTCTTAGATCACGAAGAAAGCCCCTCAATCATAAAACTGGTTCAGAATTGCGTCCCTTGACTTGTATTCTCCTGTTTCTGCAATCACACACATATGGCAAATGTTCCTCACCTTGCCTTGGGTAAATGTACATAGGCGTGCACATTCAAAAAGAGGAGGAGAAGAATGAGAGAAGAAAGATTGGGGTTAAAAGAATTTGACCAGATGGTGAGACCGATACAGTGACTAAAATAGTAGGTAATTAACCCAGCGTGGCAGTAAAACGGGCACGATAACTCAAACCGACTCAACAGAATTACTACTAGATGACAGTGCTAATACCGACTAGCTAGACACAATGGCTAGTCTATCGTGGTGATAAAGCGAGCACAACAACTCTGATCAGCATGACGACATTATAGCTAGACAACAAGACTACCATGAAAGGCTAGTCTCGACCCTTCTTAATCAAACGAAAGAGTAAGAGAAAGAAGGAAAAAGAACAGACAGAGAGTGAAGAGAAGAAGGAGAAGAGAATAAAAAGGGGGAGAAAGAGAATGAGGGGAGAAGAAGAGCGTGAGAGATGATAAAGAGAAAAGGAGAGGGCAAGGATAGACACAGACGACAATGGGAGAAGGAGGGAGAAAACTCAGCCGGTGATGGTTTCCGTTGGCTTTGACATAAGAGAAGAAAGAGAAAGAAACACAGAAGGTGATAGGCTTGCATCATCTGTGACAAAAGAGAGGAAAGAGAAGGAACACAGGCGACGATAGGCTAGAGTCATCTGTGACAGAAGAAAAGAGAGAGAAGGAACATAAGCAGCGATAGGTTAGCATCGTCTGTGATAGAAGAAAAGAGAGAGAAGGAAAACAAGCGGCAATAGGTTAGCGTCGTTTGTGACAGAAGAAAAAATGAGAGAAGGAAAACAGGTGGCAATAGGTTAGCGCAGTCTGTGATAGAAGAAAAGAGAGAGAAGGAACACAGGTGGCGATACGTTAGCGCCATCTGTGACAGAAGAGAAAACGAGAGAAGAAACATAGGTGGGGATAGGTTAGCGCCATCTGTGACAGAAGAAAAGGGAGAGAAGGAACATAGACGGCGATAGGTTAGTGCCATCTATGACAAAAGAAAAAAAAGAGAAGGAACACAGGGGGCAATAGGTTAGCGTCGTCTGTGATAGAAGAAACAAAAGGAGAAAGGAAATACAAGCGGCGATGTGTTAGCGCCGTATGTAACAAAAGAGATAAGGGAGAGAACTTTTGACAGAGACTCGGCTCACCATCCTTGTTAAGGCCCGACCCATTGTTCATGTCTCATGAATAAGGAGGCATCACACAAGATAATAGGACAGCCATGCGTGAATGGAAAAAGAGACGTAGGGAAAGAGGAACATGATAGGCCAGAGAAGGAAGAGAGAGAGAGATAAAGATGAAAGATGGAAAGAAAAGGAGAGAGAGAAAGAGAGATAGAGATGAGAAAAGAGGAGACAGAAAGAGAGAGATGGTAAATGAGGAGAGAGAGAGATAGAGGATGAGGAGAGAGAAGAGAGGAGGAGAAAGAAAAGGGGAGGAGAGAGAAAGTTACCTTACCATAGGATATCGATGCTTTTCTTCTCTCTCCTCTCTCTCTCTCCAAGATGTACCACCAACTCAAGCAAGAATTTGAATCTTTATGGCATGAATTGAAGTTGAACCGAATGTCATTTACAATTTAGCTTTGCATGTTTATATAGAATTAGGCTCAAACATGGGTGGACGCTCAAAAACTATCTAGAATTGAAGAATATTACAATTTATTTGAATTAAAAGAAATTATAAAATGGGTACAAAAGGACAGTTTTGCCCTTACCTAACAATGTGTGGAATTCTAGAACAGTCACTGCTGCTGCCCGAGAACTTGCATGATCTTTCATGACTGATCTAAGGTTGCTCTGATGCCCTTTTGATTGAAAATTGAGTGTTTTCTTGTAGGCCTTGGCATGGTGATTGATTTGATACCAACTTCGAGCCATGAATCATGTTTTTAAGCCATGATCATGAGACTTGAAGTTTGGATGAATCTTGAAAACTTTAGATCGATAGTGCACTTGTTCATTGATGTTTTTCTTTTATTTATTTGCTGAATTGCACTGAGCATGACGTGTCATGATCACGTTACAATAAACGCAACTCGATTTTGTGTCCGAATGAAGATTTCATCGTCTTGAATTTTTTACAGGAATCTTAAAATTTGGTGGCCAAAATTTACAGTCATATGCGGGGTTCGGATCAGAGATAGCCTTGGACCTTACGCACATAATACAATTGGTTTCACATCGATCGGGTATACGAGCATCGTGATTTGGCCGCTGGAGGGAGGAGTACTGCTGCTGATTTTTCTGCAATTTTCTTCATAGATCAGAAACTTCTCTCTAGTTTTTCTCCCTACTTGAGTATAGTCACGGGGCGTACCACCTATCAAAACGCTCATCTTGATGAGATGAACATGCTCACAAAATTTGAGCATGATCTAACTTGGAACGAGTGAGATATAGGCCTCGAAAGTGACTGCTCGTGACTGTATTAACAACCACCTTTAATGGTGTTTTGGTGCAAGGTGGCCACACGGGAATAGTGTGCGGTCTAGCCCTTTTCAATATTTTATCCATAACTTTGTTTTAGAGTGCTCGATTAAGCTGAAACTTGACTCATTGGGGCTTTTAACCGTGTTGGATCCAATGGCGGTGGTCCCATAATTGTTTGACACACCAAAAATTTAATTCTAGTTATGGGGACCATTTCAAGGTGCTAGAGGCTGATTTTGTCGAAATTATTTCTTTGAGTTCACTGCCTTAGACATGTCTGATTGAGATGAAACTTGGCAGGTAACCTTTTAGAGTACTTATGAGGATCTTAACCAGTTCTGGGGCCATTCTGAGACTGTAAAAATCTCTACTATTTTGTAAGTTTTATTGACATGCTTCCTTTTTGTTCAAATAATATTTTGTAAAAATATGTTCAAATAACCAGGGAATAAGGGGTAGAGTTTGTACCATTGTGAGTGGTGGTGCGATAGAGCCTCCAGAAGCTTCTCATGCTAATTCTTCATTGACTTTAAAATTGACTTCTGGAGCACCCCGCACAGGGTTTTGTTGAACACCTCAGCTAAATCGTTGGCTCGAGGGTAGTAGATGGTCGAGCATTTCCACTCGAATCCAAACTGGTTAACTAGGCGATCAACATGATGGCTTTTGAACTAATGGCCATTATCATAGATTATTCGGTCCCGGACCGATATATGATGTGGTGGCGCACGAAGTTGGCCATAGTGGTCCTTGAAACCTACTTGAGAGGGATTGCTTCAACCCACTTGGAAAAGTCATATGTTGTTGCTAGAATGATGGCATCACCCAAGGCAGAAGAAGGGTCGATGGGTCCTACAATATCCATACCCCACTGAGAAAAGGGCCATGATGTCACTGTAGGATGGAGAGGCTCCGGGGGCTGCTGAATGAGGCTTGAGTGCAATTAGCAAACCTGACATCTCTTAGCATAGTTTTGGGCGTCGGCCACCATTTGAAGGCCAATAATAGCCGAGTCTATGTAGACATTCATAGAGCTTAAGGCCGAACTGATGCAGTTCACAGATACTTGAATGCATTCCTTCGAGAACTTTTCTTGCTTCTTGTGTATCGATACATCTGAGGAGAATTTTGTCAAATGATCGACAAAAAATAACATCCCCATCGAGAAGGGTGTACTTAGTAAACATCCGCCGTATACCGTTGCATTCTGCCCGATCCTCAAGCAGCCTTCCATACTTTATGAAATTCATGATAGACTCCCTCCAGTCTACCACTTGTTTTACCATTGCACACATCAGGTCGAAGAATTTTGGCTCTTGCTTCTCGGAATTGGATTATTTTCGTCAAGACATTTCTTTCTCTGCCTTAATAACATCCTTGGCAGCAAGGAGTGCTCCGAACGGATAAGGCGGGCATTTGGGAATGATATCTTTCTCTTCATTTGCATCAACTTCGGTTTTCAAGTCGACATGTCTCCATTCTGTTACCCAGACAGGTGTGGGCTCTGATGAAGATAATTGAATGGTAGCCCCGAGCTTTGAGAGCACATTGGCTTGAGAGTTCAGCCTCCTAAGGATATGACTTAGAGAGAAATCATCGAACTCAGCCATGTAAGATTTGGTCGTGTCATGATAAGGTTTGAGAGTATCCTTCTTGACGTCATAAATCCCTTTAAGCTGTCAGATGACTAGCTCAGAGTCGCTGAAGATGTTTAGCTGTTTTAGGTCCAGTTCCTGGGTGATCTCCAATCTGATTATGAGGGCTTCATAATCAGCTTCATTATGAGAAAATGCCTCCGGTTGGGTGCCTCTATCTTGCCCTCTGGATCTAAGTGATCTGAAGTCACGTGTCTCGGGTTTTTGATAAACCCGGGATTTGAGATCGCTCTCTTGGAACCTTGCTCGACGGCAAAGGCAGGTATACCAACCAATGAGAGACGAATTTTAGGTGGGTTCGGGACTAACTCGGGCTGGCTCATGTGGGCGCCCTCATAGTTCGCGAAGAAAGCCCCCCAGTTGCTTGAGCTGGCTTGGAATTGCCTCGCTTGACCTGTAATCCTCTTGTTTATTCTGCACAACACTTCTATGGTTAATTTCTAAGACAAGTGGGTCAAAGGGGCCCACCCTTGTCTTAGGGCAATGCACGTTCACATGAGAAGGTGATGAAGTGCAAGGTTCGGTGAAAGATAGAAAAGAGAAGAGAGCATGACGTGGGGGTGAGACTAACATGACAATGAGAAACTATCGACTCGGAGTGGTAGCAAAATGAGCATGGTTCTCAAGCCCAGCATGGCGGTAATACTACTTAAAATCGAGACCGACATGTCAGTGATAGGCTAGGTCGACCCTCCATCAAGAGAGAGGAGAAAGAGGTGAAGAGGAGAGAATGAGACGGCAAAGAGAAGCTGAAGCCCGAAGGTCAATAAGCATCGCGGTGGGCAATGCAAAGACACGACGCATCCCTTGTGGACGGCGCCAGCTTCTGACAAGGCACACGACGATAGTTTCTCCTAGGTCGCCCGGCTATAGGTGCGGGATGCAAGGAGAATGGCGACGAGCATCGGGCATGTGGAGGAGGCTCATGGACAACGATAGGTGTTGTCGAAGCCTCTAGCGGGCGGCGATAGGTATCGTCATCTTCACTAGACACGCAATAGAGGATGACCCCTACAGGTGGCAACAAAGCTTTGCCGTCTGGATTCTTCGTCGAGACGTCACAGCTACGTCTGTGGGTGGTGATAGGCAGCGCCATCTACAGACTTCACTGGAAGAAAGATACCGGGAGGGGGACTCGTGCATGGCGCTGCCATCACCATGCACAACCTGTGGAACCAAGGGAGAGGCATGCACGGCACTACCACTGACCTCTGCAAGAAACTCAAGCAAAGAAGATGGAGAAGAGAGGGGAGAAGAGAGAGAGAAGAAGAAAAGAAAAAAGAAGAGAGACAAGGTTTAACTCAACCTTAGGGGTACTGGTCAAAACGCTCCTCTCACCTCACTCTCTCTCTCAAACGTGACAACCACTGCTAAGAAATAGAAACTTGTATTAAGTGAAAACTCTCTCTTGTGCGTGTATCTCTCTGCCTCTCTTTTTACGTATAATGATGGTATATATATATAGAAGTAAGCCCCAAACATGGGTGGATGATAAAAGTAACCCTAATTGCTAAAAATTAAATTTAAATTGAATTAAAAGAAATTAGAAAATAGGGTGCAAAATGACGATTTGCCTCTTTTTAACAAGTCGTGGAATTTCAAAATCGTCCCTATGTTGCCTTAAGACTTGCGTGATCTTACATGGCTAATCCGGGGTTGTTCTGATGCCTGGTTGATCATAAGATGATTGTTTTCTTGTAGGGCTCGTCATGGAGATCAATTTGATACTAACTTCGAGCCATGGATCATGGTTTTGTTGCACGATCATGTGACTTGAAATTTGAGTAGATCTTGAAACTTTGAATCGATAGTGTGTTCATTCCTTGATGTTTTTATGTGTTTTCTTCACTGAATCACACTGAGCATGCCATTATGATCACGGGGCACCAAACGCTGCTTGATTCCGTTGCGAAACGAAGATTTTGCAAGTTTGGAATTTTTGCTGGAATCAAGGATTCCAGCGATGGAATTTACAATCTGTTCATCGGCTTCATGTGTACAATCCGACTGTAAATCATGTACGGGGTTCAAGTTAGATATGGCCCGTGATTTTACGCCCACAATGGAATTGGTCTAGCATCGATCGGGCTCGCGAGCAGCGTGATTTGGCCACTCGAGCGAGGCATGAAATTGCTAATTTTCTTGCACTTTTCTTCATGAATCAGCAACTTCTCTCTATCTTTTCTTTGTGCTCGGGTATCGTCACGGAGCTTGCCACATATCGAATCACTCGTCTTGACTTGACGAAAATGCTCACCAAATTTGAGCACGATCCTACTTAGGACAAGTGAGATACGAGCATCAAAATTCAGTGGTCGTGACTGTCTCTTCAATGGTGTAGTGTTGTAAGGTGGCCGCATGGGAATAGCATGCAGCTTCTCCTGTTTCACTCTTTCGCCTATAACTGCTTCCTAGAATGTCCGTTTGGGCTGAAACTTGACCCCTAAGGTGATGGTGGTTCCATAGTAATTTGAGACATGAAAAATATAGCTCTAGTTATAGGGGTCTGTTTCAGGGTGTTAGAGGTCGATTCTATCGGAACTGTTTCTCAGTCTGCACTGCCTTAGACATGTCGGAATGCGACGAAACTTGGCAGAAAACTCTTGAGAGACCTCATGAAGATCTTGGCTAGTTTTAGGGTTGTTCTGAGACTGTCTGAATTTCCACTGCTTGCTTGGCCTTTATTGAGCGAGGGCCCCATGTTGATGAAAAATACCTTCCAACAGCATGTCCCACCGAATGTTGTGCTTCGAGAGAATCAAGAAGTTTAATCATGCTAGAATTTTGAGGGATCTTTGTCTGAGTCCACACCGTTAAGAGACTATCTATTGTTTTGTAGCATGAGGCCTTTTTCAGGACCTCCTCATACAGAGCAAAGCCTTTTTCGAAGGCTAAATGCTATGAACCTTTGCTCAGAATTGTTTTCTACTACATTAGGTTTGCTTTTGATGCACAAGGTATCTCCTGTAGAGCGGGGTCCAATGGGGGGCTTTTGACTCAACTCGAAAGTCTGGTCCCATGTAAGCTAGGGGTTTGGCGAAGACTACCCTGAAGCCTGTGGTAGGTTAGACCCTGGCTTCATTAGTTTCTTGCCTTAGCGATGGCTCCTAGCATTTTCAGACGGATCAGTTGGTCATTTTCCTCACCCTCAAGGACTCTTGTTGTTGTTGAACTGGGGAGATCTTATGCGGCTCTCACTCCTTGATGAGCCATGAAACCGGTGAGATCTTATGTGGCTCTCACTCCCTGATGAGCCATAAAATAGTGGAGATCTTATGTGGCTTTCACTACCTGATGAGCCATGAAATCGAGGAGATTTTATGAGGCTCTCACTCCCTGATGAACCATGAAATCGGGGAGATCTTATGTGGCTCTCACTTCCTGATGAGCCATGAAACCGGGGATATTTTTGTGGGGCTCTCACTCCCTGACGAGTTATGGAAACTAGGGAGATCTTGTGGGGCTCTCACTCTTTGACGAGCAGCGAAAACTCAAGAGATCTTGTGGGGCTCTCACTCCCTTACAAGTCATCTGGCCTGCGACTGGATGCTGGCTTTTGAGGATTTTAGGCAGACCTCAGTAGCATCGTGGCCATTTGAAAATTGAATGTCGACTGAGGTGGTAGTCGTGCGTCAGCTTGTCTTATCAGTCCAAGCACCCTTTCGTGGGTTTTCACTTGAACAGGAGAAGTGGCGTCGTGAAGACGGCTTTCACCAACTTCTATTATTCTGGGCTCTTTTACCCATGACCTTGCGATCATGTCCAACCTTTTCATATGTTTTTTCCCATGGTCCCTTTCTGAGGTCTTCACTGTGCCTGGGTTTCTGTTTTTCCATGGAACTCTCTTACTCATGGTTTCATTACCATGCTTGTCCGTCATTTTTACTCATGGCATTCCCTTATCCTGGTGTACACCATGCCCGTTTTTTTTTTTTTTAGAAGGCGTGTTTTAGGGTCGTGCCTTCGAGACCTGTGCGAAGCCTTTTAATGTCATACGGCCATGATGGGCACTATAGTTTAGGGTAATACAACTGGCCGTAGCAGTAAAGAATGGCAGTATGTAGAGGCCAAAGAGTGAGTCTGGTGATGACTTTGACTCACTTGGAAGGATGGCATGAAGTTGCCTATGAAGAGTTGATTGGATGGTAGGTGAAAGGTGACGACCCACTAGCTAAGGAGAATATGGGTGCCAAGGTGGTTTGTCGTTTGGTGAGCATGGGTAAGACTCACTGGGCGATGATGAAAGATAGTGAAGGTGGCTCGTGCACACGAATAGGCTAGCTAAGGAAGACGTGTGTGGAGATGCACAAAAAGGGCATATGCTCCTAAGTAGGCTCACTGGGAAGAAGAAGACGGTACGTGCACAAAAATGAGTGATTAGGGAAAGCGTGTGCGAAGATGCATGTGAAAGGGGCGTGTGGCTAACAGGGGCATGTTTTAAGGTTGCGCCTCCTAGACCTAGGTAAAGAGGTTTAACGTCATGCGGCCAGAACGCGCACTATGGTTTAAGGTCATATAGCTTGAACTGTAGTTATGCAGTTTTAGGTCATGAAACAAGGACCGTGAAGTTTAAGGTCATGCAACTAGACCTCCGCTACAATTTAGAGTCGTATAGTTTGGACCATGGTTATGCAGTTTAGAGTCCTGCAGCATGGACTGTGGCAGTGCAGTTTAAGGTCATGCAATGTGGATCATGGTTGTGCAATTTAAGGTCATGCAGTGTGGATGATGGTTGTGCAGTTTAAGGTCATGCAATGTGGACCATGGCAGTGCAGTATAAGGTCATGCAATGCGGACCATGGCTGTGCAGTTTAAGGTCATGCAATGTAGAGGCTGTGTAGTTTAAGGTCATGCAATGCGGACCATGGCTGTGCAATTTAAGGTCATGTAATGCGGACCATTGCTGTGCAGTTTAAGGTCATGCAATGTGGACCATGGAAGTGCAATTTAAGATCATGCAATGCAGACCATGGTTGTATAGTTTAAGGTCATGCAATGGGGACCAAGGCTGTGTAGTTGAAGGTCATGTAATGTGGACCATGGCTATGCAGTTTAAGAACATGCAATGCGAGCCATCGTTGTGTAGTTTAAGGACTTGCAATGCGGACCATGGCTGTGCAGTTTAAGATCATGCAATGCGAACCATGGCTGTACAGTTTTAGGTAATGCAATGCGGACCATGGCTGTGTAGTTTAAGGTCTTGCAATGCGGACCATGGCTGTGCAGTTTAAGGTCATGCAATGCAGACCATGGCTGTGAAGTTCAAAGTCATGCAATGCAGACCATGGCTGTGCAGTTTAAGGTCATGCATTACGGACCATGGCTGTGCCGTTTAAGGTCATGCAATGCGGACCATGGCTGTGCAATTTAAGGTCATGCAATGCAGACCATGACTGTGCAGTTTAAGGTCATGCAATGCGGACCATGGCTGTGCAGTTGATGGTCATACAATGCGGACCATGGCTGTGCAGTTTAAGGTCATGCAATGCGGACCATGGTTGTGCAGTTTAAGGTCATCCAATGCGGACCATGGCTGTGCAGTTTAAGGTCATGCAATACGGGCCATGGCTGTGCAGTTTAAGGTCATGTAATGCGAACCATGGCTTACGGACCATGGCTGTGCAGTTTGAGGTCATGCAATGCAGACCATGGCTATGCAGTTTAAGGTCATGCAATGCGGACCATGGTTGTGTAGTTTAAGGTCATGCAATACGAACCATTAAGTGGTGGAGGCATGCAACTCCATGGGGAACAGGGCCGTCACTAGAGACTGGACTCCCTGAGGAGTGAGACTGTGATGCAGGGAATGAACTTCCTGAAGAGGCAGGACAATGGTCCTGAGGGGAGTGCCATGGCGTGAATGCGACACCAAGTGCGGAGTGGCACATGCATCAATAAGCCCAGGTGATGCGTTAAGTCTCTTTGTGAAGTATGCGGCAATAAGACTTGACGTTCAATGTGGCAGTGATCTGTGGGTGAGACATGCGGCAGTGACTCCTGAATGCGACGCACAGCGATAACCTCTTGATGAGATGCGCAGTGATAGTCTCTGGTCGAGGTACATGACAATAGTCTCTGGTCAAGGCACGCAGCGATAGTATCTGGTCGAGGCAGCGGCGATAATCTCTAGACGAGATGTGCAGCGATAGTCTCTGGTTGAGGTGCTCGATAAAAGTCTTGATAGGACGCACGACACTAGCCTTTTGATGAGGCACGTGACACAAGTCTTGATGAGGCACGCGACGATGATGCTTCAGGTCTCGTGCTTGGCCCCCCCCGGCCTGATCTTATCGCCATCAAGAGTTGGGGACTGGAGCATCATCCTGATTTTGTCGGAAGCAGTTCACGGTACCATGGGGTAGAAAAATGGGAGAAACTTTAATTTACTATTTTACCAAAGGGTAAAACAGTAGAAAGCTTTTTGGAAAGAGAAAGAGCTAAAGCTTTCTGGTGAGGGTTTTTCGATGAGCACTTCCTGACGAAAACTTGCAGAGATAGGTCCTCAAGGATTTTTCTAGCAAGCTTCAGGAGGTGTGAAGTTCGCAACGTGATTGCGAACCTTTTTGAGAAGTGTCGAGGCTTTCTGAGCAAGGAATATGGCTTCTCGGGGCCGTAGCAGGATTTGTAAAGGTGCCCTACAGGAGTTTCAGTGCTCCTCTAGTCGTTCTGCTGTTGAAGGGAAGGTCACAGAGAGTTCAGAGGGCTTTGTCAGCTATCTGGTTGTTAGAGGAGAAGGAGTAGGGGCCGCATTGAGTTCACCAGAAACTTAGTGGAATTCTGGTGAGCTTTGGTGAACTGCTGAAGTGGGAAACCAAGGAGAAGGGCGATCCGTAGGGTCACAGGGAAGCTTTCGGGAATTTTCGGTGGCTTTCACCAACTCCAGCAACGAGAAGAAAGCGGGAAGGATTTTCTGGGTGGGCGGGAGTGGATTCTCGACGGAGAGGGGAATTGCCAGTGGAAACTCGGAGGGTCTAGGGAAGGCGAAAGGTCCCAAGAAGGTGTACCGTCGTCGAGGGGTGAGTATTGGGGGAACCAAAGAGGCATCAATGCCCCTTGAAACATTGGGAAATGGGGTGCTTCAAAGTCACACATGCCATTAAGTCGCATGCACTGCAGCCTTCGCACGTACCCCGATCACACATGATAGCCATGCTTGGGGGCATAAGGCTCACGAAAATAGTCTCGTGCAGCGTTAGCCCACCTATAATGATGATAGGACACGACATTGTGTTATGCATGGAGATGAACTCGGGCGGCGATGTCTTGTCGCAGTCAAGAGTGATGGCAAACAGGGAGGCCTTGCCACCACAGTGTGTTGGAAGCCAAGTCCTCCAGCACAACCGTGAAGTCCATATTGTTCTATGGAAGGGCATCCACTGCGAACAAGGTATGCTCTACATCATAAGTTAGTTCCTTGCCAGAGGTGTCTTCCTTATATGTTTGACATACTCGTTGGATGAATCCAAGCTAACTAGGAAGTGGTTGTCTTTTTCTTTTGGCCTGTAACCATTCTCCTTGGCGGAGTCGAGGCTAACTTCCCCAAGTGGTTTTGCCACTTCTTCATGGGATAGGCATTTCTTTGGTAGATTTTGGTTTTTCACACTAGCTGACTTTGTTACTCAGCCAGTGCGGTCTGGGTTGATGGGGAAGTGATAGGGACTTGTATTAGGGATGTAGAAGTCTGAGGTTTAGAATTAGGGGGAAGTGAAGGATCAGTAAGTTTGAGGACCTTGAGCTTTTGAGGTGTGGGCTGTAGCTTCTTTCCCAATCTTAGACCCATTTGCCCCTTACTAGCTGCTACTACCAAGATTTGCCTCATGTGGGAGGGTTCTTTAGAAGAGGAGGTTGAGGATGACTCGGCTTTGGCCAGAGCTGTTAAGGAATCAATGGATGTCGAGAATCCTGCCGCCTAAGCCAGCATTTCTTTGAGGTGCTCTTGTTGTGGCGTGGTGATATAGAAACGAAAAGTAATCCACGAAAACTAGAAAGAAGAAACAAACACAAAAGAAAGAGACAACAACCACAACAGAATGATATATGTGGTTCAGCAACGTGCCTACATCCACGGGAGATGAGAACTTCTTTACTGGCTATGGAGAATAGGGTTACAAAAGCTCTCTTCCTCACGCCTCTCTGATTACATAGGAATCTATGTTTTTCCCTTAACTCTAGATGAACCCTCAATCGCAACAATATATATCAAGTTTCAGATGTATATTAAGTCCTAGATATATCGAATCCCATGTACAAATATATCCGAATTTTTGCTTAGCAGATCTATTTCCTAAGAATACCAAACATCAATCCTCAAAAGGTGAGGCTGGTGCCCCCGAACTCTTTGTTTAGAGTGTCAAATCTAGGAATTGTCGAGTGGTACCTGCGAAAGGAATAGAGGAGGGGAAAGGAGAAGAAGAGTTAGAACGTTCCGGGCAGCTTTTTATGTCGTTGCTAGAATTGGATGTTTGCAGGGGGTATTTAAGGTCATGCCTCAGCTTTGACCATCGTGGGGTGCTTTTAACGTCATCACCCATTTTGGCCGACTCTTGAGATATTGATAACTCAAGGTCGTCTGCCTGATTGGACAATACGATGAGGCAAGCTGTGCTAAGGATGAAGTCCCGCAAGGTATGTAGTGGAGGAAGGGGCTCGAGGAATTCTCCCTTGACTAGTGATTGAGGAAGATGATTTCATCGGGGCTGACTAGGTGCTCGCCATCTCCTTCAGGATCCTTGATGGGGTGTTTAGATTGCACTGTCAGCCTGGTGAGTGGCCCTAACTTTGTAGACTACCTCACGTTTTAGGGATTTGAGCCTACTTTACCCATGACTTCCCAGGGCTAAGAGGTCGAGGGCTCTGACAGGTCCAGTGCATGCTCATGAGGGGCTTGTAGTGGGGCTTCCTCTTGAATGGGAGTGAGGGCTTGGACGTGTCTCGAGAGAACTGCACAAACAATGTGGCCTTGCTGAACTTTCTCTGCAACTATGGCCTCAAACTCAATGCACTCCTTGAGTTCGTGACCCCACACTTGGTGATAGGGGCACCAGAGTTTTTCGTGCCCCGGGCAAGACGCTTTGGCTGTCTGGCTCACTTGGGGATGACAAGACCCTGCTGGAGCATTGCCTGAAAGAGGGTCTGCAGAGGGTCTTGGTTAGTATTTTGTTGGGCTTGCGTCAGGGCGTCTTCTTGCGCAGGCGGAAGAGGGACCTGAGGGTGTCTTGTCGGGTCGCCCTGAACCTCCTGCCACTGCTGCATCTTTTCTGCCAAGAGTTTATGAAAGCCGATGATCTCGCTGATGTCATGACCTCATATCTGGTGGTACGCGCACTAGAGGTTCTCGGTCCCTAGAGGAAGGAACTTAGACTGCCTTGTCGGCTTTGGGACGACAATCCCTTCTTCAAGCATTATAGAGAAAAATACACGAAGAATAAAGGGTGCCCCATCGTCCTCTTGGATCATGATCATGTGAGATGCCTCAACTGCCCCAAATGTTTTTTTCAACTCTTCGAGTTTTATCTGACCCTTGTTAATAAGGGCCTTGATAGTGTCGTTGAGCTTGTAGCAGTCGTGAGTGGGGTGGGCTACTCTCCTATGATAACCGCAGTACTTCTCATTCGACTCTTGCCCCAGTGACTCTACAGTGGTGACCTTTGACAGCTAGATCATGTTCTGTTCTAACAGCAGTTGGAGCAGTGCAGGGATCCTCCACTCCGTGTTAAAGGGGTAAACCTTATTCTGGTATTGGGTCTAATAATCGTTTCGCTTACAATTTTTAAGAGGTGGGACGGCATTGTAAGACTGTTGCTTGACCCTAGCCTAAGGCATCTATGCTTTAGAGAGGTCGAGAGAGTTTGGGAAGCCACGCCTTTGGTGTCATTCACGGTGACGGCCGTGTTGATCACTACCTTTTGATTGCCCTGATTGCTGAAGCGAGAGTTTGAGCTGGAGGATTACAGAAGAGGGTTGTCATGGTGCTTGAACAGTCCCTCGATACGAACCACCTTAGAGATGAGCTCTGACATGGAGGGTGGATTGGATGCCTCGACATGTAGGGCGATCTCAGGAAGCATGTTTCGTATGCAGGTTTGGACTGCTTCCTTCTCTGTCATGGGAGTGGTGTGAAAGGTCGCCAACTCTCTCCATCGGGTGATGAACTTGTCAACCGGCTCATCAGGGTCTTGCATCAAAGTGAGGAGCTCGATGGTTTCCACATTCCTTTGGACTTCGTAAACGCATTGGTAGAACTACTGCTCCATTTCTTGCCAAGTGTGCACCGAGTTTGGCGGCAGCTGAGCATACCACTGGAAGGCTGATCCTTCGAGAGTCTAGACAAACTAGTGGAGGAGAAGACGTCCGTCAGTTGCCCTCTCCCAGCAAGCTGCTTAGAAGTGGGCCATATGCTGGTGAGGAGATGTGGTACCATTGAACAGAGGGAGTTTCCCTTCTTGGTAGTTCGGGGGAAACGACACCTGGTCAAATGTACAAAGGATACGGCTTTTGGCACAATGGCATCTCCTGCATGCCCAGGACCTTGTTCTTGAGGCTAAGGGCCACCATAACATCTACAGCGGTTTGGAAGACCCTGTGAGAAGAGGCGCTGTCTTGGGAGATCGGAGGGGGAGTCTACCTAGGAGCTGCGTCCTCACCGGGTGGGGAATTATACAAAGATCTGGAGGCCTCTAGGCCCTCCATCTTTCCGAAGATGGCTTGCATCATTTCCCTGAAACTTGTTCATTCGCTCCTCCTAAGCATTGTTTAGGTCATTAATCACCATGACACTGACCGTTTCTTCTATGAGGTCAGAGTCAGGCGATGCAGCGGACTACCGAGGCTGGCGAGTTGTGTGTGGCAAGTCTGTCTGGAGGGGCTCAACTTGCCCCAATTGGACCTTGGCTTTGTATGCCGGTCTTGTGAGGACCAGTTCTTGACGGTCTTGGGACCGTGACTTCTAGATGGTGATCACCAAAGAGTATTCCTAGACTTGCTCAAGTTCCGGAGTTTGAAGAGGGAAGAATGGATTACAAGGCAGGAGGTTGTCGAGGGTGGTGACCTTGATTGCCTTGGAGGTTTCCCTGGTCAGGATCTGCAAGCCTCTTTTCTTCTTGATCCTAAGGCGGCTATGGACCTCATTCTAGAACCAAGCCTGAGACCTAAACTGCCCTGTTTTTTTCAAATAGGTAAGGGCCATGTCTATGAGTTGGAGTAGGGAGTGGGGCCAAAGGATGGAGGGCAGCTTGGGTTCTTGTCATGAAGGCTGGAGGCCTCTGTCTGACATCAAGTCGTTGCCCTAGATTCCTTTGTGAGGCCCGGGTGTTCGATTGACTCAGGGTTGGCTCAAGATGGTACTCTTAGCGAAGACCTTTGAGTACCTGGGCTCGAATTGCTTGCCTAGCGTCGAGGAAGCGGCAAAGGAAGAAGCTGGTTTGTGACTCCGCTTGAGTCTAGATCTGAGAGGGACCTATAAAGATGGTGCGTGTGCACCTTTAGGGTTAGCCATCCAGGTGACTTGGGGGTCAGCTCAGGCTCGAACAATGGGTTCGACTTGAGGAGGCCGAGACCCACGAGCTTGTGTTTGTGAGAGACAAGGCGGGAACCTGTCTCTCACAAGGTGAAGCTCTGTGCCAGGAGGGAAGACAGAACGATCGACCCGCCTGTGCTCGAGGCGGCATAGAGTTAGCGCTATCCCGAGCTGTGGAAAGTGAATGCATGGCGCATGTATGGTTTGGCCCGAGAAGGCCTGGCCTTGGATGCCAGCTCAAGGCAACATGAGGGTTGCCTTGAGGTGTGGCTCAAGTTAGACCATAAGTCTTTGAGTGTGTACGAGGGGTGAAGACCTCAGGACCTATGCCTATGTGTACCGACCCTCCAAGTGTGGAGGCTCGGAGTAGTGAAGGAGCATAGGGGGTTGCCTTACAGCGAACCTCAAGAGTGACGACAGTTTGCTTGCCTTTTGCAGGGATGGACGAAAGCAACCTTCCAACGTACCGCAGCAGTATGACTGGCAGGAGATTTGCCAGTAGCAGGGTGTGCAACAGCGAGAGTGCTTCCCATGCAAGGGTCCTTGGTGGAGAAAGAGGAGAAGAAGGGATCGATCCAGGTGAGAACCTGGCAGCCGGATCCTGAGTCCTGACTCAGAAGGAGAGTAGGAAAGGAGGCTTAAGCGACTCTCTTCCCTGGGATAGCCATGAGTGCAGGGATAAGGAAGTCCTCGACCTAGATGAACGGGTTGAACAACTCAGGTGCTATAGAAATAGGTGTAGAAAGTAAAAACTAAGTTGGTCAAACAAGAGCGAACTGACTAAGGGGTAGTAAGTCCCCAATAGAGTCGCCAAGTTGGTTAGGTGCCTTGATCTCACCCTCAAGATTTAGGTGATTTGACGACATGTGTCTTGGGTTTCTGGTGAACCCAGGATTTGAGATTGCTCTCTCGAAACCTTGCTCGAGGGCAAGTGTAGGTATACCAACCAATGATAGACGCATTTTAGGTGAGTTCGGGACTTACTCTGGCTGGCTCACATGGGCGTCCTCTTAGATCAGGAAGAAAGCCCTCCAGCTGCTTTAGCTGATTCGAAATCGCCTCCCTTGACTTGTATTACTCTTGTTTTTTTTGCACAACACTTCTATGGTTAATTTGTAAGACAAGTGGGTCGAAGGGACCCACCCTTGTCTTAAGGCAATGTACGTTCACATAAGAAGGTGACGAAATGTAAGGTTCGATGAAAGATAGAAATAAGAAGAGAGCTTGACGTGGGTGTGAGTCTAGAATGACAATGAGAAATTATCGACTCAGAGTGGTAGTAAGACGAGCATGGTTCTCAGGATCAGCACGACGACAATACTACTTGAAACCGAGATCAGCATGTCGGTGATAGGCTAAGTCTAGCCTCAAACAAGTGAGAGGAGAAAGAGTGAAGAGGAGTGAACGAGACGGCAAAGAGAAGGGAAAGCCCAGACGTCAATAGGCATCGTGGTGGGCAATGCAAGGAGATGACGCATCCCTTGTGGACGGCAGCTCCTGACGAGGCACACAGTGATAGTTTCTCCTAGGTTGCATGGCGATAAGCACGGGACGCAAGGAGAATGACGACGAGCACCAAGCACGCGGAGGAGGCTAGTGGACGGTGATAAGTGTTGTCGAAGTCTCTAGCGGGCAGTGACAGGTATCGCCGTCTTCGCTAGACGTGCAGTAGAGGAAGACCCCTGCAGGTGGCAACAAGCTTCGCCGTCTAGGTTCTTCGTCGAGATGTCACAGCTACATCTGTGGGCATCGATAGGCAGCGCCGTCTACAGACTTCACTGGAAGAAAGAGACAGACGAATAGAAGGGGAGGGGAACTCGTGCATGGCGCTGCCATCACCATGCACAACCTGTGGGACCAAGGGAGAGACATGCAGGGCACCGCCGCTGCCATGCACGACCTCTGTAAGGAACTTAGGCGAAGAAGAGGGAGAAAAGAGGGGAGAAGAGAGAGAGAAGAAGAAAATAAAAAAGAAGAGAGAGAAGGTTTACCTCAACCCTAGTGATACTGGTTAAAAAGTTTCTCTCACATCACTCTCTCTCTCAAACGTGACACCACAATCGTAAGAAAGAGAAACTTGTATTAAGTGAAAACTCTCTTGTGTGTGTATGCCTCTACCTCTCTTTTTACGTAGAATGATGGTACGTATATATAGAAATGTGCCCCAAACAAGGGTGGATGATCAAAAGTAACCCCAATTGTTGGAATTAATATTAAAATGAATTAAAAGAAATTAGATAATAGGGTGCAAAACAAAAGATTTTCCCCTTCCTAACAAGTCTTTGAATTCCATTACAATCCCTCTATTGCCCTAGGACTTGTATGATCTTGAATGGCTGATCTGGGGTCGTTCTGATGCCTGGTTGATCGTAAGATGATTGTTTTCTTATAGAGCTTAGCATGACGATCGATTTCATACCAACTTCGAGCCATGGATCGTCCTTTTGGTGCACAATCATGTGACTTGAAATTTGAGTAGATCTTGAAATATTTGATCGATAGTGTGTTCGTTCCTTGATATTTTTCTGTGTTTTCTTCACTGAATCACAATAAGCATGCCACTACAATCACAGGGCACCAAACGCAGCTCGATTCCATGGCTGAACGAAGATTGTGCAAGTTTGGAATTTTGGCCTGAATCAAGGATTTCAACAACAAAATTTGCAGTCAGTTCATCAGCTTCGTGTGCAGAATCTGACCGTTAATCATGTACGGAGTTTAAGTTGAAGATGGCCTAAGACCTTACACTCGCAATGGAATTGGTCTCGCATCAATCGGGGTCGCGAGCTGTGTGATTTTGCCACTCGAGCGAGCCATGATGTTGTTGATTTTCCTGCACTTTTTTTCACGGATCAGCAACTTCTCTCTAGCTTTTATTCATGCTCGGGTATCGTCACGGGGCGTGCCACATATCGAATCACTCGTCTTGACTAGACGAACATGCTCACTAAATTTAAGCACGATTTGACTTAGGACAAGTGAGATATAAGTGTCGAAAGTCACTAGTGGTGATTGTCCCTTCAATGGCGTAGTGTTGCAGGGTGGCCACACGGGAATAGTGTGAGGCTACTTCTGTTTCACTCTTTCGCCTATACCTTCTTCCTAGAGTGTCTGTTTGAGCTGAAACTTGACCCTTGGTGGTGGTTCCATAGCAATTTTAGATGCTGAAAATGTAGCTCTAGTTATAGGCGTCCGTTTCAGGGTGCTAGAGGTCGATTCTACCAGAATTGTTTCTCAGTATGCACTGCCTTAGAATGTCGAAATGCAATGAAACTTGGCAGAAAACTCTTAAGAGACCTCATGAAGATCTTGGTCAGTTCTGAGATTGTTCTATGACTGTCTGAATTTCCACTACTTGCTAAGCCTTTATTGAGCGGGGGGCCCCATGTTGATGACAAATACCTTCCAACAGCCTCTGCAAGTGAGAAGGATAAAGGAATCATTCCATCATCGGGAGTCATGAACACGACGCTGACACCCCCTCTATCAAACTAGATTGCTCCGTTAAAATACATCTCCAACAGCCGAGCTAGTACCGCACAGGGAAGATTCTGAAGGGACTGGGTGACCCAACTGAAATTTTACTAGGGCTTGTCCTTTGACTGCCTTTTGTGGTACATACATGATGTCAAACTCCAGAAACAATAATACCCAATTGGCCAGGCGTCCTTATAGGCATGGACGGGTTATAAGGAACTTGATCGGGTCCACCTTTGAGATTAGTTTGACCTCGTGACGAAGCAAGTAATAGTGGAGCTTATGTACCGTAAAGATCAAGGCTAGGCACATCTTTTTGATGGGAGGGTAATTCTTCTCGACTCCTTAAATCTTGCGATTGAGATAATAGAGCATTGTTTCCTTCCCCCATCATTGTTCTGTACTAGGAGTACCCCAAGTGATTCATCAAGGGCCTAACACGCCTTCCTAACACTGGCATAGAGAGCACTGGGGGAATCAACAAATATTGCTTGATGTCATCGAGTGCAGCCTAACACGCCACATCCCATATGAAGGGAGTGTCCTTCTTCAGCAGGTGTGAAAGTGGCTTGAATCACCCTGAAAGGTTTGAGATGAACCTTTGAATGTAGGTCAGCTGTCCTTAGAGAGATCGCAGTTCATGCAGGGTCGTACGTGATGACATATCCTGAATTGCCTTGATTTTGACTGGCTCGATCTCGAGCCCACGGTACCTCATGATGAACCCTAAGAATTTTCTAAGTGTACGTCAAAGGCGCATTTCAAGGGGTTCATCTTGAGTTGGCGACACCGCAGCCGTTCAAATACATTTTAAAGGTCTTATACATGAGCGTCCTTTGTTTCAGATTTCACCACTAAGTCATCCACATAGCACTCGACCTCCTTGTGGATCATATCCTTGAAGATGGTCATCATGGATCGCTGATATGTGGCACCAGTGTTCTTCAACCCGAAAGGCATCACAATGTAGCAAAAGACACCTTGCGAGGTCAAGAACACAGGGGCCTCCTCATCTTTTGGTGGCATCCTGATTTGATTATAACCATAATATCCATCCATGAAGGAGAATATTTGGCAATGAGTTGTGGAATCAACAAGAATCTCGGTGAACGGCAGGGGGAAGTTGTCCTTGGGGCAAGTAGTGAAGTCAATTTGGCCATTCTTCTTCTTGACTGGGACAACATTTGCCAGTCGTCTTGGGTATTTGACTTCAAGCATGAATCTAGCTTGCCTAAGCTTGTTCACCTCAGCATTGATTTGCATCTCGAGGTCGGCTCTAAACCTTCTTGATTTCTACTTTATGGGTTTGACGATCAGATCAATACCGAGACGATGTTCAGTGACTTGAGGGTCTAGTCCAAGCATCTCATGATAATGTCAGGCGAACACATCCCGGTTTGCTCAGAGGAGGGCAATATAATTTTCTCTCTTCTGGGGACATTTTTGCAGAGATGAAAGTTGGCCTTAGGTTGGCTTCATCCCCTAAGTTTATCTCTTCAAGCTCGTCAGCTGTGGCCTGACCACCTTCTTTCCACTCTTTCGGAGCCTCTTATAACACTTCGTCTGGGGATTCAGGACGCTTCTCATCAACCTCGAGTGCAGAGACACATGAACCTGACATTTCTGGTCCCTGGCCAGACCAATCAATGAAAGGGTCGACTTCGAATGGGGAGTCCATGACTTTGTGACTGGGGTCACTTGGTACTTGCCCCGAATTGGGTGACGCTTCATGAACTTGAATTATGTGACAAGCCTCGTGGAATAGGAGCTTGAAGATGGTTTGATCTTAGCTTGGGTTGACAGGGTGTTGGCGACTGTCAAGAATTCAGCCGCCTGGGCCAGCATCTCTCTTAGGCGCTTCCGCTGCGACATGCTAAGGCAGGTGCCTCCGAGCTCTCTGTTTAGAGTGGCGAAGTCTGGGCACTATCGAGCTGCACCTGTGGAAGAAATAGAAGAGGAGGGAGTAGAAGAAGAGTTACAATGTCTCGAGAAAATTTTTGCGTCGTCGCCAGAATTGGACGTATGCATGGGGTATTTTAAGTCCTACCCCG
This sequence comes from Amborella trichopoda, assembly GCF_054954075.1. Lineage (NCBI taxonomy): Eukaryota > Viridiplantae > Streptophyta > Magnoliopsida > Amborellales > Amborellaceae > Amborella > Amborella trichopoda. Next base: position 13,554,033 of record NC_142336.1, read on the forward strand.
GCTTTGACCATTGTGGGGTGTTTTTAGTGTCGTCACCCATATTGGACGACTCCCGAGCTATTGATGACTTGGGGACGTCCGTCAGATTGGATGACAGGATAAGGCAAGCTATGCCTGGGATGAAGCCCTGTAAGGTTGGCAGTGGTGGAAGGTGCCCGAGAAACTCTTCCTCGACTGGTGGCTGAGGGAGACAATTCTTTTAGTGAGCTCACCTCGGTGCTCATCTCCTTTTGGATCCCTGAGGAGGGGTTTGGTCCTTCTTGTCGGGCTGATGAGTAGCCCTGGCTTACAGGACAGCCTTGTGCTTCATGGATTTGAGCCTACTTCGCCCATGGTAGACTTCCCAGGTCTGAGAGGTCGAGGGATCTGAAGGGTCCAGTGTATGATCATAAGGGACCTGTAGCAGGATTTCCTCTTGGATGGGAGTGACAGCTTGGAAGTTCTCTGGGAGAACGGCACAAATGATATGGCCTTCTTGTACCTTCTGAGTGACTATAGCTTTGAACCCAGAGCATTCCTTCAGCTCCTGGCCCCATACTTGGTGATATGGGTACCAAAGGGTTTCCGTACCCTGGACAAGGATTTTAGGATGCTTAGCTGGCTTGGGAGTGACGGGACCCTATTGGAGCATCACCTCGAAGTGGGCCTATAGAGGGTCTAGCTCAGTGCTTCACGGAGCTTGCGTCGAGAGTTCTTCTTGCATTGGTGGAAGAGGGACTGGAGAGCGTCCTTCTGGGTTACCATGAGCTTCTTGGCATTACTGCATCTTCTTTGCCAAGATTTTGTGGAAGCCAGTGCATTTGCTCACGTCATGCCCTTGTATCAGGTGATATGAGCACCAGAGGTTCTCAGTTCCAGGGGGCATAAACTTGGGCTGCCTTGTCATCTTTGGCGCGATGTGTCCCTCTTCGAACATTATGGAAAATAGTGCACAGAGGATGGAAGGTGCCTCATCATCTTCTTGTATTGTCACTATGTGAGAAGCCTCAATTGCCCCGAATGCTTTCTTTAACTCTTCGAGCTTTATTTGACCCTTGTTAATAAGGTCTTCGATAGTATCGTTGAGCTTATAGCAGTCCTGAGTGGGGTGGCCTACTTTCCTGTGATAGGCATAATACCTCTCATGTGTCTCTTGTCCAGCCTGAAGTAGTAGTCAAAGTAGTGCAGGGACCCACTCCTTGTCGAAGGGGTACACCTTATTCTAGTGTTGGATCCAGAAGTGGCTTCGATTAATATTTTTAGGAGGCAGGACCTTATTGTATGATTGTTTCTTTCCCCTGGCCTGAGACGTTTGTGCCTTGGAGAGTTCCAGGGTTTGAGGGGCGGTGTTCTTAGTATCTGCCACGGTGACAACTGCACTGAGCACCGCTTTCTGCTGGTTGCCCCGATTGTTGGAGCACGAGCTTGAACTAGAGGGTTGCTGATAAGATCCGCCATGGTGCTTGGACAGACCTCAATACGAACTGCTTTAGAGATGAGGTCTGACATGGAGGGTGGATTGGAAGCCTCAACATGCAGGGCGATCTTGGGAAGCATGTTTTGTATATAGGTTTGGACAACTTCTTTTTCGGTCATGAGAGTAGCATGAAAAGTCACCAGCTCTCTCCATCGGGCGATGAACTTGTCAACTGACTCACCAGGGTCTTGAGTCAGAGTGAGGAGCTCGATAGTTTCTATGTTCCTTTAGACTTCGTAGAAGCGTTGGTAAAACAATCACTCAATTTCCTACCAGGTATGCACTGAGTTTGGAGGCAGTCGAGCATACCACTGAAAGGCTGGCCCTTCGAGGGACTTGACGATCTAATGAAGGAGGAGTCGCCCGTCAGTTGCCATCTCTTGACAAGCTGCTTGGAAGTGGGCAGTATGCTGGTGCGGGGACTTAATACCATTGAACAGGGGAAGCTTCACCTTTTGGTAGTGCAGTAGAAACAACACTTGACCGATGTATGAAGGGTACAGCTTCTGGTAAAGCAGTGCCTCTTGCATGCCTGGGACCTTATTCTTGAGGCTATGGGCCACCATGGCATCTATGTCGGTTTAGGAAACCCCGCGAGAAGGAGAACTGTCTTGGGAGACCCTGTGGGGGAGTTTGCCTGGGAACTATGTCTTCGTTAGATGGGGATTAGGTCTCATAGTTAGAAGAAGGGGACCTTGAGGCCTCTAGACGTTTCATCTTTTCAAGGATGGACTGCATCATTACCTCGAACATGTTCTTCCGCTCTTCTTGGGGTCGTCCTGCTCATTAATCACCATAACACTGACCATTTCTTCTAGAAGGTCAGAGCTAGGTGGAGTAATGAACGGCCAGGGTTGGCAAGTCGCACGTGGCAAGTCGGTCTGCAAGGGCTCAGCATACCCCGACCGGACTCGAGACTTATATGCCGACCTTGTGAGGACCTGTTCTCGATGGTCTTAGGACCGTGGCTTCTGGGCAGTGATCACCGAGCAGTATTATTGAACCTGCTCAAGCTCTGGGATCCGCATAGGGAAGAAGGGATTACGAGGCTAGAGATCTCTAAAGGTGGTAACCTCAACTGCCTTGGGGGCTTCTTTGGTCAGAATCTATAGACCTTTCTTCTACTTGATCTTGAGGCGGCTATGAACCTCACTCCAAAACCGAGCCTGAGGCTTTGACTACCCCATTTTTCTTGAGTAGGCAAGGGCCGTGTCTATTAGCTGAAGCAAAGCATAGGGACCAAGGACTGAGGGCAACCTGGGTCACTACCTTGGAGGCTGAAGGCTCCTGTCTGACATTAGGTCGTTGCCTCGAATTCCTTTGTGATGCACGGGTGCACGGCTAACTTGAGGCTGGCTCAAGATGATTCTCTTAGGGAAGACCTTTGAGTACCAAGTCTCGAGATGCTTGCCTGGTGAGAGAGGAGTGACAGAAGAAGGAGTTGGTTCATGACTCCGCTTGAGTCGGGAGCGAGGAGGAACCTGCAAAGTCGATGTGTGTCTGTGAACCTTTAGGGTTAGCCGTCCGAGTGACTTGGGGGTCAGTCCAAGTTTTCTCAACTGGTTTGACCCTAAGGGGTCGAGATCCACGAGCTTGTGCCCGTGAAGGACCGGGTAGAAGCTCATCTCTCACAGGGTGAAGCTGTGTGTGGTGAGAGGGAGGACAAAGTGGTCGACCCTCATGAGCTCGAGCCGACGCCGAACTGGCGCTGCCCCAAGCTATGGGATGCATGGCGTGTGCAGAGTTTAGCCCGAGCAGGCTTAGCCTTGAACGCGAGTTCGAGGCAGCACGAAGGTTACCCGAGGTGTGGCTAGAGTGGTTAGACCACGAGCTTTTAGGTGTGTGCATGGGGTGGAGACCCAACGATTTCCGCCTCCATGTGCCAAGCCTCCAGGTGTAGAGGTTCGGGGTGGTGAAGGAGTTTGAGGGGTAGCCTTGCGATGACCCTCAGAAGCGATGGAAATTACACAAGAATGGATAGGGCAGCCTTCCGGCATACCCCAGCAATATGACTGGCAAGGGACTTGCCAGTAGCAAAGTGCATTTTGTATGTCTGCTACCAATGCAAGAGACCTTGGTGGAGGGTCCACCAAGGCGAGGAAGCGGGCAGTCAGAAACCTTTAAGTCCCTTCTCACGCCAACCCACGAAAGAACTTGGGAGCCAGACTGTGAGTCCAGACTCAAGAGGAGTGTAGGGAAGGAAGCTTGAGCAATTCGTTTCCCTGGGACAGTCAAGAGTGTGGGGATAAGAAAGTCCCCAACATGATGAACGGGTTGTATAACCTAGGTGTCATAGAAAATAGTGCAAAAAGTAGAAGAAGATACTAATCAAACAAGAGCAACCCGACAAAGGGGTAATAAGTCCCCAGTGGAGTCGCCAAGCTGGTTAGGTACCTCGATCTCGCCCTCTAGATCTAGATGATCTGGCAGCACGTATCTCGGGTTTCTAGTGAATCCAAAACTTGAGATCACTCTCTTAAGAACCTTGCTCAAGAGCAAGGGAAGGTATACCAACAGATGAGAGAGGAATTTAATAGGGTTCGAGACTTACTCGGGCTGGCTCACATGAGAACCTCTTAGATCATGAAGAAATCCCCCAGCTACTTTAGCTGCTTCGGAATCACCTCCCTTGACCTGCGATCACCTTATTTTTTGCATACACTATTATGGTTAATTAGCAAGACAAGTGGGCTGAAAGGTCTACCCTTGTCTTAGGGCAATGTACGTTCATATGAGAGAGTGATGGAGTGGAAGGTTCAAATAAAGATAGAAAAGAGAAGCGAACTTGATGAAGGGGCGAGACTAGTGTGACGCTGGAAAGTTACCAACTCGGAGTGGTAGCAAGACGGGCATGATACTCGGTACCAGTGCGACGGCAATACTACTCGAAACTGAGGCGTATAGAACTGTCCCAATCTGATGTGGCAGCAAGACGGGCATGGTACTCAAGACCAGCACGATGACAATACTGCTCGACAGCCAGATCACTATGGCAGTGCTAGGCCAAGTCTACCATCAGTCAAGTGAGAAGAGAAAAAAAGGGAATGAAGAGAGCGAGAGCGAGATGGCGGAGGGAGGAAGAATCCAGACGACAATGGCCCTCTCCGTTGGCATCATGAGAAGACACCGTGTCCCTTGCGAGTGGCGATGGCTACTGGTGAGGCTCACAGTGATAGCTCCCCATGAAGCACACGGCACTAGACGTGGAACACGAGAGAAACTAGAATACGGCAATAAGCATGGTCGTCGACAACGCGAGAGGCAGCATGTCCCTTACGGACGACGATAGCTTCTCATGAGGCGTATGACGATAACTTCTCATAAGTCACACGACGATTACCTCTCGTGGAGCACACGGCGATAAGCGTGTGACACAAGGGAAGCCTGCACACAGTGATAGGTGTAGAGAGGCACGAAAGGAGCCTGTACACGCCAATGGGCATCGAGCGAGCGAAAGAAACCTGCATACAACAATAGGTGCAGAGAGGCACGAAAGGAGGCTACGCACGACGATGGGCACCGAGCGAGTGAAAGAAGCCTGCGCACGGTGATAAGCACAAAGAGGTGCAAAAGGAACCTACGCACGATAATGGGCACCGAGCGCAAAAGAGAAGCTCGTGGATGACGATGGGTATTGTCGCGAACCTTCGTGGACGACGATGGGTATTGTCGCAACCCTTCATGAACGGTGACGGACATCGCCACCGACAATAGTCACACAACAGGGTGAAGCGCCCACAGACATTAATAAGCTTCGCTACCCATGTTCCTCATTGAGACATCGAGGATACACCTACGAACGGCGATGAGTAGCGCCATCTGCAAATCTCGCCGAGCGATAGAGACACACAAACAAAAGGGGAAAAAGAGCTCGCACATGGCCAAGCGCGACCTATGAAACCATAAGAAGGAGAAAAATAAAAGAAAGAGGCATGCACGGCACTGCCACTGCCGTACATGGCCTTTGAGGGAGGCTCAGGCAAAGAAGAAGAAGAGAGAGAATGTTTACCTTGAGCTTAAGGGTATCGATCCAAAATTTTCTCTCTCCTTACTCTCTCTCTCCCAACGTGACCCAACAATCAGAAGGAAAGGGAATTCTATTAAGTAAAAATTCTCTTTTGTGAAGGGTTTCAAGCCTTTTGTGTACAATGATGGTATGTGGTATATATAGAATTGTCCCCAACATTGGGTGGATTGATCCAAATTAAACCTAAGTGCTGGAAATTAAGATTTAACTGAATTAAAAGAAATTAGAAAATAGGGTGAAAAATGACAGATTTGCCCCTTCATAACAAGTTGTGGAATTTCAAGATAGTCCATGTGTTGCCCTAGAACGTGCATAATTTTTCATTGATGATCCGGAGTCGTTCTGATACTCGTTTGATCAAAAGATGGTTGTTTTCTTGTAGGGCTCGATATGGCGATCGATTTGATATCAACTTCGAGCCATGGATCGTGTTTTTAGGGCACGATTATGTGACTTGAAATTTGAATAAATCTTGAAACTTTGAATCGATTGTATGCTCGTTCCTTGATTTTTTTTGTGATTTCTTTGATGGAACACACTGAGCATGCCATCACGATCGCGGGACTACAAACGCAGCTCGATTCCATGCCCGGAAGAAGATTTTACAACTTTGAAGTTTTGGTCAGAATCTAGAATTCTGGAGAAAGAATTTGCAGTCACTTCGTCAGCTTCATGTGCATAATTCGGCCGTTCATCGTGTGCGGCCTTCGGACCAGAGATAGCCCTCGACCTTACGCGCACGATATAATTATTTTTATGTTGATTGGGCTCATGAGCGGCGTGATTTTGCTACTCGAGTGAGGCACGACGCTGCTGATTTTCCTACACTTCTTCAAGGATTAGCAACTTCTCTCTAGCTTTCTTCGCGCTCGGGCATCGTTGTGGGGAGTGCCAAATATCGAAATACTCGTCTCAATGAGAAGAACATGCTCCATCAAGCTTGACCATGATCTGATCTTGGTCGAGGGAGATATAAGTGTCGAAAGTCACTAGTCATGACTCCCGCTTTAATGGAGTTGAGTTGCAAGGTGGCCGCACTGGAATAGCGTTTGGCTCCTCTTGTTTTGCTCTTTTACTTCTAACTTCTTCTTGAGATGTCTGTTCAAGCTGAAATTTGATCCCTCGGAGTTTTCAACCATGCCGGATCCAATGACGGTGGTCCTAGGGCAAATTAAGATACCGAAATATAGCTCTAGTTATAGTGTCCATTTTGGGGTGCTAGAGGTTGATTCTTTCGAAACTATTTCTCAGTCTGCGCTGCCTTAGACATATCGGAATGCGACAAAACTTGGCAGGAGACTTTTGAGAATCCTTATAAAGATGTTGGCCAGTACTGGGCCTATTATGATACTATCAAATTTAGGCTTTATTGACTGGGGACCCATGATGATGAAAAATGTATTCCAACAGTTGTCTCATCCCCAGGAGTCGAGTTACCTTCCATAAGCTTATTCCCTATGGAGTCTCATTTTGTTTCGCTAGAGAATCACACACCCCCTAACCCCCAGTAAAGTCTGCTTCTCATCAAAAGAACCCTGCTGGCCTTCACTACTTTATCCCTAGGGAGTCAAATTACTATCCACAGACCTATCCCCCAGGGAGCTTCACCAACATGGCGACCCACACAATGGTCCACGCTGCATGACCTAAACTGCACAGCCTTGGTCTGTGCTGCAAGACCCTAAACTGCACAGCCATGATCCAAACTTTATGACCTTAAACTGTAGCAGAGGTCTAGTTGTACGACCTTAAACTGCATGGTCTGTGCTGCATGACCCGAAACTGCACAGCCTTGGTCTATGCTGCAAGACCCTAAACTGCACAACCATGGTCCAAACTATATGGCCTTAAACTGTAGCAAAGATCTAGTTGCACGACCTTAACTTACATGGTTCAAACTAAATAACCTTAAACTATAGCGGAGGTCTAGTTGCATGGCCTTAAACTACATGGTCTGTGCTGCATGACCCTAAACTGCATAACCTTGGTCTGTGCTGAAAGACCCTAAACTGCACAGTCATGGTCCAAACTATATGATTTTAAACTGTAGCGGAGGTCTAGTTGCACGACCTTAAACTGCATGGTCCGTGCTACATGACCCTAAACTGCACAGCCTTGGTCTGTGCTGCAAGACCCTAAACTGTATAGCCATGGTACAAACTATATGACCTTAAACTATAGCGGAGGTCTAGTTGCCCTACCTTAAACTGCATGGTCCATGTTGCATGACCCTAAACTGCACAGCCTTGATCTGTGCTGCAAGACCCTAAACTGTACAGTCATGGTCCAAACTATATGACCTTAAACTGTGGCAGAGGTCTAGTTGTATGACCTTAAACTGGATGGTCCAAGCTGTATGACTTTAAACCACATAGTCACGGTCCAAGCTATATGACCTTAAACCATGCAGCACGTCCTAACCACATGATGTTAAAAGGCTTAGCATCAGTGTCACTCCACAAGTTTTAAAATACTAGAATCCTTGAGAGCTGACAGTTAATTCTTAACAAAACAAATTCTTAAACTTCACTATTTATTGCGCTAAAACAATTTTCCATTTCTACGAGTCTACAAAGTCTACTCATAACTAATATTAACATGAAGGTGTAGATATACATTTGTTGATAGAACAAAACTTTACAATGGTGAAGTTAAATAAAAGGTACTAAGGAGAATTTATTTATGACATGATTGCATCTTCTTCACAAGCTGGTCCTGCTGTGCATTTAACTTTGAGACTGCAATTACCCTAAAAAATATTTACCATAGTTTGGTGAGTTTGGCTACGCAGAAAGTGATCATCATAGTCCTCCAAAATAATCATGGTTGGAAGATATCAATACTTTCCAAAAGTGAGATCTATTAAAACAATGATGCGAGCAAAAGCATTTATGGATAACAATTTCTCTTTCACAAATACAAATTTAAACATAATCCAAATGATTGAAATGCATGTAAACATTTTAGCATAAATGCATAACTCAAATGATTTTACAAAATACCCTACTGGCGTCCCAAGTCGGTCACCTATAGACCCCACTAGCTTCCTGATGGGTCCAAACAATCCCTGCAGGTCCAAACAAACCTCACCGACATACCGGATGAGTCCAAATAGTCCCTATTGGATAGGTCTAAACAATCCTGCAGATCCAAACATACCTCACTAGCTTTCCGGATGAGTCCAAATAGTCCCTGCCGGCGTAACCGGATAAGTCCTAATAATCCCTGTAGGTTCGATCATAACTCATAGGCATCCCGGATGAGTCAAAATAGTCCCTACTGGCTTGAAAGCTATTATTATAAACAAATTCAATCAGGGGTAAATGGTCATCTCAGCTTCCTGTAAAGTCAATGACACAGGTCCTTAGCATATCTTCTAAGGTCTAGATGGTCCTCTCTGATTGTCCATCAGCTTGAGGGTGAAAGGCAGTACTAAAGGTGAGTCTGACTGTAGCCTAGCCCAAAATTTAGAAGTAAACCAAGTGTCCTTATCCGATACAATACTGACCAGAACTCCATGTAACTGCACTATTTCCTTTATGTACAACTGGGCTAGTCGATTCAAAGTGTAACTCATGCGGATCAGTAGAAAGTGGGTAGCTATGGTCAACCAGTCCACAATGACCCAAATATTGTCATGCCCTGAATTTGTTCTAGGCAAACCGGAGACAAAATCCATACAGATGTGCTCCCACTTCCACTCTGGCTGCAACAACCCAGCGGGCCTCTGATGCTCAGCTTTTACTTGCTAACATGTTAAGCACTTAGACACAAATAGTGCTACCTCTTTTTTTATATCATTCCACTAAAAGGTTTTCTTCAGGTCCTGATACATTTTAATACTTCCGGGATGTATAGTATAACGGGAGTGAAGTTCTTCTTCTAAGATAACTATCTTCACACTCTCATCATTCAGAACACAAATTCAATCTCTGAATCTCAGCAAATCATCACTGCTTATAGAGAATTCATCTTTCTTACCCAGCATCACCTCTTCTACAATTTTTATAAGCTGAGGGTACCCCTTTTGTGCCAACCGAATATGTTGAATTAATTGGGGTTCTGCCTTAATGTTGGCAATCATACTTATCACACCATTAAAGGATGGAGTCGAATGCCAATCCACTATTTCTTCTAACAATTTCATTTCTTGGATCATTAGATGAGTTAAGACTCTTGTAGATTTTCTACTTAGAGCGTCGACCACAACGTTAGCCTTTCCTAAATGATAATGGATTGTACAATCATAATATTTTAAGAAATCCGTCCATCTAATCTGTCGCATATTTAAATCCTTCTGGGAGAAGAGGTATTTCAAGCTCTTATGATTTGTGTATATTTCGAATTGCTCACCATATAGATGATGCCTCCAAATTTTCAAAGCGAATACTATTGCAGCCAGCTCCAAGTCATGAATTGGATATTTCTTCTCATATTCTTTCAACTAACTAGATGCATATGCCACTACCATTCCATAATGCATTAATACACAGCCCAATCCTTTATGTGAAGCATCACTATAAATCAAAAATCCCACACTCCCCTTAGGAATAGTTAAAATAAGTGTTGAAGTCAATCGAGATTTTAGTTCCTGAAAACTCTATTCACATTCCTTTGTCCATTCAAATTTAACATTTTTCTACATCAATCGAGTTAATAAGGTTGCAATTTGAGAGAATCATTCTACAATCTTCAGTAATATCCTGCCAATCCCAAAAAGCTTCGAACTTCAGTCACATTACTTGGTTGTTTCCAATTAACCATAGTTTCAACCTTTGAAGGATCGATTGACAAGCTTTCTTTTGATATCACATGTCCTAAAAATGTCACTTGTTCAAGCCAAAATTCACATTTACTTAGTTTGGCATATAACTTCTTTTCTCTTAGTATTTGCAATACCAATCTTACATGTTGTTCATGTTCCCCCCGATCCTTGGAATAAATTAGAATATCACCGATGAATACCATAATAAACCTATCCAGAAAAGGCTTAAAGATTTGATTCATCAAATCCATAAATGCAGTCAGTGCCTTGGTTAATCCAAAAGGAATGACTAAAAATTCATAACTGCCATACCTTGTTATAAAAGTTGTCTTGGGAACATCATCACTTTTAATCTTGAGCTAATGGTATCCAAATCTAAGATCAATTTTTTAAAATACTTGTGACCCTTGTAATTGATCAAATAAATCATCAATTCTAGGTAGTGGATACTTATTTTTCACTCTCACTTGGTTTAGCTGTCTATAACCGATACACGACCTCATGATCCCATCTTTCTTTTTAACAAACAATACCGGAGCACCCCAAGGTGATACAATAGATCTGATATAACCTTTATCTAATAATTCTTCCAACAGTTGTTTTAGTTCCGCAGGTGTTATTCGGTAAGGGGCCTTAGAAATTGGGGATATCTCGGGAAGTAACTCAATAGAGAATTCAATTTTCCTATCAGGTGGTAACCTTGGCAATTCCTCAACAGATACGTTAGAAATTCTCGGACGACCGGAATGGTGTCCAATTTTATCTTTTCCTTTCTATCTTCTTTAATATAGGCAAGAAATCCTTGACATCCTTTTCGAAGGAGCCGATTAGCCCAAATGGAAGAGATTAAAAATAGTGAAGAGGCTTCCTTGATACCATAGAGGTAAAATACTAATTGATTTGGAATACAAAAAGTAACCCTTTTCTTGTAACAATCAATACTTGCATGGTATGCAGAGAGCCAATCCATGAAACCTTGGATCACTAATTTTGAGGCCTGAGCATCTTACCGGGTAATTTCGAATACTCTCCGCCTCGTCTGAGGTTTATGGGCTGCTGCTTCAGGCTTTGAATGTTGCTTCATTTTCAAGGCAGGACAATCTTTGATCTTGTGCCTCAACTTCCCACATTGGAAACAAGCACTGATTTCTCAATGACAAGGTTTCATCCCATATCTCTTCCCACATTTTTTACAAGGCTCTAGTGGGCTTTGAAATGGCATCGGCCTTGGCCTTTTGTTCGCTCCTTCAGATTGTTGTCGATTAGGTGGTGTGGGCCTATACTGATTTTTCTGGCTATTCCTCTTTTGGTAATCTTCGCAGTCTTTTTCAACAATTTGGGCTCTATCCACTATTTCGGCATAAGTCCTAAGTTTTAAGACTGATATTCTTCTTCTGATGGCTAGTCTAAGGCCCCTTTCAAATTTTTTTACCTTTCTTGCTTTGTTGTTGACCATTTGTGGAGTAAACCTGGCCAATTTAGTATACTTGGCCTCGTACTGTACTAATGTCTTGCTTTCTTGAACTTATTCCAGAAATTCCATTCCTTTTTTGTCTCGAATAAAATCTGGGAAGTACTTTTCATTAAATGTCTCTAGAAATACCTCCCAAGTCAATGGTTTATTTTCTTGAACCAATACTCCATTTGTCATTCGCCACCAATGTTGTGCATCACCTTCTAACATAAAGACTGCCAAGGGCACCTTCTTAACATCAAGACATTCTATTACCTCGCATATTTTCTCCAATTGCATACTCCGTCCCCCGGCTTTTAGTGGGTCTGCAACACCCTTGAAAGAAGATGGGTTCAAATTATTAAATTGTTCGATATTACACCCACCATTTCCCATAGCTGACTGCTTAGGTGGATTGTTGTTCTCCATCTGATGTCACATTAGGGCAACCATATTTTCCAAAGCTTTATAAATTTCTTCCATATTAGCTTCAGCCAATCGGGATCTTGACCTCGTATGGGTCTGTACATACAATAAATATGACTTAAAGTACATTCTATTCAAATTTCCTAGGAACTTAAACTTATTGCTCTGATAGCATAATTGTCACACCACAATTTTTAAAATACTAGAATCCTTGAGATGTGACAGTTGATTCTTAACAAAACAAATTCTTAAAATTCACCATTTATTGCACTAAAAATTTTTTCCATTTCTACAAGTCTACAAAGTCTACTCATAACTAATATTAACAAGAAGGTTTAGACATACATCTGTTGATAGAACAAAAATTTACAATGGTGAAGTTAAACAAAAGTTATAAAGGAGAATTTAGTTATGACATGACTGCATCTTCTTCACAAGCTGGTCCTGCTGTGCATGTAACTATGAGACTGCAATTACCGTGAAAAATATTTACCATAGTTCGGTGGGTTTGGCTACTCAGAAAGTGATCATCATAGTCTTAAACAATAATCATGGTTGGAAGATATAAATACTTTCCAAAAGTGAGATCTGTTAAAACAATGAAGCGAGCAAAAGCATTTATGGATATACACATTTAAACATATTCCAAAAGATTGAAATGCATGTAAACATTTGAACAGAAACGTACAACTCAAAGTATTTCAAAAAATACCCTACTGTCGTCCCAAGTAGGTCACTTATAGACGCCACCAGCGTCCTGATGGATCCAAACAATCCCTGCTGGTCCAAACAAACCTCAACGGCATACCGAATGAGTCCAAATAGTCTTTGCTGGTGTAACCAGATAGATCATAACAATCCCTGCAGGTCCGATCATACCTCACTGAAGTCTCGGATGAGTCCAAATAGTCTCTACCGGCATAATCGGATAGGTCCTAACTATCCCTGCAAGTCCACTTATACTCAAATTATCTCTGAAAATCTTTAAACATCACAAAGCAGCAACATCATAATGCAAAGTATCATTGAAGCCATTAATTGAACTTCACTTGAAGCAATTTAAACAATCACTTTCATTAGAATATCTATAAGTAATCAGTCAAACATTTTGACAATGATTTCAGAAATGCAACAGTTTTGAAGGACATTCTTGAAATCTAACATGATAACAGCCAAATATCAATTAAAGAACCACTTTAGGGAACCCAAAATTAAATACGGAATTATGGCAATTTATGGAATTGCCAATTCACAAATAATCATTTCATATGCAATACTACAAGTGCAGAAATATCAGCTTTCAAATAACGAGACAGTCATTTAGACATGAATTTTACAATCTCTAAATATTCAAAACAGTATAAGGAAATCTCATAATTTTACTAAAAGCGAAAATGCCACATTTATTTCTAATAAATTACAATATCTAAAATTCGCAACAGTAGACAAGAAAAATTAATTTATTTCTAACAATTTACAGCATTTAGAACTCCTAACATTAGATAAAATATCACATTTTTAATAAAATGATTATTCTTCGAGACAATGAGGTTGCTTACATGACAAGACACTTGTGTTACGTATGCATCAACCTTGAATTCCTGCTATAAAACCTTGAATACGGAGATAAGAAACATGAAGATCGAGATCGACCAAGTAGCTTGTCATACTGAACCTGGATAGAGTAGTTCTACTAAAAATACTTGGAGGACCCACTTTCCACTGATATTAATATTTGCATACATGTTGCAGTTGCTTCATGGAGGACCAATTTTATTTGCCATGAGGCAATGAAGAAGATGGCCAACCTTATTTATATTTAAAAAAAAAAATAGCCATGGCATAAGAAGGTGAGGAAAGCGCGATGAGGGACTTATGGAACGATCGAGAGAGAGACTTATAAAATTTTAACACCTTTCATAAAGGTGTCTTAATTACATAGAATGAAATTTGTTGGGTTGCCACGTAGGGTGAGGAAGCATATCCTTAAAACAACGATTTTGTAAAAGTTGGTGGAGCAAAGGTCTATACTGGCAAACTGGGTCCTACGTAAGGGTGTTGGAGATGCTACCCTCTTGTAAGGTAAAACATAGTGCAAATGCAATGTAGACCATAAGGTCTACACTATAAAAATAGACTTGTACCATATTCAAAAATATTAAAAAATAAAATAAATTGTTTTGAACTATTTTATTTAACGAAATGGCTAATTGTCCTCAACGTGTTTCAAAAGCCTCTTTCCAAATATATCAGAAAAGACAAAACAAATAGTCCCTAAGGACCAAAATGTTCATATGGATCACCACATTATAAATAACTATTTCAATTTATTTTTATTTTTTTCAAAAGTTTAGGATAGTTACATTCTTCCCCCTTTAAATAATTTAGTCATGTAAATTTGTGTACCTGATTACTGAAAGTGATAGGGATATTTTTCTTTGATTTCGTCTTCTTGTTCCCAAGTCGACTCCTCTCTCGAATGGTACTACCACAATATACCGACCAAATATACCGACCAAAGGAATCTTCTTGTTGTGCAACACTTGCACCCTCTTATCCAGTATCAAAATTGGCTACTCAATGAAAGATAGGTCCTTCCTAATCGGTAAAGGTTCATATTTCAAGACATGGAATGGGTCGAGCTGATATTTTCGTAATAAGGATACATAGAAGACATTATGGATGTTTGCCAATTCGGATGGTAAGGCAAGTCTATAAGCGATGCCTATGATTCTCTCCAAGATTTCAAAGGTTCCGATGTAGCTGGCGATCAGCTTTCCTTTCTTGCCCATCTCATGATGCCCTTTATTGGTGAGACCTTTAAGAAAACCCGATCACCTTCCTCAAATTCAAGGTCTCTCCGTTAGTTATCGGCATAACTCTTTTACAGAATTTAAGCTGTCCTGAGAATTTCTCGAATTAGTGTTATCTTATCTTAGATTACCTGGATGATTTTTGGTCTAAAAAGCTTTCTTTCACCAACCTTGTCCTAACAGATGGGTGACCTGCATTTCCTTCCATATAGGGCTTCGTATGGTGTCATCTGAATACTGGCTTAGAAGCTATTATTATAAGCAAACTCAATCAGGGGTAAATGGTCATCCCAGCTTCCTTTAAAGTCAATGACACAGGTCCTTAACATATCTTCCAAGGTCTAGATGGTCATCTCCGATTGTCCATCAATTTCGGGGTGAAAGACAGTACTAAACCGAGTGTCCCTGTCCGATACAATACTGACCGGAAGTCCACGTAACCACACTATTTCCTTAATGTACAACTGAGATAGTCAATCCAAAGCGTAAGTCGTGCGGATCGGTAGAAAGTGGGCAGCTTTGGTCAGCCGATCTGACCCAAATGGTATCATGTCCTAAATTTGTTCTACACAAGCCAGAGAAAAAATCCATAGAGATGTGCTCCCACTTCCACTCTGGCACTGGTAAAGGCTGTAACAACCCAGCAGGCCTCTGATACTCAACTTTTACTTGCTGGCATGTTAGGCACTTAGACACAAATAGTGCTACCTCTTTTTTCATATCATTCCACCATAAGGTTTTCTTCAGGTCCTGATACATTTTAACACTTTCGGGAGGTTTAATATAGCTGGAGTGATGTACTTCTTCCAAGATAACTCTCTTCACACTCTCATCATTCAAAACACAAACTCGACCTCAGAATCTAAATAATTATCACTGCATATAGAGAATTCGTCTTTCTTTCCCAGCATCACCTCTTTTACAGTTTTTATAAGATGAGGTCTTCCTTTTGTGCCAACTAAATCTATTGAATTAATTGGGGTTCTGCCTTAATGTTGGCAATCATACTTATCACACTGTTAAAGGACGGAGATGGATACCAATCCGCTATTTCTTCTACATTTCTTGGATCATTAAATGAGGTAAGACTCCTGTAGATTTTCTACTTAGAGCGTCGACCACAACGTTAGCCTTTCTTGAATGACAATGGATTGTACAAGCAAAATCTTTTAAGAAATCCATCCATCTTATCTGTCGCATATTTAAATCCTTCTGGGAGAAGAGGTATTTCAAGCTCTCATGATCTGTGTAGATTTTGAATTGCTCACCATATAGATAATGCCTCCAAATTTTCAAAGAGAATACTATTGCAGCTAGCTTCAAGTCATGAATTGGATATTTCTTCTCATATTCTTTCAACTATCTGGATGCATATACCACTACCTTTCCATATTGCATTAATACACAGCCCAATCCTTTATGTGAAGCATCACTATAAATCAAAAATCCCCCACTCTCCTCAAGAATAAAATAGGTGCTGAAGTCAATCGAGCTTTTAGTTCTTGAAAACTCTACTCACATTCCTTTGTCCATTCAAATTTAATATTTTTCTATGTCAATCGAGTTAATGGGGTTGCAATTCGAGAGAATCTTTCTACAAATCTTCTGTAATATCCTGTCAATCCCAAAATGCTTCGAACTTCATTCAAATTGCTTGGTTGTTTCCAATTAACCACGGATTTAACCTTTGAAGGATCAGCTGATATGCCTTCTTTTGATATCACATATCCTAAAAACATCACTTGTTCAAGAAAAAATTCACATTTACTTAGTTTGGCATACAACTTCTTTTCTCTTAGTATTTGCAATACCAATCTTACATGTTGTTCATGTTCCTTCCGATCCTTGGAATAAATTTTAATATCATCGATGAATACCACAATAAACCTGTCTAGAAAAGGCTTAAAGATTCAATTCATTAAATCCATAAATGCAGCCGTCGCATTGGTTAATCTGAAAGGCATGACTAAAAATTCATAATGATCATACTCTGTTCTGAATGCTGTCATGGGAACATCATCACTTTTAATCTTGAGCTGATGGTATCCAGATCTAAGATCAATTTTTGAAAATACATGTGACCCTTGTAATTGATCAAATAAATCATCAATTCTAGGTAGTGGATACTTATTTTTTAATGTCACTTTGTTTAGTTGTCTATAATCAACACACAACCTCATGGTCCTATCTGTCATTTTAACAAACAATACCGGAGCACCCCAAGGTGACACATTGGGTCTGCTAAAACCTTTATCTAATAATTCTTCCAATTGTTGTTTAAGTTTCTTAAGTTTTGCAGGTTCCATTTGATAAAAAGCCTTAGAAATTGGGGCTGTCCCAAGAAGTAACTTAATAGAGAATTCAATTTCCCTATCAGGTGGTAACCCTAGCAATTCCTCAGGAAATACGTCAAGAAATTCTCGGACGACCGGAATGGTGTCCAAGTTTATCTTTTCCTTTCTATCTTCTTTAATATAGGCAAGAAATCCTTGACATCCTTTTCGAAGGAGGCGATTAGCCTGAATGGAGGAGATTAAAAATGGTGGAGATGCTTCCTTGATAACTTCAAGGTAAACTACTGGTTGATTCGAAATACAATAAGTAACCCTTTTCTTGTAACAATCAGTACTTGCATGGCATGCAGAGAGCCAATCCATGCCTAAGATCACATCATAATCTTGAATTTCTAAGAGTATTGAATCCACTAACATTTCCCTTTCTTCTATCCTTATCACACAAGATTTGTATACTAGATTAGTATTAATTGAATTCCCCATAGGTGTGGCTACTTCTAGAAGTTCTTTCAATTGTTCTGGTTCTACCCTTAAGTGGCATGCAAAGTGCAGTGACACAAATGAATGAGTAGATTCAAGATAAATCAAAACATGAGCTACTTCTTGAAAGATAATAAGAGTACCTTGGATCACTGATTTTGAGGCACGAGCATCTTGCTATGTAATTGCGAATACTCTCTCATTCATTTGAAGTTTCTGGGTTGCCTCTTCAGGCTTCGAATGTCGCTGTATTTTCAAGGCATGACAATCTTTGATCTTGTGGCCCAACTTCCCACATTGGAAACAAGCTCTGATTTTCCAATAACAGAATTTCATCCCATGTCTCTTCCCACATGTTATACTAGGCTCTAGTGGGCATTGAAATGGCGTCGACCTTGGCCTTTTGTTTGCTCCTTCATATTGTTGTCGATTAGGTGGTGTGGGCCCATACTAATTTCTCTGGCTATTCCTCTTTTGGTATTCTTCGTAGTCTTTTTCAACAATTTGGGCTCTGTCCACTATTTCGTCATAAGTCCTTAGTTTTAAGACTAATATTCTGCTTCTAATGGCTGGTCTGAGGCCCATTTCAAATTTTTTTACCTTTCTTGCTTCGTTGTTGACCATATGTGGAGCGAACTTTGCCAATTCAGTATACTTGATCTCATATTGTGCTATTGTCTTGCTTCCTTGAACTAATTCCAGAAATTCTATTTCTTTTTTGTCTCAAATAAAATCTGGGAAGTACTTTTCATTAAATGTCTTTAGAAATACCTCCCATGTCAAGGGTTTTTTTTTTTTTACCAATACTCCATTTGCCATTCGCCACCAATGTTGTGATTCACGTAGTAACATAAAGACTACCAAGGCCACCTTCTTATCATCAGGACATTCTATTACCTCAAATATTTTCTCCAATTGCATAATCCATCCCTCGGCTTCTAGTAGGTCTGCGGCACCCTTAAAAGAAGGTGGGTTCAATTTCTTAAATTGTTCGATATTACACTCACCATTTCTCATAGCTGACTGCCTGGGTGGATTGTTGTTCGCCATTTGATGTTGCATTAAGGCAACCATATTTTCCAAGGCTTTATGAATTACTTCCATATTAAACCTATTGCCCGGATACCATAATTGTCACACCACACTTTTTAAAATACTAGAATCCTTGAGATGCGACAGTCGATTCTTAACAAAACAAATTCTTAAACTTCACCATTTATTACGCTAAAACAATTTTCCATTTCTACGAGTCTACAAAGTCTGCTCATAACTAATAATAACATGAAGGTTTAGATATCCATCCGTTGATAGAACAAAAATTTATAATGGTCAAGTTAAACAAAAGTTACAAAGGAGAATTTAGTTATGACATGACTGCATCTTCTTCACAAGCTGGGCCTGCTATGCATTTAACTATGAGACTGCAATTACCCTGAAAAATATTTACCATAGTTTGGTGGGTTTGGCTACTCAGAAAGTGATCATCATAGTCCTCAAAAATAATCATGGTTGGAAGAAATCAAAACTTTCCAAAAGTGAGATCTATTAAAACAATGATACGAGCAAAAGCATTTATGGATAACAATTTCTCCTTCACAAATACACATTTAAACATAATCCAAATAATTGAAATGCATGTAAACATTTTAACAAAAATGCATAACTCAAAGGAATTCAGAAAATACCCTACTGGCCTCCCAAGTAGGTTACCTATAGACCCCACCAACGTTCTGATGGGTCTAAACAATCCCTGCAGGTCCAAACAAACCTCACCAGTGTACCGGATGAGTCCAAATAGTCCCTACCGGATAGGTCTAAATTTTCCTGCAGGTCTAAACATACCTCACCGGCGTCTCGAATGAGTCCAAATAGTTCCTACCGACGTAAAAGGATAGGTCCTAACAATCCCAGCAGGTCCGATCATACCTCACCGGCATCCCGGATGAGTCCAAATAGCCATACCGGCATAATTGGGTACGTCCTAACGATCCCGGCAGGTCCACTTATACTCAAATTATCTCTTAAATTCTTTAAACATCACAAAGCAGCAACATCATATGTGCAAAGTATCATTGAAACCATTCACAGGACTTCACTTCAAGAAATTTAAACCATCACTTTCATTAAAATATTTGTAAGTAATCAGTCAAACATTTTAACAATAATTTATGAAAAAATGACATTCTTGAAATTTAACATGATAACAGTCTAATATCAGTAGAAGAACCATTTATGGGAATCCAATATTAATTACGGAATTCTCGCAATTTATGGAATTTTCAATTCACAAATAATCATTTCATAGGCAATACTACAAGTGCAGAAATATCAGTTCTCAAACAACAAGACAGACATTTAGACATGAATTTTACAATGTCTAAATATTCAAAACAGTACAAGGAAATCTCATAATTTTACTAAAAGCGAAAATGTCACATTTATTTCTAATAAATTACAGTATCTAAAATTCTCAACAATAGACAGGAAAAATAAATTTGTTTCTAACAATTTACAGCATTTAGAACTCCTAACATTAGATACAATATCACATTTTTAATAAAATGATTATTCTTCGAGACAATGAGGTCGCTTACATGGCAAGACACTTGCGTTACTTACGCATCAACCCTAAATTCCTGCTATAAAACCTTGAATACGAAGATAAGAAACATGAAGATCGAGATCGACCAAGTAGCATGTCATACTGAACCTGAATAGAGTAGTTCTATTAAAAATACTTGGAGGACCCACTTTCCACTGAGATTAATATTTGTGTACATGCTACAGTTGCTTCATGGAGGACCAATTTTATTTGCCATGAGGCAATGAAGAAGATGGCCAACCTTATTTATATAGAAAAAAAAAAAAACAGCCATGGCATAAGAAGGTGAGGAGAGCGCGATGAGGGACTTATGGAATGATCAAGAGAGAGACTCTTATAAAATTTTAACACCTTTCATAAAGGTGTCTTAATTACATATAATGAAATTTGTTGGGTTGCCAGGTAGGGTGAGGAAGCATCTCCTTAAAACAACGCTTCTTGTAAAAGTTGGTGGAGTAAAGGTCTATACTGGCAAAATGGGTCCTACGTAAGGGTGTTGGAGATGCTACCCTCTTTTAAGGTAAAACATAGTGCAAATGCAGTGTAGACCATAAGGTCTACACTATAAAAATAGACTTGTACCATATTCAAAAATATTAAAAAATAAATAAATTGTTTTGAACTATTTTATTAAACAAAAAGGCTAATTGTCCTCTAAGTGTTTCAAAAGACCTCTTCCCAAATATATCAGAAAAGACAAAATGAATGGTCCCTAAGGACCAAAATGTTCATATGGATCACCACACTATAAAGATTTAAACTTTTTTTTTTTTTCTTTCCGTTTTTTTTTTTCAAATGTATAGGATTGTTACAATGATGGTCCAAACTATATGACCGTAAACCGTAGCGGAGGTTTAGTTGCATGACCTTAAACTGCATGGTCTTAGTTGCATGACTTTAAACTACATAACTATGGTCCAAAATATGACCTTAAACCATAATGCACGTCCTGGCCACATGACGATAAACTGCTTTGCGCAGGTCTCAGACGCATGACCTTAAAAAAATTCCCCCACACACGTGCACATGCCCTTTACATGCATCTTCAAGCACGTCTTCCCAAACCGACCCATCCGTGTGTACGTATCACCTTCATTAACCTCCCCAATAAATGCATCTTCCTTCATTATCATTCATCATTCCCCAGTGAGTCTCACTCGTGCTCACAAAATGGCAAGCCATCCAGTCATCCACACTCGCCATCAGCTAGTGGGTCACCACGTTTTCACCCACCATTCATACATCATCCATCTTTCATAGGTAGCCTCGTGCCATCTCCCTAAAGTGAGTCAAAACCACCACCATACTCACTTCATAGCCTCCACAGACTGTCATTCATCACCACCACGGTCCAGCTGTATTACCTTAAACTATAGTGCATGTCCTGACTGCATGACGATGAAAGGCTTCACACAGGTCTCGAGGGCATGACTTTAAACATGCCTTCACAAAAAAAATATAATGAGCATGGTGTATACCTGAATAAGGGAACGCCATGAGTAAAAATGACGGAAGGGCATGGTCACGAAACCATAAGTAAGAGTATTTCGAAAATAAAAACCCGAGCACGGTGAAAACACTGAAAGGGCACCATGAGTAAAAATAGAAAATAAGGGTGGACATGATCGAAAGGTCCTGGGTAAAAAAGCCCCAAATAAAAAGAAGTTGGTGAAAACTATCTCTATGGCCCCGCTTCCCAAGCCCAAGTGAAATCCGCAAAGGACGCTTGGACAAATAAACAGGTTGATGCAGCACTCGCCTCAACGGGTGGCTTCAACCCACATTCTAAGAGAAAAATCCTGATGTTATAATATCAAGACCCAAAAATACGAGCTTCAAGCAAAATTCTGACAGCCTGAGTCCAATCGCAAAAAGGACTCGAAAGACAGAAAATGCGTCAAGAAGGCAAGATAAGTCTTATGAAGAAGAGTACTATTACCACGAGATCGCTAACGAGCTTCAAGATGTTGAAGACGCCCCAAGAAAGCCAAGTCAGCAATGACCTTGGACCTGTTATGCAGCAATTAAGATTGAATCCTCAGGGGTCACCTCGGACAAAGAAGATATGTATCTTGATTGTTGAAACTGAGGTACCCTACCTGCCAAGGAATATCTGGTGCACAATGCAGACAAACGCCAACCAAAGGCTCTCCAGCAGATCATCCAGAACAAATAACAAAACAAAATCCTCAAAACATAGACCAACACCAGAGGATACAAAAACCCATACTAAATGGGAAATATTCCCTTCAACATGGCACTTAACTGCCAAATGGGCCTGATTTTGACCAACGAGGTCTGTACAAAATCCTCAGCTGTCAAAATCACAAACAATCATGATCCCTCAAAACAGTCTCTTCTCCCCCTAAAGTCGCCACGGATGGACCTGTACATTACATCAAAACATCTGAGCATCCTAGTTACAGCATTGCGTGGATCTCCTCGGTGCTCATGTGGTCATATGGTTAGGAAGAAAATAATAATAAAGCTGAAGGAAATTTTCCAAATGTTGTCCTTCTCGCTACTCTCGAAGCACAACATTCGGTGGGGCAAGTTGTTTGAACACATTTTTTAGCACCTTCGGTCTCCGATGCGGAATAAAACAGAAGTCAGCCAATAACGATTCAACATACAGTGGAATTCCTGATAGTCTTAGAATTTCCCCAAAATGGGTCAGAATCTTCTTAAGCATTAGAAAAAAGCCGCATGTCAAGTTTTGTCTCAATCCGACATGTCAAAGACAGCAGAGAAAGAAAAAATTTCAAAAAACTCAGCCTCTAGCACCCTAAAATGGACCCCGTAACAAGAACTTTATTTTCGGTACATCAAAAAGCTTTGGGACCACTGCCATTAGATCCGGTACGATTGAAAACCCCTATGAGTCAAGTTTCGACTTAACTGCACCAATCTCCATTAAAGGGGGCTGGCGTGCACAATCCGAAGCAGTAACTTCCAAGGCTCGTATCTCACTCATTCTGAGTCGGATCGCGCTCAAATTTGGTGAACGTGTTTGTCTTGTCAAGATGAGTATTTTGATATGTGGCACAACCCGTGACAATACCCAAGCAAGGAGAAAAACAAGATAGAAGTTAACGATTTGTGAAGATAATTACAGAAAATTCAGCAGTAGCACACCTCGCTCGAGCAGACAATTAGTCCAAACCTCATGTATAATGAATAGTTGGATTAGGCACACAAAGGTGTCAAAGTTGCTGTAGATTTTGGACGCCAGATTTCTAGATTCTGGCAAAAAACCCAAGACGACAAAATCTTCGTCCAAACAGAAAATCGAGTTGCGTTCATTACAACATGATCGTGATGGCATGCTCAGTGCAACACAGCAAAGAAATCTAGGGAGGCAGTTAAAAGAGGAAAAGGGAAGAGTCCAAAGAAAAACATTAAGATACGAGCACACTATCGATCAGAAGTTTTCAAGATCTATATAAATTTTGAGTCACATGATCGTGCTCTAAAAAAGTGATACATGGCTCGAAGATGGTATCAAATCGATCGTCATGCCGAACCCAACAAGAAAGCAATCATCTTTCGGCTAAACGAACGTCGGAGCAACCCCAAATTATCCATGGAAGATTACGCAAGTTCTAGGGCAGCAGCAGGAACTAATTTGGAATTTCATATATTGTTGGGCAAGGGCAAAATAGTCCTTTTGTACCCATTTTTAGAATTTTTTTAATTCAATTAAATTGTAATTATCATCAATTTAGATAGTTTTTTTATATACACCCATGTTTGGGCCCAATTTTATAAGTACATGTTAAACACAATTGTCAAAGGACCCTTGATTTTTCAATACTCATTAATAAAATTTAAGAGTTTTCTTGTTCAAAATGTGGGCACGTCTTGGAGAGAGAGGAGAGAGAATAAAAGAAAAGGTTTGGTACCCTTTGGTACAGATAAGTTTCTCTCTCCTCCTCTCATCTCTCTCTTTCTTTGTCCTCATTTATCTCTTTTTATCTCTCTCCTCACATCTCTCTTTCTCTCTCCTACTCTCATCTCTCTCTTTCTCTCTCCTCTCATATATCTCTTTCTCTCTCCTCATCTCTCTCTTTTTTTCTCTCTCCTCTCATCTCTCTCTTTCTCTCTGATCCCCTCATCTCTCTTTCTCTCTCCTCGTTTATCTCTTTCTTTCTCCTCTTATTTATATCTCTCTTTTCTTTTTCTTCTCTGATTTTCTTTATTCACTTTCCTTCTCTCTGCTCTATCTTTTCTTTCTTTTTCCTCTCCTTCCTGCTCTCTCTATTCTCTCTTTTTTTTCTCTATTCATGCATGACAGAGCCAATCGCCGAGCGTGATGTCTTCTTGCTGCAAGGACACAAACATTGAGCCAGGCCTTAACCCGAGTGGCGAGCCGGGCCTTTGTCAAAGTTTCCTTATCTTCTCCTCTTTCATGGACGGTGGGTACTCATCGTCGTCCATGTTTTCTCTCTCTTCTTAATTGTCTGTTATGGGTGACGGAAGCTCATCGCCGCCCATGTTTCCTCTCCCCTCTCAGTCCCCTGTCATGGACGGTGGATGCGCATCGTCGTCCATGTTTTCTTTCTCTTCTCTTGATCATCTGTCAAGGATAGCAGATGCTTATCGCCGTCCATATTTTCTCTCTCTTCTAATTCTTGTCATGGACAGTGAATGCTTATCGTTGTCCATGTTTCTTCTCTCTTCTAATTCTTGTCATGGACGGTAAGAGCTCATCGCCGTCCATGTTCTCCTCTGTCATGAATGGCAGATGCTCATCGTCGTCCATGTTTTCTCTCTCTTCTTGACCCTCTATCATGGACAATAGATGGGCATCGCCGTCTATGTTTTCTCTCTCCTCTTTCTCCTCTATCATGGACAGTGGATATTCATCGCCATCCATGTTTTTTATCTTCTTAACCCTCTGTCATGGACCGCGGATGCTCATCGTCGTCCATATTTTCTCTCTCCTCTTACTCCTCTGTCATGGATGATGGATGCTCATCGTCGTCCATGTTTTCTCTCTTTTCTTAACCCCTTGTCATGGACGGCTAATGCTCATTACCGTCCATGTTTTCTTTCTCTTCTTAATCTTGTGTCATGAACGACAGAAGCTCATCGTTGTCCATGTTTTCTCTCTCTTCTCATCCTTCTGTCATGGACGATGGAAGCTCATCGCCATCTATGTTCTCTCTTCGTCATGGACGGTGGAAGCTCATCGCCGTCCATGTTTTCTCTCTCTTCTCCCTCTTTCTCTTCTTTCTCACTTCTCCTCTCTTCTTCTTTTCCTCTCGCTCTTTTCTTTCTTCTTCTCACATGCACGACATCGGTAGTACTGTGCATGCATCTCCCTTTCTCTTTTTTCTCTCTCTTCTTCTTTTTCCCCTCTCATTTGATCCAGGGAGGCTAAGTCAAACACTATGGTAGTCTCGTCGTCTAGTAGTATTGTTGTTGTACCGATCTTAGTTATTGTGCCCGCCTTACTGCCACGATAAACTAGCCATTGTTTCAGGCTGGTCAATGATCATTATATCGTCTAGTAGTATTGTCGTTGTACCGGTCTAGTTACCGTTCCCGTCTTGCTACCACATCAGGTCAATCACTTGCTGGTCTAGCTACTATGTTAGTCTAGTCGCCTAGTCAAATTCCTATCTCCCCCCATTCCTCTATTCTATCTCTTTCTTCTTCTTTCATCTATTCTCTTGGCCTTTTTTTTTCTCTCTTCTTTTGAATGTGCGTGTCTATGTGCATTCCCCTAAAGACAAGGAGGGGTCACTTGGCCCACTTGTCTTGTAAATTAACTGTGTGTATGATTACAGAAACAGGAGAGTACTTGTCTTGTAAATTAACTGTGTGTGTGATTGTAGAAACAAGAGAGTACAGGATAAGGGAGGCGATTTCGAACCAGTTGTAGAACTAGGGCTTTCTTCGTGATCTAAGAGGGCGCCCATGCGATCCAGGTCGAGTAAGTCCCCACCCACCTTAAATTCCTCTCTCATCGATTGGTATACCTGCACTTGCTCTTGGGCAAGGTTCCCAAAAGAGTGATCTCAAAGTCCTGGGTTCCCCGAAAACCCGAGACATGTGCCATCAGGTCATCCCGACCCGGAGGGCGAGAACGAGGCACCTAACCACTATGTGATGTGTGAAAACGGATAAGTGCAATGTTATATGATAGTTCCATGATAAATGTTACATGATAAGTGCCATGTGATTGCTCTCATATGATGGATGTTTTATGCTAAATATCATAGAGTTATGTGACAACTGTATAGTTCTGAGCAAGACTAAAACTTTGAATGATGAAACTAGAATTATTTATCATAAGGCACTGACTAAGTATGAATGAATTTAATGCTTGAGCATGTTAAGATGCTGTGATAATGACCACTATGCAATGACACACCCATTGGTAGTGGGTACCATTCTGTTATGATACTCTGATACTAATGCATATTGTTATACTAATACGGGAACGGTATGCTAAGAAAGGTGATACCCTAACTCGCTGAATTATAGGATGGAGTTAAGGAAAAGTGAAATGGGAAGGTCGTACCCCCCTGAAATTCATGAGATGTGACTAGTGAGTGATGCCTTGCAAGGTAGTGCCTATCAAAAACCCCAAAGCGTGCTGGGGACCGTGTGTGTGAGTTCGAGGGCATTACGAAGTGGAATTTCCCACTTGTCATTGCCTTCCCTCCTGAGAGACGGTAGAGGTCCTAAGCAATATGATTGGCTTGGCCTGATGGATAGGGTTTCTACTTCGAGAGTAGGTGAACTAAGGAGTGAGCAGGTAATGATTGAGTAGTGAATATGGATGATAATGATCGTAATGTTTGAATGGTAATAACGACATTTTGATATGATGCCTGTCATATATGCATTAATGAGATTTTTGAATTATATAACATTTGTATTGTGATTCCCTAAAATTGAAAGAATTGTTCATGACGCATGATAGACTCAATAATGATGCATAGCACCTGGATCTACTTACTGGGCTTTATAGCTCATCCCAGTGTATCTCCC
Organism: Amborella trichopoda; assembly: GCF_054954075.1. Classification (NCBI taxonomy): domain Eukaryota; kingdom Viridiplantae; phylum Streptophyta; class Magnoliopsida; order Amborellales; family Amborellaceae; genus Amborella; species Amborella trichopoda. The sequence goes on from NC_142336.1 coordinate 13,581,351, forward strand.
TTCTTGTAGATTGACATCGACAAGTAAGAAGGGTGTGAAGTACATGATTTGTGGCGGGGAGTCGAAGTCACATTCCTTTAAGAAGAAACCCAGATCTTGTATGTACTTGGACAGTTTAGCCCTAAATTTTGTTTAATTTAGAAAAATGTAATATTGGACCCTAATGCCCCAAACTCAAGTGTAATATTTTTGGAAGAAATTTTATGTAGTGCAATGTTAATGATATATGGATCTTCCCCCAATTTTAAAGATTTATATGCACTTAAAATTATTGATTTAGTTCTTTGCCATGGTTTTCTTTGATCATCGACATAACGGTGTTGAGTCAACTCCGACTTGAGTGACATGCACTACCTTGGGATCACGAACCCACACTCGGTCACCCTTCTGCGTGAAAAGAAGGGCAGTTTGGGGCGGGGTCGTGATAGTTATGGTATCAGATCAGCTAGGATAGGATTCTTAACCTAGAGGGATTCTAGAACTGTCCTTAGAATGGTTTTAAGATAGGTTAGTGATTGGGTGTTCCTCTGCTAGATCGAAGATGCCGAGGACTCGTGCCAACAATGCGAGTTCCAGCAATGAGAACACCGAGACGCTCGGTGAATTTTATAGGACTCTGGGAGCTATGACCTAAATGATGAAAGATTTGATGCCAGCCCAGCCTACCCCTACCCCAGAGCAAAATGACAGTAGCCTGATAGAAAGATTTAGAAGGCTGGCACCCCCAACCTTTTTAGGGCAAGGAGTAAAAAAAGTCGAGAGGTGGAAGAGGCAAATAGAAAAGATCCTAGAAATGTTTCATTGCTCAGATGAATAGAAAATCAGGTTGGGAGCCTTAATGCTGGAGGGAGAGGCTGATATTGGTGGAACACGATAAAGCAATCTTGGAGAGAGTCGAAAACCGAGACCACTTGGGATAACTTCCTGACGGCATTCGACGAGAAGTACTTCCCAGACTCTGTCAAGGAGAGGAAGGAAGTGGGGTTCATTGAGCTTCAGCAAGGGGGTATGACAATGGAGTAACACGCCACTAAGTTTGCGAAGCTTTCTAGGTACGTGCCTCACATTATTAACACAGAGGCATGAAAGGTGGCTAAATTTGAAAGGGGCCTTCGGCTGGACATCAGAGGAAGGGTACTTTCAGCCAACCTGAACTCGTACGCCCCATTGGTGGACCTTGCCCTAAAGATTGAGAGGGACTGCGAGGATCACAAATCTAGGAGGGAAGGAAAGATGAAGCCCGTGCCATCAGGAAATTTTGGGACGAAGCCCCAACAGTTTCCAAAGACGGGTGTTAGAGGAATGCCTTACCAACATAACCAGAGGGGCGCAGAAGAATTTCCCGGGCAACATGGAGAATGACCGACGCTTGGTTTGTCCCCATTGTGGGAAGGACAATCACACTGCTGTCAAATGTTACAAGAAGCAGAACGTGTGCCTCAGATGTGGCAAGTCCGGTCATTGGATTAAGGATTGCCCTATGATGAAGACAGAGGACCAACCAAAGACGCAAGGACGAGTGTTTGCCCTCACCGAACAAGAAGCCAAGGTGTCCACCTCGGTGATCAGAGGTACGCTCTCCATTTGTGGTGTTAAAGCTAGAGCCTTAATTGACCCTTGTTCCTCTCAGTCTTTTGTTGCACCCCATTTTACTTGTTATTTAAATGTTGAGCCTGCATGTCTTGATTATACTCTAATAGTATGCACACCTATGGGGGATACCATGGAAACTGATAGGGTTTACAGACAGTGTAAAGTTACAATTAATGGATGTGACTTGTCTGTAGACTTGATACTCCTAGGAATTCAGGATTTTGATGTTATCCTGAGCATGAATTGGTTGTACATACACCATGCCACCGTCAATTGCTATGAAAAGACAGTGACCTTTAAACGCCCTGACCAAACTGAGCTACACTTTGAGAGCACTAGGGATACTCCCCCTCTGTACTTTATTTCTGCTCTCTGGGCCTCTCGTCTCCTAACTAAGAGATGTCAAGGATATTTGGCTTATGTGGTTGAAAATCAGGACGTCAAGTCCTAGTTAGAGGCGATACCAGTAGTAAGAGAGTATCCCGAAGTATTTCCAAAATACTTACCATCCCTACCTCTAGTAAGGGAGATTGAATTTGAGATAGATGTAGTCCTTGGCACTGTTCCCATCTCCAAAGCCCCGTATAGAATGGCTCCAACAGAGTTGAAGGAGTTGAAAGAACAATTGCAAGAATTGTTGGATAAGGGATTCATCCGACCCAACGTGTCACCCTTGGGTGCACCGGTCCAGTTTGTGAAGAAGAAGGATGGGTCTCTGAGGCTGTGTATTGATTATAGGCAGTTGAACTGTCACTACCCTACCCCCGACCCCTATTTCGACCTTGACAGAGGGTGACCAAGTGCATGTTCGTGATCCCAAGGTAGCGCTAGTCACTTAAGTCAGAGTTGACTCAACACCGTTATATAAGTGATCAAAGAAAACCATGACAAAGAACTAAATCAATAACTCTAAGTGTAGATAAATATTTGAAATTGAAAGGATCCATACAATAATAAAAAAGTACTACATCAATTTCTTCCCAAAATATTACACTTGCGTTTGGGGCATCAGAGCCCAATATTACATTTTTCTAAAATAAACAAAATTCAGGGCTAAACTGCCCAACCACCTACAAGATCTGAGCTTCTTCTCAAGTGACTAAGACTTCGACTCCCAACCTGCAAATCACGAACTTCTGGCCCTCGACCTGGTGCTATCAATCTACAAGACGGGAGATACAGGGGGATGAAGTATAAAGCCTAGTAAGTAGATCTAGGTGTTATGCATCATTAATGAGTCTATTCATGCATCATAAGCAGTTCTTCCAATTATAAAAAGTCATTGGTTAGGTGCCTCAATCTTGCCCTCCAGATCTGGATGATTGGATGGCATGCATCTCAAGTTTCAGGGGAATCCGGGACTTGAGATCACTCTCTCGGGAACCTTGCTCAAGAACAAGTGCAGGTGGACTAACCGATGAGAGAGGAATTTAAGGTGGGTTCGGGACTTACTCGGGCTGGCTCTAGTGGGTGCCCTCTTAGATCATGAAGAAAGGCCCCCAGTCGTAAAACTGGTTCGGAATCGCCTCCCTTGGCCTATATTCTCTTGTTTCTACAATCACACACGTATGGCAAATGTTATAAGGCAAGTGGGTCAAGGGACCCCACCTTGCCTTTGGGCGAATGTACACAAGCATGCACATTCAAAAAAAAAAGGAAGGAAGAATGAGAGGATTAAGATTAGGATGAGAAGAATTTGATCAGACGGTGAGACCGACAAGTGACTAAACTAGTAAGTAATTGACCCGGTGTGGCAGTAAAATGAGCTTGGTAACTCAGACCGGCTCGACAGAATTACTACTAGACGGCAGTACCAATACCGACTAGCTAGACACAATGGCTAGTCTGTCGTGGCAATAAAGTGGGCACAGTAACTCTGACCGACACAATGACACTATTGCTAAATGACATGACTACTATAGAAGGCTAATCTCGAACGATCTTAATCAGACGAAAGACTAAAAGAAATGAAGAAGAAGAGAGAAAGAGAGAGAGAAGAGAAGAAGAAGAAGAATAAAATAAGAGAGAAGAGAAGAAGAAGAAGAAGAAAATAAGAGAAAAGAGAAGAAGAAGCAGAGTAGGATAGAAAACCATGGGAGAAGAAGAAGAGAGAAGGAATACAGGCGGTAATGGGTTCATGTCGTTGTGACAGAAAGGGGACAGAGAATTAACACAGGTGGCGATAGGCCAGCACCATCTGCGATAAAAGTGAAGAGAGAGAGAAAGCACATGCGGTGATAGGCCAGCACCGTCTGCGACAGAAGAGAAGAGAGAGAGAGAAAGCATAGACGGTGATAGGCTTGCACTGTTTGTGGCATAAGAGAAGAGAGAGAACGAAACAGAGAGAAAGCATAGGTGGCAATAAGCTTGCACCGTCTACAATAGAAGAGAAGAGAGAGAAAGCGTAGGGAGCGATAGTCTTAAGCTATTTGTGACAGAAGAGAAGAGAGGGAATTTTAACAGAAGCCCGGCCCGCCACTCGGGTTAAGGCCCGGCTCACTGTTCATGTCTCAGGAGCAGAAAGGCATCACACCAGACGATAAGTCCGTCATGCATGAATGGAGAAAGAGAAGAAGGGAAAGAGAGATATGATAGACTAAAGGAGGAAGAGAGAGAAAGAGATAAAGATGAAAGAAAGAGAAAGGGAGAGACGAGAGAGAAAAGTGGGGAGAAAAAGATAAAGATAGAGATGAGAAAAGAGAAAAGAGGAGAGAGTACAGAGAAAAGAGGAGAGAAAAAGAGAGATGTAGATGAGAAAAGAGAAGAGAGAAAAGAGCAGAGAGAAAGTTACCTTACTGAGGGGTATCAGCCCTTTTCTTCTCTCTCCTCTCTCTCTCCAAGACGCACCCACGAACTCAAGAAAAAATTGAAGTCTTTATTGAATGATCGAAGATTTGTGTATGTCCCTTTTACAATTTGGTTATGCATGTTTATATAGAATTGGGCCCAAACATGGGTGTACACCAAAAAACTACCTAAAATTTAAGATAATTACAATTTAATTGAATTAAAAGAAATTCTAAAAATGGGTGCAAAAAGACTGTTTTACTGCTGCATAACATTATGTGGAATTTCAGAACAGTCCCTACTGTTGCCCGAGAATTTGCGTGATCTTCCATGATTGATTCGGGGTTGCTCTGATGTCCGTTTGATTGAACGATGATTGTTTCTTGTAGGGCTTGGCATGATGATCAATTTGATACCAACTTTGAGTCATGAATCATGTTTTTATGTCATGATTATGAGACTTGAATTTTGGATACATCTTGAAAACTTCGGATCGATAGTACGATCGTTCCTTGATGTTTATGTTTCTTTGCTGAATCGCACTGAACATGTTGTTACGATCACGTTGCAACAAAAGCAGCTCGATTTCTTGTCCGAATGAAGATTTCGTCGTCTTGAGTTTTTTGCCAGAATCTTGAAATCCGATGATCGAAATTTACAGCAGCTTCGACGCCTCCGTGTGTGAAATCCAACCATTCATCGTACGCGAGGTTCGAACCAGAGATAGCCTTGGACCTTACGCACATAATACAATTAGTTTCGCGTCGATCGGGTACGTGAGCGTCGTGATTTGGTCGCTCAAATGAGGCGTACTACTGCTGATTTTTCTACCATTTTCTTCGTGGATCAGCAACTTCGCTCTAGTTTTTCTCCCTGCTTGGGCATCGTCACAGGGTATACCACCTATCGAAACGCTCTCTTGATGAGATGAACACGCTCACAAAATTTGAGCACGATCCAACTTAGAATGAGTGAGATATGGGTCCCAAAAGTCACTGCCCGTGACTATGAAACAGCAACCTTTAATGATGGTTTGGTGTAGGGTGACCACACAGGAATAGTATGCGACTTACCCCTTTTTAGTATTTTACCCATAACTTTGTCTTGAAGTGCCCGATTAAGTCGAAACTTGGCCCATAGGGGTTTTCAACCATGCCAAATCCATTGGCAGTGGTCCCACTACTGTCTGGCGTACCAAGCCAATCCCATTATTTAGAACATCTACCGTACCTAAGGAGGGAGCACAATGACAAGTGGGTAAATCCACTTTGTAATGCCTTCATACTCACGCACAAGGTCCCCAGCGCGTATTGGGGTTTTCGATAGGTACTTACCTTGCAAAACATCACTCACTAGTCTCATCATATAAGTTTCGGGGCGGTCTGACCCTCCCATTCAATTTTCACCTAGCCCCATCCTATCATTCAACGGGTTAGAGAATATTGACAGCATCACTTTTCTTAATGTAACAGTATCCAGTACCGATGAGTGTTCCATCGTGTAGTGGTCAGTATCACAGTACCATAACATAACAGTACCCACTACCAATAGGAGTCCCATTGCATAGTGGTTATTATCATGGCATCATATCATGCGCAAGCATTTAATTCATTCATACTAAATCAATGCCTTATGACAGATAATTCAAATTTTGATCATGTAAAGATGAGTCTTATTCCGAACTATCCAACAGTTGCATAACATTATGACACCTAGCATAAAACACCCATTATATGAGAGATATCAGATTGCATTTACGCTTAGCAATCAGTATTAGCATTACGGTAATTGTCATGTAACATTTGTCATGGGACTATCACAGTAACATTGCATTTATAAATTTTTACATAATGCATAGCTGCATCGCACCGTTCACATAACACCATGGAATTTAGTATACATCACATGAAAATTATCACATAACACTCATGTTTATCGCTTATCAAAGATAACGTTGCGCCACTTGAGTTACTTAGAGAACAATCCAAAAAAAGAGAACAAAATACGAGCATAGGACTAAAATTTATGTGACGTGTAACGGTGATGTACCCTTCTTCTCGGGGGCGTAAAATTCCAAAATGGTTCAAACATGCAATTTAGGCTTACACGTGGATCTTAAAAATGGCAATGGTTTGAAGGTATTTGGACAACATTTGAGAGGTCTAAACCTCAGCATAAAGTGAGTGACAGTTGCTGGAAGTTCCTTGCAGTTGTGAACAGTGACATACCCTCACATTTCGAGGCATATTTCTTAATTTATGAGGAATTTCAAAATGAGTTCAATATGCAACTTTAATTTTATTCATAGATTTTTCAAATGGTGATGGTTTTAAGGCGTTTGGTCATCATTTGATGGATCAAAATGTGGTGCAAAATAGGTGACAGTTGCTGGAAATCCCAACAACTGTGGACAGTAATATACCCTTACATTTTGAGGTATATCTCTTAACCCATACGAAATTTTAATATATTGTAAAAAGAAAAATTGAAATAAACGAGCATATATTTCATTCAAAACTGGTTTGGCCCCATTTGGACACCATTTGGCTAGTGAAAGGTTCGTTGCAAGAGCAGTCATAATTCTAGAAATTCTCATTCTCAAGTTTAACATGCTTTGAAGGACACTTAACATTTCACAAACCAAAACACCTCTTGATGCAAAACCTTGCCCATATTAAACTAATCTCACAAGTGAACTATTTACAAAAATTTCATGATTAAAAATATCATCTACCTTGCACAATCAATCATAGTATTTAGAGGCACGAATCTAGAATTTCATTCTCATTTTAACCCATTCATACTCACATTTTTCATCTTATCGTCTTACTCACTTTCAATACTTAATATTGACTTCTACAAACTTTGTTGATGCATAGATGCTAAATCTACTTACCTGATGTTCACGGTGCCTTCAAATCTCCCACTCGCAGGCCACTCGAGCTCCAAGCAATGGCATCTCCAAGGGTAGCAGCTCACTCTCACTTTGCTTCTTAGACAGAGAGAGACAAGTAAGTGAAACGACACTAAAAGGGGAGGGGAGAGGGCTTAAGTACCCACGGTAGATGGGATCCACTGTAGCCGAGTGTACGACACTGGTAAGTGCAGCGCTGACACATACGGATCTGACAAGTACGGTGCTGGCAGCAGTCATATCTTTTCCTTACACTCGAGGCAGTGACATGCGCGGTGCTACTCATTCTTCACCTTCACGTGCGGCGTTACCCCACTACACACACGACGATGCTCCATTCACGCGGCGTTACTCCAACTCACACGTAGTGATGCTCCATGTCACACGCGGCGTTACTCCACTTTACGCGCGGCGATGCTCTATTTCACAGGCGACGTTACTTCACTTCACACGCAGTGATGCTTCCTTTCACACGCGGCGTTACTCCACTTCACGCATGGCGCTGCTCCATTTCACGCGAGGCGTTACTCCACTTCACGCACGGTGATTCTCCCTTTCACGCGCGGCGTTACTCCACTTTACGCTTGGCGTTACTCCACTTCATGCGCAGTGATGCTCCCTTTCACGCGGGACGTTACACCAATTCACGCGCGATGATGTTTCATTCTCCCCCTCTCTTCTACGCACACGGCTCTAAGCCTCTTCTACTACACTATTGTTGTGGGCGTCTCATGACTGAAAAAATTTGTGGTTCATACATCATCTCCCCTTTAAAAAGGATTTTGTCCTCAAAATCATGTTGATGTTAATAAAAAACGTGGGGTACTTCTCCCAAATTTCGTTCTCACATTACCGTGTTGATTCTTCTCTTGAATGATATTGCCATTACACCCGGACTAGGGGGATTTCTTGATTACGCAAAACCTGTACTCTCTTGTCGAATATTCCAATTGGTCGTTCAAGTCATTCAACAAAGGTCAAGTCTTCCCTGAGCGAGATTGGTTCGTACTCCAAAACATGAGACGGGTCAAGTTGATACTTCCTCAGCAGTGATAAATGAAAAACATTGTGAATGTTGGCCTATTGAGCTGGCAGGGCAAGCCAGTATGCCATGCTCCCAACTCTTCTAAGGATTTCAAAAGGCCCAATAAATTGTGGGCTCAATTTTCCTTTTCTACCGAATCTCATTATGCCCTTTGTCGGTGATACCTTCAAGAAGGCTCGATCACCTACTTCAAACTCGAGGTCTCTCTTGCGATTATCGGCATAACTCTTCTGGCGACTTTGGGCTGCCCTAAGGCGCTCTCAAATTAAGGCAATCTTATCATAGGTTATTTGGACAACTTTGAGCCCCAATAATTTTCGTTTGCCCACCTCATCCCAACAGATGGGCAACCTACATTTTCTTCCATATAGGGACCTCATAAGGCGTCATTTGAATACTAGCTTGAAAGCTGTTGTTGTAGGCAAACTCTACTTTGACTTGTTCTGCCACTCTCTCTCGCTTGCGACTCTTCCATCCTCTCTCTGCTCTTCTTGTCGCCTCCATCTCTTCATTTCATTTTCTTTGTTTCGTTTCTTTTCACGACATTTCGTTTCGTTCTCCCTTTCGCTCTCTTCTTTTTGTTTTGTTTCTCCCTTTCGTTCTCTTCCTTTTGTTTCGTCCAGCCTCCCACTTAAAGCACGATAGTGAGCACTTCATTCTCTCTCTCATCTAAATAGCCTAATAGCCGAAGCCTTTCCCCTCCCTTGACCAACTTACTTTCTTTTTTTATTATTATATTGTTTTACTCATTTTCACCTTAGTTTATTTTATGTTGTTTTCTTTTATTCCATCTTATATTCCTTTACCTTATTCTATTTACTCCACTTATTTTATTTTAATTTATGTTTATCTTCTTTATTTTATTTACTTTATTACCTCTTTTATTCTTATGACCTTGTTTTATTTTATTTTATTTTATTTTATTTCACTTTACCTCATTTTTTTTTTGTTTCATTCCTTTTACCTATTTCATTTTATTTTTTTCCATTCTAATTCCATTTTTTTCTAATTTTATTTTATTCATCTCATTCTACTTTAATTTTCATTTCACTTCACTTCATTTCATTTTATTTTATTTCATCTTCGACAAGCCAGGGTCTTAAGACCCGCTTGTTTGGACATCTCACGTGTGTGTGTGTGTGTGTGTGTGCAGGAACTTAGAAAAATGAGTCAAGGGAGTTGATTCTGAGCTGGCCTTAGGCCAGCGGGCATTCTTCGTGATCTAAGAGGGTGCCCATGAGAGCAGCCCGAGCGTGTCACAGACCCACGTGTGGTAAGTCCCTCCTCACGACCCTAATTTCTCTCTCACCGATTGGTATTCCTGCCCACGTCTTCTTTATGTGGTTTCCGAGAGAGTGGTCTCATGTCCCGGGTCCATCTCAAACCCGGAGCCACTCCACTAAGTCATCCCGACCTGGAGGGTGAGATCGAGGCACCTAACCACCGTCTCTATGGCACCACTTCCCCTGTCTAAGTAAAAACCCAAGAGAGCGCTTAGACCAATAAGCAGGTTGATGCAGCGCTCGCCTCCATAGACGGCTTCAGCCAGCATTTCTTGAAAATTCCTTAGTAGCAGAATACCCTATTATTGGGACCCAAAAACAAAAGACAATATCATTCATTGGCAAGAAACTGTTAAATCAAGTCAAGCAAACCTAGTGAGGCTGCAAACAATGCTACTCATACGTCCAATACGGTATAGACTTTAAAATCATCCCGTCATACGTCCAACGGGGTGTAAACGTTAAATTCATCCCTCAAGATCCATCACAAGGCAAGAAACTGTCAAATTAGGTAAATACCTACCCACAGCAATTAGGGTAGCGCCCTTTCAAGGCCGCCTCGCCAAAATCCCTCCCTTGTCGGACCTGACATTCGGGATAGGCCAACAAAAAGCCACCGACTGAGCTTGGTAGGATGGGGCCCACAGAGGTACCCCGCATGTCAAAGAAAACCTGGTGTAGCAGCAAATAAAGCTGCAAAAATTCCGACAAGGGTGAAGACTTTAAAAGAATCTTGTATTTTCGACAAGGGTGAAGACTCTAAAAGCATCTTATATGTCCGATAAGGGTGAGGACTCTAAACACATCCCCAAAAGTCTCCAAGTCTAGGTCCACAACAAGGCCCCCAGCAGTCAGAGCGCCTTGGTCACCCCTCCAAAAGGCAGCTTTGCACGAGTGTCCTTTTGGCGTTCATGTGATCCGGTGGCCAGGAAGAAAACTAAAGTCGAAGGAACAACTTCGTTCCGAATGTTGTGCTTATCGCTTCTCTCGAAGCACAACATTCAATGGGGCAATCTATTTTAGGTCATTTTCCATCACTTGTATCCTCGGTGTGAATAAGGAGAGAGCAGTTCACGACCTAAGCTCGCAGGCGCCAAAATTCCTGTGGACTTTGGAAGTCGTAGGTCAATAAGCCCTGATCCAGAAGTGAAATTTTTTACAGTCTCATAATGGCCCAAGAAGGCTCAAGATCGTGCCTAAGGGTCTCTCAAAATCACCTGCGCAGTTTCATTGCAATCCGACGAGTTTTAGGCAGTGAAGATGAAGAAACAATTTCGAGAAATTTTGCCTCCATCATGCTAAAAATGGACTTTGAACTACAGCACCATTATTTGAGCATCAAATGGTCTCTAGACTATTGCCATTGAATTCTGGATGGTCGAAAACCATCGGGTACCAATTTTCAATGCATTCAGGTGCTTATGACCATATTACCCAAAATGGGTAGGTCGTACACTATTATGGTGCACCCTTGGCGAACCGGTTTCCATTAATAGAAACTGTGCATCACAATTTCGGGGGCAAACTTTTCATGGTCATATCTCCCTCATCCTGAGTCTGATAGAGCCCAAATTTTGGGAGCATGTTCATCTCGATAACCTGGTCAATTTGATATGTGGCACGCACGATGACACGACCCTAGCAGAAAGAAATCGAAGAGAGAACTCTGTCGGAAAACTTTCAAAGTAGCAAGAAACGTCCAACATTTCTCCTCGATCAAACAACCATATCACGATGCTTGCGTGTCGGATCGACCTCAGACCATACCCATTACGAGCACGAGGTAAGAGGCTTCATCTGAGCCAAACCTCGCACATGATGGAGGGTTAGATTTGATGCATGATGAGTCCGAAGTTGCTACAATTCCGGCCATCGAAATCAAAACTCCAGCCAAAGTTTTCCAATTTGGAAAATAGTCATCCAAGTACCAAATCGAGCCATTCTTTTTGTAAAACGATCATGGCAAAATGCTTGTCACACTACAATGAATAAACCGACGAAAAAACACTAAGAAACGGGTTGAATCCTAAATCTAATATCGCATATTTTCCCATGTTTTTGCCACATCATGATCATAGCCTGAGAGTCCAATCCATTGTTCGAAAAGGGTATCAAAACGATCGTCTTCCTGAGCTGACCTCGAATGAAGCCCGAAAGATCGTGAAGATCGCATGGCCATTACAAGGACTAATTCAGAATTTCACGGATTGTTGGTATAGGGGAAAAATCATCATTTTGCCCCCATTTTTTTAATTTTCTTTAGTTCATTTAATTGTTAATTTTTAGCAAGTAAGTTAGAAATGTATCATCCACCCATGTTTGAGCCCCACTTCTATATAAGAACGTACCCTCTACATGTAAAAGAAAATTCTCTTTTAATTAAAAATTCTCTTTTGCTTAAGTTTTTTGTCACGGCTTGAAGAGAGAGAGAGAAAGGAGAGAGAAAAATTGGATGGTACCCCTAAGCTTCAGAGGTAATTTTCTCTCTCCTCTCTTCTTTCTCTTCTATCGTGCACAACAGTGAATATTGTCGAGCACGACTTTCTCTCTTTTGTCGTGCACGGCAGTGAATACTGTCGAGCATGACTTTCTATCTCTTATTTATCTCTCTTCTTTCCCTCTCTTCTTTCCCTCTCTTCTTTTTTTCTCTCTTCTTCTTTCATTTTCTCTCTTCTTTCCTTTTCTCTCTCCTCTTCCTTCCTTTCTCTCTCTTCTTTCCTTTTCTCTCTATTCTTCTTCTTTTTCTCTCTGCCTTCATTTCTCTCTCTTCTTCTTTCCTTTCTCTCTCTTCTTCTTTCTTTTCTCTCTCTTCTTCTTCCTTTCTCTTCCTTTCTCTCTCTACTCTCTCCTCTCTGTCTTGCACGGCAGTAAACACTGCCGAGTGCGACCTTCTCTCTCTTCTCTTTTCTCTCTATCTCGTACTGCAGTGAACACTGTCGAGCACGACTCTCTCTCTCTTCTCTCTGTCTTGCACAGCAGTGAACACTGTCGAGCACAACTATCTCTCTCTCTTCTCTCTTCTCTTCTCTCTTCTCTCTTCTCTCTTCTCTCTTCTTTCTGTTTTTCCATGACAGTGAATGTTGTCGCGCACTACTCTCTCTCTTCTCTCTTCTTTCTGTCTCGCACGGCAGTGGACACCACCGAGCGTGATCCTCTCTTTCTTCTCTCTTCTTTCTGTCATCCACAGCAATGAGCACTGTCGAGTGTGATATTTCTTCTTCCCCCCTTTCTGTTCTGCGCGGCAGCACACATTGCCGGGCGTGCCATTCCGTTCTCCTCTTTCTTTTATGTCTTGCACGGCAGTGCATGCTACCGAGCACGACTTCTTCCTCCTTTCTCCCCTTTCTTTTCTTTGCCTGTTTGACCAGAGGGCAGGCTGAGTCTTATACTACTGTGCTAGTCTTGTCACCAGGCAGCCTAGCAGTCGTGTCGATCTAGTTAGCGTGCCCGTCTAACTGCCGTGTCATATCAGTCGTTGCACCTGACTATCCGTCGTGCCAGTCTTATCATCGAGCAGCCTAGCCGGCGTGCCAGTCTAGTTACCGTGTCGTCTACCTGCTGCGCTAGACTAGCCACCGAGCCGATCTTGCCATCGTGACAGTCTAGCTGCCCAATCAAACTTCTTCTCTCTTTTTTTTCACCTTCTCTCATCTCTTTTCTCTTTCCTCTCTCTAAAGTAAACACTTCTTTTTCTCCATCTCTGAAGGATCTCGTGAGAAACAAACCAGCCTTCGTTCATATTTTCCTCTTCTCAAAACAATGCACTTTATCTCTGAAGTGCTGGGTGAAAGCCAAACCAGCCTTCGTCTCTCCTTTCTTTTTAAAATATATATTTTCTTTGAAGGACTGGTTGAAAGACATACTAGCCTTCATTCTTTTTCAAGTTCTCTTTATTTTCCAAAATACACATTTCCTTTGGAGTTCTGGGTGAAAAGCAGACCAGCCTTCAATTCTTCTTTCTTTATTTCTTTGAAGTACTGGGTGAAAAGCAGACCAGCCTTCAATTTCATCATTCTTTATTTCTCTGAAGTACTGGGTGAAAAGCAGACCAGCCTTCAACTTCTTTCCCTTTCTTTTCTTTGAAGTACTAGGTGAAAAACAGACTAGCCGTCAAACAGACAAGGAGATGTCGTAAGGCTATCGAATCGACACAAACTCAATCATGTCATTTTTTGTTTTCCTTTGAGTACATACGCACGTGTGTGCTCACCCTATAACAAGGTGGGGTCCTCAGACCCACTTGTCTATATTCTAATATGTGTGTGTCGTCTCAAGTAAGAAGAAATAAGCCAAGGGTGACGATTCTGAACCAGGCCACAGGCCAAGGGGCATTCTTCATGATCTAAAAGGGTGCCCATGCGAATTAGCCCGATCGTGTCACGGATCCACGTGAGGTAAGTCCCACCTCATGACTCAATTCCTCTCTCACCGGTTGATATTTCTACCCGTATCTCCTTTATGCGGTTCACGAGAGAGCGATCTCAGTTCTTAAGTCGATCTTGAACCTAGAGCCACCCATCAAGTCATCCCGACCCGAGGGTGAGATCGAGGCACCTAACCACCGATATCTGCCAAAATGTTAGAGGCGCTCTACATCATTGATATCAAATGTTAGCTCAAGCACATCAACTGCATATGTTGAGCGTGTCCAAACTATACAATCATTAGCATCAACAATCGATACAAAAGGTGCAATATTTGATGATTGTTACAAGTTCATTATGGAGCAATTTTCAAGAATTTTTTAACATGTTGAAGAAGTAGAATGCATGAGGTCTCCTATGGTTGATTAAACATCTAATGCAAGTCTAGTAACTGAAGAGGATGAAAATAGACTTCATTGTGAAAGCATCCATGTAAAAAACCATGCTCGGTCTATCACAAAAGGGCATCATCCTGAAAAAAGGTTAAAGCCCCATATTGAAGTTGCCAAGAAACCTAGACATTGTAAGGTTCTTCATGCGGCCAAACTGACCATGATTATAGGAATTGTCCATTAAGAAGAGATTAATTTAATAAGTCATCATTATATGTTAAAGAACACCATTCTTGGTGTGATGTTGTCACAATTTTGGGGCTAGAAATGCTACGTTGCATATGAGATTTTTGAGCATTTACATGTGACAACTTTGTATATGTAATTTTGGAGTTGTACATAATGATTATTGTAAGGTTGAAATGTGGATGCAATATCGACGTTGTGCATCAAATTTATTGAATATATTTTTACTTGATTAAATGCTCCATTTTTTGCTAATTCACTAAATAGGATTTTCAAGCAAAGCGTCATTCTTTGTCCCTTTGTGGATATGTCATTGATTTTGAAATATGAAATTGAGGTATGGCAGGCACAACTGGGCAGCAATGCGTAGATTCTTAAAACTCACAAGATCATAAGGGCACCCCTAAAATACCAAGAGTTAAGTATTGTATGTTTCTTGGACGATACTCAAACACAAATTCTATAAGGTATGTTCATAAGAAATTCATGCGGCTGCAAGAAGACATAAGATGTGTTTGTATTGAGACTCATGCAAGTTTTTCATTTTTCGAAAAAAATAATGAAGATGAAGAACCCCCCCCCCCCCTTTGAGTGAGCAAGAGTTGAAAAAATGCACCAGCTTAAACATAAAAAGAAAAGTAATATAAAGGTAAAACTCACCTTTGGCAGTAAGACTGAGAGAGTCTGATTGTCATTTAAAACTTGGGAAAACCCAACTTCTACACTTCTACAACTCAAAGGACCACTATGTCGAGTAGAATCGGCTCCTAAACTGATTTTTTATTCACTTCTTGTAAAATAAAATGGCTTTTTCAATCTAATTACCGTTTCTTGTTTCATTAAATTGGAAGGATCGAATTGATCATCTCTTCTTCTTTACTGGAAGTAATAATGCAGGGGTTATGGGTATACCATTCCAGCTTTATGAGGATAGAATAGAACTGCAATTGGGCACGAATCACATAGGTATGAAATACATGGCATATAAAGAGAGAGAGAGAGAGAGAGAGAGGGTCAAAACACAACTTCCCACTGAATAAGAAAAACCTTATTCATGTAGGCACAAGATAAAATACATCAATTGTTTTAAAATTTAAGAGAGAGTGAGATCGCCATTAGCATTGCTTGCATTCCATCTCTCTCTATCACTATCAAGAATATTTTTTGGCCTTGAAAATAAGAGAAGCTCTCATGCCTTCTACTTTATGGTTTTGAAACCAAATATCTTCACCCCACACTTCAAACCAATGGTTTAAAAAAAGGATCGGTGACCCGGATCGGGCTTCTAAAAAATCGATCCGGATCGGCGAATCGACGATCCGGATCGAGAATCGGGTGAATCGGTCAGAATAAAGCTTAAAAAAAAATCCGAAAAAATTATTAAAATTCATTATAAATATTGTTTTTTAGGAATTCAATAAGAAATGAGGGTATTCCATAAAGAATTTTCATGTTTTTTAATGAATATGCGAATATTGATATATTCATTCCCTGCATGAACCACCATGCAACATTTAATTTACATCACACAAAAAGATAAACATATAATTATCATGGAATAAGTATATCAACATACATGGACTACAATAAAGCATAAAATTAGTAACATATGATCTAAAAATAAAATGATAGACGACGTTATTGTTCTTCTTGGTCACGCTGGTGCCATTGATTGAATTCGTTTAACAATTCATTGATTCGATCTAAAAACGAATCATCGATATTGCAGGCGTCTGACTATTCCCAAATCCCTGAGTGTTAGTGTCTTGTTGTGTTCCCAATCTAAAATCCCTAAAGATTGTCCATCCTTCATGCTCACCTGCACTGTCGTGCTCATCCCTACATTGTTGCTGTTGGGACTCGATATGTGAATAATATAGCTGGGATAGGGTGGCCTCAAAATCATCATCTCTCTCATTTTCTCTTTGAATAATATGGATTAAAAAAAATAAATAACAAATTTTCAAAAAAATCGATCATAGATTAAAAAAAAAATCACAAATTTTAAAAAAATTCTATCATGGATTACAAAAAAAAATTCGATCATGGATTAAAAAAAAAAATCACAAATTTTCAAAAAATTCTATCATGGATTACAAAAAAAAATTTGATCATGGATTAAAAAAAAAATCACAAATTTTCAAAAAATTCAATCATGGATTACAAAAAATTCGATCATGGATTACATAAAATTCGATCATGGATTACAAAAAAAAACAAACAAAAAAAAACAAAAAATTCAATCGTGGATTACAAAAAAAGAAAAAAACAATTCGATCATGGATTAGTAAAAATTCAATCATGGATTACAAAAAACTCTATTATGGGTTACAAAAAAAGCAAAAAACAAAAAATTCGATCATGGATTACAAAAAAAAAAACAAACATTTTGATCATGGATTACAAAAAAAAAACAAACATTTCGATCATGTATTACAAAACATTCGATCATGGATTACAAAAAATTCTATCATGGGTTACAAAAAAAAATAAATAAATAAAAAATTCGATCATGGATTACAAGAAAAAAAAACAAACATTTCGATCATGGATTACAAAAAATTCGATCATGGATTACAAAAAATTCTATCATGGGTTACAAAAACTAAAAAAAAAACAAAAAATTCGATCATGGATTATAAAAAAATAAAAACAATTCGATCATGGATTACAAAAAAATCGATCAAGTATTACAACAAAAAAATAAATAAATAAATTCCGATCGGGACTCGCCGATTCACCGTACGGACTCGCCGATTCCGTACAGTGAATTGGCAAGTCACCATACAGAATCGTCCGGTTCTCTTTAGAACCGGATGATTCCCGTTTTTTCCCCGATTCGATCCGTCCATGGCGATTCCCGAGTCGAACCGGGCAAGTTCGGTTCGACTCGGCGTTTTTTTAAACACTGCTTCAAACCAAAGGCTCTACTCTCACTGCCCCATACAGTTCCCCATTCAAAATACGCAGAGTAAGTTGTGAATCTCCCAATTCTTGATCCTAATTCTTCAAGTCTAGCAAGGCGGAGAATGGATCAAACAAATAAAACCATTACTCCATAGAATTTAATCCTTTAGCTATGAAAAGAACAAGAAATCATCAAATAAATAAAACCATTACTCCGGCCTTTCCTATCATCAGATAATTATTTTACTGAAAATAATAATAAATCATTCACTTGATTCCAAATTTAATCCTTTAAGTATGAAAAGAATTGCATAATCAAGGAAAACATGGAATCAAAACATGAAATATGGCTGGGGCATATTTTCAAACATTTGGACTCTGCAATAAATTGAAAATAATCATTATTGAATATATAAGGCCAAGCCCTTCTAGGGAACATCACGAATTCAAAAGAAATCAAGCCATGAAAGAACTTTGTGACAGAAACCTAATTCAAGACAAGATATAAACTGAAAAATGAAAATGAAATTCATTGGAGCAATAAGTTACCTACATAGCCTTTGGTGGCAACAAAAAAATCCCAGGTTTTTATAAAGGGAACATCACATATTTGTATGTGACCAAGGTATCATAAATTGAATGCCTTACTTGGAGACGATTGCTTCTATTTGGGAGAAGGTGATCTCTTATTTGTTACTTCTTTTCTATGTTCACAAGATATCATAAACTGCACTCGATGGGTGGCATTTTCAGAATTCCTGAACAAACCCAAATACAATGAAGAATCAAAATGAAGAAAGAACCCTACACCAACAAATCAGTGAACATATAGTTCAACAAACCTAAATACAGTGAAAAATCAAAATGAAGAAAGACCCTACATCAACAAATCAGTCAATATATAGATCAACAAACCCAAATACAGTGAAAAATCATAATGAAGAAAGAACCCTACACCAACAAATCAATCAACACATAGATCAACAAAGTAAATTCTAGAAAAAAAATCCCATAGATAAAAGAAAAAGAAAAAGAAAAGAAATGGCATTCAGTGTGGCATTCGTACCTGGTGTGATCGGAGATCTCCATAGCTGGGATCACATGAACGTGAAAATTAGGGTTTTCTCGAGGTAAAAACTAAAGGTGTCTATCTGTAACAAAAATGCCAAAAAGAAATGGCGGGCCTCAGCAAGGAGAGAGAGGCGACTATCTCAAGTCAAAATAAAACCTACTAAAATCGTACTCAAAAAATCTTTCACCAAAAAAAAAATCCCCAAAATCTTACCCAAATAAAGCTATCTAAATCTCACCAAAAAAAGAAAATATTCCTTATGCAGAAGAGCACTTCCATTTTTGCCTGGCATTTTGGCATTTTTTCTGATCAAGAGAGAGAGAGAGCTGGGGAGGGCAAGGCGAGAGATCAAGAGAGAGAGAGGATGGGGGACGGTAAGGAGAGAGATAAAATAGAAAAGTATGTGAGAGAGAAGAGATTGAGATGAGCTTTAAATTTTGGAATTCAAATTTTACCACATTGAAGTATGTTTTTTCAATTTTGAAGTAAAAGTCACAAATGCCCTTCAATAGGTTTTGGTATTCAAATTGTATAGGGGTAAAGAGGGTAAAAATGAGGTTCACAACTTAATCTAACGTGAACTTGTTGTTTTTAAGTTAATCCTAGAAGATCTATATATATATATAATATCATTATAAATTTTTGTTGTTTAGGAATTCAATAAGAAATGATAGTATTACATTAATAACTTGTATTTTTTGCATCAATATACAAATATTGAGATCTTCCTTTCCTGTATAAACTATTGTTAACCATTAAATTTATATCACATAAAAGAAAAAATATAAAATTATCATGGATAAAGTATATAATCATACATAGACTGCAATAAAGCATACAATTCGTAAAATACGACCTAAAACCAAAATGAAAGATGATGTTGTTCTTCATCTTGGTCACGCTGATGTCATTTATTGAATTTGCATTACAATTCATTGATTTAATCTATAAACAAATCATCCAAATTAGTAGCCACCTGATTATACCCAAATCCTTGAGTGTTAATATTTTGTTATGTTCCTAATCCAAAATCCCTAAAACTTATCCATCCTTCATGCTCACTTACACTATCATGCTTGCCCCTACCCTCTTATTGTTGGGGCTTGGTATATAAATAATTTGGTTGGGATTGGGTGGCATCTGAATTTTTCATCTCTCTCATTTCTCCTTATACCCCTTTCCCCTCTCCCTCATTAGGTGCAATACCACCGAAATCTCTGACGACTTGTGGATATGTGGGCGGGTGCTTCCTCTTTCATGTTGTTCATTACTTTCTTCATCATCTACCTCACCGATAATCTCAACAAACACTCTCTTACGCAACACTGGCTCATCTTCCTCCACTACGCATTACTCTGTTGTGTCTGTGACAAGTATTGTATCTAAGTTTATTAGGCTGTAGTCTTCAAGCTTCATTCTTATTTGCCTCTCTCGGAGGTTCAAATTGTAATGA
Source organism: Amborella trichopoda (assembly GCF_054954075.1). Classification (NCBI taxonomy): domain Eukaryota; kingdom Viridiplantae; phylum Streptophyta; class Magnoliopsida; order Amborellales; family Amborellaceae; genus Amborella; species Amborella trichopoda. Next base: position 13,601,407 of record NC_142336.1, read on the forward strand.
ATGTTGACTAGCTTATGAATCCTCTCCGAAGCGAGTCGATTCCTCCTTGGTGGTGTGCAACCAATAGAATGTACTCCAGTTTGACTCACACCCGGTAGCAGAATATGTCTGAGAGAGCACATTGATGTCTATCATCCTTAGGTGATGCGCATCACTACCATACATCTCTCATCATTCAGCTGGATTAAAATGCAAAAAGCATTATAAGGGCAAGAATATTTCATAAGATTAAAGATATAAAAGAACAACATGTTAGTTAGGGGTTAACTTGGATCTATCTTAGTTCGAGAATTCCTGACAAGTCTAGTTCCGAAGGATCTTATAGCATCCCTATATATAGAAATCTGAAAAACAATTATTTCGTTTTAGTGCATTAGTTATCCCTCACAAATATAACAATTCAATGAAGTTCTTACCCAAATATTGACTCTTACCTCTTGTACTGCCTCTACCTGGTTTCGTTGGCTTCTATTCAGCCTGCTAACAATATATCAGACCCCTTTCCATAATTTTGTTGTGATGCTCAGGTGTCAAATAGAAAAAATTTGGGTTAAAGTAGAAACCTAGAAAAAACATAGATGGAGAAAGGTTATTTAAATATACATTAAAGTTTTTTGGAAATAGTGGTTATATATAAATTTTGTAATGGACCTCGTTGCCTCTAGAGTCTCCTTCACAATTGGGATCTTGTTGATCTCCTCTAACATAAGATCGATGATGTGTGCAACATATGGGGTCCATAGTAGATGCTTTCTCTTATCCGTCAACTTATTTCTAGTAGAAACACAAGCCCTCGCATTGTCCGTAATAAACTGGACTACGTGCCTATCTCCCACCTCCTCCACTATTTAGTCACATACTTGTACCAAGAACTTTGCATCCTTCTTTATCCGTGAGATGTCTTTGCTAGACAGGAAGGTTGTACCTTTTGGGCAATAGGCCAAGAAGTTAAGATATTCCTTCTGACTAATTTTATTCCACCAACCATCACTTATGAGAGTAATGTCTGTTCTTGGCCAACTTTGCTTATATTCTTTAATTCACTTTCTAACTTTCTCCACCTCTTCATCCAAGATCGGTCTACTAAGCTCATATGTTATTGGGGGCTTTACCTCGGGTCTGGTTTTCTAGATTGCATTAATCATAAGCGAGAAATATAGGCCATTGGATACATCAAAGTTGATCCCTTTATCATATAATCATTTTACCAATATATATGCACATCAAGTTCCTTGTACCTTTCACCATACCTTTGAGGGTCATTTGTTGTGACCTGGGCTTTGAGAGGAATGAGTCTATGCGATCATGACCTGCAATACTAGTGCTCCTACATAAGCCACAAACAATTTCATCAATGTCTGGTATCCATACATGTTTGAGCTAGACAAGCCATTTATACTCAAGCATAACCCGTCATGCATGCTCGAGCTGGGCTCGCTATGCGTGCCCATGCCACAACCACCAGACATTTCGAACCCTCTTTCCCAAAGGTATGTTTCTTGTAAGCTTATTTTGATGGCTATCTCTAAGTCATGATTATATTGATCTTCTGGATCAATCCCGCTTGGTGACGTATATAAGCCAACTATCTCCTCATTCATCAACTTATTTGTGTTTTTTTCCCCTTGTTAGCCTTGATAATGACCACCATCTGCTTTCTTACATTGTTAAGGATACTAGGGCACGCAGAAACATCTCTCTTTAACCCTGTCAAATGTTGGTTAAACCTATGTACCCAATTATTTATCACTTTTTTACAAGAATTACAAATAATTTTATCTTTTTTGTTGAGAGCAAGTCTGACCCCATATTGCGATGCAGGGTCTTCCCTAGAAAGCGTTATGGTTCAACTGTTTTAAGATATAAATGTTCAAAAATGAACTTGACAATTCAACATGAAAAATAATCACCATGTAAATTGATAATATGTAGAGGTAGTTCATGAAGTTATCTTTTTTGTTCATATAAATACCAGCTAGAGAACTGTGTTCCATTATAATACCAAAACAGCTAGGGCCACTCAATAGTGCCAAGAACTGTGGTTTTTCCAACGAGGTAAAAGACCAAAAATTCAAAATAACAATTACCAGATATAAGGTATGAATAACTCAGTGCAAGTGAATGGAGAACCAAAATAATAATTGGAGAAGACAAAAAAAAAAAATCAAGGATTTGGAAGACCCTTATACCAGAAAAGCAGAGTGCTTAACCTATGGCATGGGACCTACTATATGGTGTACCTAATATTATGAATAGAGTATGATGGATTTAAAAACCATGGGGAACTCCATATATTACAGAAACTAAGTATGAAACCAACTGGTTTTGCTTAAATTATTCTACAACATACAAGAATAGTTGAACATAATATCGATACTAATAGATTTTAAGCTACAAATGAGAACCCGTATTAGAAAGCCTAAAAGAAATTGTACGGATGAACGACTTCATTACATATAGGCGGCAAATTAGAGCTTTGGGATGGTCATGGAAACGTATATAAAATACTTCAAACAATAAGGAAAGGCCAAGCTATATGCTACAAGAAAATATGTTAAAATTATGGTACAAGTTTATTGTGTGAAAAGGCCAAGCTATAAAGATCGTGCTTTAAAATATGTTTGCTAAAAATCGACCTTATAAGTGTTCATGTACAGAGATCTCAAAATATATATATATATATTATGGTGAAATCTAGTCTTAACACGATCATTCAGAAAAAAAATTTGGATCAAATCGATGGAGAATAGCTCCATGATTCAACGTTTTGTGGAAAACCAAACCCTCTCCAAAAAAAGAATCTCTCTTAAAAAAAATAATTACAAAACTAAAATATAAAACAACTCGTGGTACCTGATTTTGATAAAAGCCTATATTACCACGATCATTTAGCAAAAAAATGGATCAAATAGATAAAAAATGGCCACTAAAATCTTGAATTGGCAGAAAATCCCATTTTGCTAAAAAAATCCCAAATTTCAGTCAAGAAATTCACAATACGGCATTTTTTTTGTTCAATCCAACCCTAATCATTGTTTTATAGACCTAAAAAGTGATTCCCCTCCATGATTCATAAAAACGACGAATTTTGATGAGTGTGTATGCTTCCAACAGCTTTTTTATTGAAAGGGGAAGAACATGGGCTCAAAAAAGAGAGCATAAAATAACACATAAAACAACAATTCATGGTACCTAATTTTGATGAAAGCATGCACTACCATGATCATTCAGCCAAAAAAAAGAAATATCAAAGTGATGAAGAACAACCACATAAATCGAGTTTTGGCAGAAAAACCTAATCCGCTCAAAAATCCCCAAATTTCAGTCAAATATTTCATTAATTTTTTTTTTTCTTGGGTTCGATCCAAGCCCAATTGATATTTTATGAACTTAAAAAGTTATTCCCTTCATTATTGATAAAAAAAAATGGATTTTTTATAGCTTTTTCTGTAAAAATGGCTTTTTCTATGAAAGCCTGTGAAATCACAAGTTCTATTGTAGCATGGGCGTGCGTGTTACGGTAGCGAATCGCCCGTGTTATTGTAGCAACTCACCGAGTTATAGCTAAAAATTACTAATTCGCCTCTAACACACGCCTAGTTTTCTGTTTTAAGAGAGAATTGGATTAGGATGACTGATTCCCCGATCGACCTGGGCTATTTCGTGATGAGTCGCCGATTTTTTAAATCCTATTTAGAACTAAGAATGAATGTAGAGAAAGAGATGATAAAAAAAGGAACTAGATTCTGATTGCAACAATAGTTGGCAGTTTTCCATTTAGAAGAGCAATCCCATGTTCATTCAAAAATCAAAACCCACGAATAAAATTTCTCCCTCCAAAAATGTGTAGAATTCAACACGAGCAAGAGAGAGAGGAAGTGTTCTCCTTCCTGATAGTCTCACATATATATTTCGGGTTATTGATGTAATCGTAGGGGTAAATACAGATTTGGTGCGCTCAAATATAAAATTTTATGTTTAATTGGATGATATTGTGAGGTGGTTTCACAATTTGATTAATTTTTAAACAATGAAAAAGGCAAAATTAAACAAGAAAAAGTAACTCTAAAAAGCATGTGAAACACAGAGGAAATATACCAAAAGAACCCACATATTAAGCAGGAATATTATTCACAAAAATATATTCACGAAAAAAATACCCAAAAATCACATGTACAACAAAGAGGAAATACCTGCAAAACAGCAATAAAACAACTACTTGCAAAAACATGACATATAATACAGAGAAAAGAGAAGAGTATATAAATATATGCCAAATTAGCATGTAGTACAGGGAAAAAAATGTATCTAAAGAATATATAAATGCGAGAACATTTATATACCCGATAAAAATAAAAAATAATCTTGAGAGAGATAATTAAAAAAAGAAAATACCCTGATGTGCAAAATTTAAAGAAAATAAAATTCTTCCCATTATTCACCCAAAAAAAAAAGGAAATTCTGGCCATTTTTTTAAAAAATAATCTATGAACGAGGTTTAGAGAGATGGAATCAGAAAATACCCTGATGTGCAAAATTTAGAGAAAAAGAAATTCTGCCCATTAAAAAAACAAAAATCTATGAAGGAGGTACATAGAAAGGGAATCACGTAGTCCTTTACTTGAACATAGAAATGGATAGGGGGTACAATTGGTGTATTTAAAAAGCTTTTAAGGTGAAAACTCAATTTTGGCAAAACTCGCCTTTTTCTTTTCAAAAATTAAAATCCATGCCCGTTTGGATCCTTGAAAAAAAAATTTCCTGGAAAAAAAATTTCATGTGAAGTACATTTTTTGCATGAAAATATTTTGTTGTTTCGATAGCATCTTAATGCAATTTGGAAGATGGATTTTTACCTTGAGAAGGGCTTAAATACAAGGAATGTTTAAAGAGGAAAATGTGATAGAGATAGAGAGGATAGAAGTAATAAGATATCTCTATGAACAAGAAAAGATAAATAGAGGTAGATGGTTCTCTCAGCTCCCCTTAAAATCAGTAACACATGCCCTCAACATGCCTTCCAAAGTCTGAATGGTTCTCTCTGACTGCCCATCGTCTAGGGGTGAAAGGCGGTGTTAAAGGTGAGCCTGGTTCCCAAGGTTGACTGCAGACTTGCCCTAAACCTAGACGTGAACCTAGTGTCCCTGTCAGACATGATGCTGATAGGTATTCCATTTAACTTTATAATTTCTCTGATGTATAACTGCGCCAACTTGTCCAACATGTAAGTTGTGCAAACCGGTAAAAAGTGAGCAGCTTTAGTTAATCGGTCAACAATGACCCAGATACTATCATGCCCCCCGTACTTGACCTTGGCAACCCAGAAACAAAGTCCATTGTGATGTGTTCTCATTTCCACTCCGGTATGGTCAATGGTTGTAACAGTCCGACGGGTTTCTACTGTTCCGCTTTCACTTGCTGCCACAGACCTTAAACAAATATATGAAGATTTATGAGAATGGTAAGAAAGATATAGATAGGAGAGAGAGAGAGAGAGAGAGAGAGTTGTGTCAGAGAGATAGAGGTGGAGGAGAGAGAGAGTTTTGTTAACAAGGAGAGACAGGGGCTAAGGAGAGAGATGAAAAGTAAGGAAATCTGGCAGGGAGATTAAGTTTTTTCTCTTTTCTATTTGTAAGGAGATATTTTCCCTTTTTTTTTGTCTCTATAAGGAAATTTTGTAGGGAAATTGAAATTTTTAGTTTGTGGAGAGGATAATGATTTATCCATTTTGGGCTCAGGATAAAGAAAAAGATTTATAGCAAAAAAAAAAAAAAAATTTGCCCTAGATTTTTGATCCAAACAAAAATGGGTAATCTCATAGGAAAACTATTTCCTAGTTACCCAAATGGTCAATCTAATTCAAAAGATTGAAATCCGGCAAAATAGAAATCTATAGAACTCATGTTTGAAGGATCCTGCTATACAAGCAAAATTAATATCACCATCCGAGCTTTATCCCAATTAGTTGGGGTCGGATATAAAAACAACTTAATACAAGGCTTTATACTAAATTCCCATGTCAAAACAATACTAGAAAATTTAAGTCCTCAGTTAAAGAACTCTCAAGTTAATAATCTAATAGAATAAAAGAATAATTTGAAGCCCAAAAATAGCATATATGAAAAACATTTGTATAAGGTTGCAACCTTATGCTATGAAATAAGTTGTATCGCGAAAATCCTTAGAAAAGACTGTCTTAAAGTTGGAAAACCTTCCAATTGATCATTCGACCTTGAGATATATAAATTTTAAGAAAAAAAAAATTTATTTTTAAGACCTAAAGATAGTGCATCATGCAACAAGTTATATGGTCCATCTATTTTCAAGATTTTTAAGTATGTAAGATAGGTTCGATCCACAAGGGTTTTGAAATTTCAAATTCATTATTAGAGTTGAACATAGGTTTTCAGACCATCCTAAGATTTCGACACCACTCCTACAACTTTTGATAAAATTTAGAGATGCACCTTACATGCATAGTATAAGATGGACACCTTATACTGTTATACAAACCTCACCCTATAATTTAAGGGACTTTGTTAATATTCAATGACTTTCTTATGACCACCCATTTTGAAATTAAATGGACAAGAATGATTGCGACCTCCACGTACAAAAGATAAAAGATGCAGTTGTATAGAGCCGAGGCTCTAAACAATCAAAGTAAGGACTCATTCAAATAATGTCGAGAAATATGATTCCAATACTTGAAAATTTCTACAGGTTTTATTGAGTTCGTGATAAATTGCCAAATTTGGATTGTTAGAATCGTATGGTTCATTATTCCTTTGTTCTAAAGAGCTTGATTTGAGTTAGATTAGGTGGGATTCCTCTTCATGTTTGGGATGTGCCCATTTTTTAGAAGATTGTCATTTATTTTGGAGAGTTTTGTCCCACTTCTTTTCCATGAGAAGAAGGAGTGACGGTATCCGAAGAATAAGCATCAGCTAACTATGTGCCAACATCTGCAGTAAGATAGAGGATGCAAGCATTATCCGGAATGATTGGGCGTAAAGCATCTGTAGGTAGCTTTTAAAGTCCACCGTCAAATCCCAGGACTCAACCCTGGACAGGCGGTGGAAACTACCAAGCTAGAGTACGGTAGCGGCATAGGTAATTTCTGGTAGAGCGGTGAAATGCGTAGAGATTAGAAAGAACACTAATGTCAATATTGACAGGGAGTTGTTTGGAGATTAGAAATGTTCTTTTGTTAGAATTAAAATGAGGAGGTTTCTGGGAAATCCTACCCCAAGCAAAATCAGACTGCATGTGGGGTTTCTTATAGATGTTATAGTGGAGGGTCAACTTTCAGAGATTGCTAAGCCTCATATTAATGTAATGGCAACAGAGCAGCCTCAAGCCATTGATGATGGTTGGATTGAGATGAGAAAGAACAAGGGTAAGCAAATTCCAATAAAGTTTCAGTTTGGTGATGCTAAAGGACAACATAATTTTGAAATTTTCTATGTTGCAAAAACATAAACGAAAGGCACGTAATCGCAGGCGAAGAGAGCATCAATTACATTATGGTGATTCAATATGAAAGTGCGAAAAATTTGGATACCAGTGGAGATTCCTAGATTATCAGCATGCAAACCAGATTGTAGTTCAAATTTTAAATTCTGATGTACGATCGGTGATTAAAGGTGTACACTCTACTACTTCTTGTATTCCTGCAAGACCATCAAACCTCACAACGTTTGCATGTTTTACAGGTAGGAATGGAGATTTGACGGGGAACGTAAATTTGACACCATACCATCCTGATAGGATCTTGGAAGTTGCTAAGTATGATGACCTTTTTCTTGGGAAGGGCTGCAATCTTTTAGAGTTGGCTTGGAAGGCGGTGGATGGTGCCTTACCTTACGTGTTTAAGGTTTAAGGAGAACTCTTCACGACCCTCTAGTGTCAGGGGAAGTGTTCTGGCTTCTAAATCGATTCTAGAGAAAGAGTCTTGAGCCAAGCTTAATCTCTTATTGTGTTCCATCTTCTCCTTTGCAAGCATGAAGCTCTAGCCATGTAGGGAGAGTTGCTAAGAAAATTGATCCTAACAAACGGCCTACTTTTGATCCTCTAATGGTAGATCCTGTGGTTATCATTCCGGTTGAGAAGTCAGAAGAGGAAAGCTATGATCAAGCTTTAGATAATGTTGTTCCTTATGAGTAAAATGATTTGCATGAGGATATGGTCTTTAAACCTAGCTCTGCATTGGTGGAGGAAGATAGTTCTCCTCCACTTAATGTCATTCGTCATGAGGAAGTGAGTCCTCTGTTACTAGGTGATCAAGCTATTGATCATCAGTCGGAGGATGAAGTGGCTGTTGATGAGGAGCGTCTGGCTGGGAGAATGCTGCGTGATATGGGCATAGATTATGAAGTCCTTAATGTGGTGGTTTTTGATGAGATTGTGAAGAAGAAAAAGGCCGAGAAAGAAGGCAAGAAGATGAAAGCAGAGGTGAAGGCTGAAGAGTTAGCTAAAAAAGAGAAGGGCAAAGTCTTGGTTGCTACCCCTAGCCGAGGCAAGAGTGCTTTATCTACGAGGTCCAAAAAGACTAAAGGAATAGTGTCGTTTATGCCAACTAGGTCTTCAGCAAGGTTGGCTGCTAAGCGTCTTCAATTGATGATGAGGGAGTTCACGTCAAATGAAGATGCACATGTGGAAGTTAGTAGTGATGCGACGGATTTGAACTCAAGCTCATTGTCGATAGATATGTCACTATTGCTGGAGCAGTAGTTTTTTGGGCCAAACCTTGATGGTCTAGGTTCTTCTTCTTCCCCTTTTCAAATGATTATATTAAACTTGAATGTAAGGGGTTTGTGGGATTTTTGTAGGAAGCGGGATGTGCTCCTTTTTGTAAGGAAGTATAAACCAGATATTTTGATATTACAAAAAACCAAGCTCCCTAGCCCTACTGTTATAGGAGTGAGGGAAGTTTGGGGTTCTGTGGCAGTTGCTTTTGCTGGTATTGACTTTGAGGGGCTTCGGGTGGGCTGTGGGTGTTGTGCAATCCTCATATTCTGCAGAGTTTTGACATTATTCTGGGAGATAGGTGGTTGGCAGTATTGTTTAATGATCCGCATGGTTTTTTTTCTTGGGGATTTTTGAATGTATATAGACCTAATATGCAGTCTCTTAAGGAATGTTTTCTTAATGATTTTTTGAATGTTATATCTACTTTTAATTATCGTTTTGTATCGAGGGTGATTTCAATTTGATTCAGTTGCCTAAAGACTCTTCTTCAGGAGGCAGCATCAATTCTTCCATGATACTGTTTAATAGATTATTGAGAGCAATAGCTTGTTTGATATGCCGATGTTGGGTGCTTCTTATACATGGTCTAATAATATCCTACAAAGTCTTATAATGCTAAGATTAATAGGCTTTTAGTCTCTAATGAATAACTTGAAGTATTCCCTTTAGCTTCTGTTAAGGCTTTACCTAGACTCTTTTCAGATCATACTCCTCTCTTAGTTCAAGTAAGTCCTTAGGAGGCCCAAAACCTTTGAGGAAAGAGATTGAGTGGCTAGAGGAGGAGGGGATTGGGGAGTTGATTAGATCTACTTGTGAGAATATTGTCACTTTTGGATCTCTGGACTTTCAATTCCATAAAAAAGTTACTTAATAATAAATGTAAGTTGATTGAGTGGAAAACGGAGAACAGATATCAGTAAAGAGCAAAATTGATAGTACCTTGACAAAAATTCAGATTATTGATGACGCTGTTCAGGATGAAGGGTTAATTACAAATGCTAGGAGTGAGAAGCCACATACTCTAAATGAATTACGTAGATTGGAAGAAATTTATTGCCGACAGAGATCTAAGGTAAAAAGGCTGAAAGACGGTAATTTAAACACTAAATATTTCCATGTCATAACCAGTGCTCATCGTAAACAGAATGATATTTCGGGCTTGTTGAGATTGATGATCGAAATGGAATGATCACTTCCATAGCGCTTGTACTTCATAAGTACATTTCACTCTTAGAATGGAACACATTCCTTTCAAAGGTCTGCCCACTCACATGGTCTCCCAACTAGAAGTATATGTTACTTTAAATGAACTTAAATATGTAGTTTTTGCGTTTGTAAGAAACAAAGCACCAGGTCCGAATGGTTTTCCAATTTGCTTTTTCTAAAGATTTTTGTTAATGCTCCCTCGGGAATTGTTGGACATGGTAAAGGATTTTATGTTGAGGGGAGAAATGTTCAAAGGGATTAACTCCACGTTTATTGCACTAATCCCTAAGAAATATGCCATAAAAGAAATGACGGATATTAATCCGATCAGTTTACTAACCTATTTGTACAAAATTGTGGTTGAGGTTTAAGCAGAAAGGCTAAAGAAAGTGCTGAATTACATTATTTCCGGCCCTCTAGCAGCATTTATTATCTAAAATCGGATGATGACTAACAATATTTTGGTTACACAGGAATGTATCCATTCCATATTTGAGAGTAAAGAGCCTGGGGCGGTAATAAAACTCAATATGGAGAAAGCCTATGATAGAATGGAATCGAGTATTCTTGTAAAAGTGATGAAGAGAATGGGCTTTGGTTATATATGGAGAAATTGGATTTATGGGTGATTGTCCTCTGCACATTTCTCTGCTCAAATAAATGGTTGCCCAAAAGGATTTTATAAAGCTTCTAGAGGCCTCAGGCAGGGGGATCCATTGTTTCCTTTTTTATTCACTTGTATGCAGAATGCTTTAGTCTCATGCTTTGTAATACGGTCAATAGTTCATTGCTTTCAGAGTTGGCTAGGAAGAACTAGTTATTTCACACTTACAATATGCAGATGATATTCTAATTTCCAGTGAGGCAAAGGAGGAGTTTATTAAGAATATTGGTAGATTCTTGAATTGTTGTGAAGCGGCATTGGGCCTTAAAGTAAATTTGTCAAAGACAAATTTGATAGGTGTTAATTGTGATGCTCATTTAGTGGAAGTTTTGGCTGCTATTCTTGAGTGTAAAGTTTATGCTTTCCTATCACTTATTTGGGTTTGCTGATCTCTGATACTCGATTGACTGTTGCGGTGTGGGATAAGGTCATTCAGCGTGCTCAAGTTAAACTGGATTTGTTGAAGCCAAAGTATTTGTCTTTGGGTGGTAGAGTAACTTTGTTAAGATCTTGCATGGTCAACCTACCAATCTACCAGATGTCCCTTCTTAAAATGCCGAGTGGAGTGGTTAAGAAAATTGAAATTCTTATCAGAATCTTTACGTGAGGAAAATAAATATCACCTATTACGATGGGATATGATTTGTACCCCCTAAAAAGGAAGGTTGGGTATTAGGAGAATTTCTTTGATGAATGAAGCTCTGTTATGTAAGTGGTGGTGACGTAACTTACAGTTCAAGGACCAATTATAGTGCAAAGTCCTGATAGCTAAATATGGAATTGATAGATTTGGAATGTGGATTGGAGGGGGTAGGAGTAGTACAATGAGGTCTGTTTTTTGGATAGATATCTTCTTGTGTAGGCCTTATCTTCGTGGTAATGTTCGATGGGGCTTGGGGAATAGTACTCAAATTTCTTTTTGGCACCATAAGTGGATTGGGGATTGTCCACTTAAAGTAACATTTTTAGATCTGTTTGATAAGGTGCATTGGTATCTGATGTTTATGACTTTATTGTGGAACATGTTGCTTGGAATGTGCAGTTCCCCTATACTAAAGTCAAGATGAGATGTTGTCACAATTAACATCGCTGATGGCTAAACTAGAGGAAATTTTTATTGCTTGAGGAGTGGAGGACGATTTTGTTTGGGACATTGAACAAGATGGCTTGTTTATGGTGAAATCTATGTATGTTTTACGATTTCATGATTGTTGGCCATGGTCTCTACCTCAGATTACTCAAGTTGGAAATGGCAAATACCTCATAAGGTTCAATGTTTCTTATGGTTAGCTGGGCAAAATAAATTTTTGACTATTGATAATCCAGTCAAAAGTGGTAAGGTACTCCCAAATATTTGTTTGATGTGCAAGAATGATGGTGAATCTCTTTCACATCTTTTTGTGCATTGTTGTTTTGTCTATAATGTTTGGGAATTCTTCTTAAATATCTTCGAAATAATGGTGGCTTTACCTCAATATATGTTGGGTATTATTACTTACTTTGCCTTTATGGTGTTTCCAAAATTGGGGTGTGTTATTTGGAAACTTAGTAGGGGAGGAGTTTGTTAGGAGATTGGGAAGGAATGCAAAAGAAGAACTTTTGAAGGAGATGTTCTTCCTTATAATAAAATTCTTAATAGTATCCTGCATACAATGTCAAGTTGTCTCTAGATTACTAAGGAAGGTAGAGGCATCTCTGAGATGAATGTGAGATTGAATATTAATAACTTAGTATTCTCTCGAGTTGTCAAGTGTAGGCCAGTCGATCGAGGGCTATCTCCTTTGCACAGAAGCTATAAATTAAATTTTGATGGGAATTCTCTTGACAACCCAGGTGTAGCAAGCATTGGTGGAGTAGTGCAAGATTGAAATGGGTATGTTATTTTTGCTTATATAGGTCCAATTGGGGTAGCTACTGCAAACTTTGTTGCTCTTGCCCAAGGTCTGTTATTTTTTAGATCACATAATTTAGGGTCTATTTGTGTAGTGGAAGGGGACTCGTTGAATGTTATTAAATGGTGTAAAAGGAGCAACGAGTTCCTTGGGCGCTCCACTCCATTTGGTGCCCGGTGATGAATATGCTCAAAGTGTTATCAATGTCATTCCACCATATTTATAGGGACGCTAATAGTGATGCAGATGCTTTAGCTAAGAGAGATGTCCCTTTTGCTTCGATTCCTTGTTTTGAAGGATGTAGATCTTTTGTAATGTTTTAGTAATAATATTTGATAATTTCTTTCAAAAAAATACTGAAAATATTTGTGATAGCTTGAAACTATAGTTTAATATTTAATTATAAAATTTAAACCTTAAAAAATAGTGTATATCGAGCATATCAATGAAAACAAAAATTGATGGTCCAAAATTGCATTACAAGATTCACTATTTTCAAAACTTGAAAATCTAGTTTTTCCTCCTCACCATGCATCTTGATGTCAAGATGATCAATTTGACGATATTTAGGCAAAACAACTTCTTTTAGTGAAATTTTTTAGGCGGGCTCTAATTTGATTTTTTAGAGCCTCGGCTCTTTATATATTTTTTCCAAAAATAAATGGTCCCTAACTATATATGAGAAGGAAAATTGTTTCATACAGGTTGGACTACATGGCTACATATGTGGTCCAAAAAGTGTAAAGCATCCATCTTTAAAATGGATACAAGTAGGTGTTCCATCTAAAAACAATGGAAACTAACAGTCCAAATGTTTTTTTACTAGAATTATTATTTTTAGTTTTTAAAATTTATTTCTTTCTTCATATTCATGATCTCAATATTAGAGATTGCATATTCTTAAAATTAGGGTGCAATTGGCATACAGATACATTTGTAGCTGTAGAGGTAAGGTGCACCTTCAATTTTTGTCATGGTATATAATTTTGATGTAAAATGTTCTTAGGATTATCTCAAAATCTATTTTTATATCTAATTATAAAATTTTAAATTTAAAAAATAGTTAAAATCAAGTAGATCTATAAACATATGAAAATCTTGAAAATGAACGATGTAGATAATATGTTGTAAAATGCACTATTTCTGAGACTTAAAATCTTTTTATTTTTCATGGTCATACATCTCGATGTCGAGATGATCAAAGGGTTTTTCAACATTAAAACTACCTTTTTCGATGGAATATTGAGGTGCATCCATAGTTCTACGTTATAAGGTTGCATCCTAATATAAATCTTTTTTTAAAAATTAAGTACAAAAATCCATTTAAGAAATAGATTTATTAATAGACCCGCGTTTCTACATATGCGTGCCTAGCCCAATGAGAACCCGGTCCATATAAGAATATACTATTTGGACCGACAATATGTTGAGCGTAAAACCTTTTAACGTGGACAATATGTTGAGGGTAAAACGTTTTAACCTGCCAAAATATGTTTTTAAACGCAGGATTCAAACTGCGCCAAAGGAGTTGGAAGGGAAGTTTCTCTCCTCAATTCATCATCCAATCCAATGCGGAATTGGAAGGGAGGTTTCTCTCCTCAATTCATGATCCAATCCAATCCAATATTTATTGGAATGCTTCATCCAATACTTATCAGATTGCCAGAAAGACGATTGGAATGGGTTTATCGACAATAGAAAGTTAGAAATATATAGGATCATAGATATTGATTGAGGAATAATTTTATAGGCCGCTGAAATCTCATTATCTCTTTCTTTCTCTTTGTTTTAGAGTAGAACAGCTAGCCATGGCGGAGTCCGTGGTTCCTGGTGATGCTCAAGGGTTTGATTTTTCGTTTGCTTTCAACAATGTGAGTTTCTCGGATCGGATTTTGACTGTCGAAATCATGGCGGAGCCCTGGACAGAAGAATCGGGGCCAAGGACGGAAGTAACGGGGAAGATAAATAGTTCTGTGCAGAGATACAATAGATTTACCATGATTATAGAGGTGTGATTCTTTCTCCTTCAGTGCTCCATCTTACGTGCTCTAACTTTTCTGTCTTTTGATCTGATATACTCTTATGATCTTTGGGTTTTGTTGGGTCAACTTCTTCGTTTGTTGTTACTTTTCTCCTTGAATTTTGGTGCCTTCCTGTTTTGGTCATGGACTTCTTAATTTTGGTTTTGGTGGTTTTGGTTGAGAGAGAGAGAGGTTTTGTTTCTAAATTCCCAACACAGGTCCAAAAACAGGGCCTTGGATCCGGCCCTGGTCTGTGGCGAGAGCTGACACAGTGGAGCAGTGACAGGGTTCAAAAGGCTCTAATTTTTTTTAAAAAATGTCTTAAGATATAAAATTAGAGAAATTGTCTAAAATTTGTAAAAGTGAAACAAAACAAACTGAGAAATAAAAAGTCCCAAAAAAAGTAAAAAAAAATACAAAATATGGATTTAGGAAAAATTGGTTTACAGTCGAATACATATTAGAAAATTCCTAAAGAAGGAAAATATAAAGATAGGCAATATGACAAGAAAATCTCACAAATCATTGTAAAAAAAATTCAAATTACATAAATAATTTTTATACATTGATTCTAATGTGCATATATTTTTAATGATTTGTTTTTTAATTTCTTTTTAAGGGGACTGAGTTGTTGAATTTGTTTTTAAGGGGGCCGAGTTGCACGTGAGAACTTTGCTCAAGTCTGAGGGATTTGGCCAAGTTTTGAATCAGTACTTTTATCTATGTTTTTGTAGCAAGTTTCGACATAATACCCCTGTTACCCATGTCGAACCCTTTGGAAATTGGCATACTTGTTAGACTTCCTTGTCAAAATTTTATTATCAAATTAGTTACTCTCGCTCAAAATCCCACTTTCTTCTTCTTTAAATGATGTACGGATATGCATGTGCTTGAAAAGGCTGATGCTGGAGTTGGCGTTTCCGATGCTTGTATATGTGCCATCTATTGAATGACATATCTATGTCTTTGTAACATAAGTTGTCTTTGTGACATAAGTTGGAGGCAATCAATGTTCACATAAACTCAAAGATCTTGGGAGCTCTGTAAGTAACATTGAGTGGAAAGAAGCCGAATGTGGGGAGATGAATGTGTAAGGTTAAGCCATGTAACTCTTACGGTTTGACTCCTAAGGATCAGTAAGATGAACGTGGGGAGCTTTTGAATTCTCTCTCTGGTACTTTTAAGTTGTTTCAAACTTGCAAATTAACAAGAGAAACTTGATTTGTGGGATGTGGGCTTCAAACGAGTAATAGATTTTGGCTGGGTGTGGAATGGATAGTCGTTCTAGTCAATATCTCAGGTTACCTTTGTGCTCGGATATGCCTCCTAAACCTGCTCAGGATAAGGTAACTGACTTTTTTTTTTTTGTGGGTAATTCAGTGGGGAAGACAGACCCCTTACCCATTTTTTCAAATAGTTTAGGAGTTAGTTTTTTTAATATGTTAGTGGGGTCGTGTCGGTGGGAATGGAACCACAACTTGTTGACTAAGGTGTGGGGTGCTACCACAATGACCTTGTCCCTTTCTCAGATAAAGTCGAGAGGAAGCTAGATTCCTAAAATATCCAACTTTCTATTCTAGGTGGAAGGATAACCTTAATCAAGTGAACATTATCAAATCTACCCGTACATATGATGTTCATATTCCCTATTTCATTATTTATTGTTAACTATATGGAGAAGCTTGTGAGGGACTTCCTCTATAATTGGTTCCTTGAACCAAAGAAAGTCACATTTGGAGTGTGTTGGAAAAAAAATTTAAACAAAAAACTAAAAGGTGCTTGGAATTCGACGGCCGAAAGAAACAAACCATGGTCATGGAGATTCAGAGGCCAGCATCTTTGGATGAATGTGGTGGCATGGAAGCATGGCGTAAATAACATATATACTAGTCTTGAAGGACAGCTAATTGAGAAATCCTTTTGCCATTCACCTATTTCCATGCATGCAAGAATGCTAGAAGGAAAGGGGAGCAATAAAATTTTTAAAGGACTTTATAGTTATTGGAAGTAGGAGTAGGATCTGGTGTGGGAGCAAGAACATGAGTAAAGGATATCTGTAAAATTTGATATAATTATAGATTATTTATAAATGTATTAAGTTATAGATTTAGATGCATAATGAGTATATAGCGAATCGTTTTAATTGGCACGTATATGGAAATATATTGTGTATATACTGATCGTACTTACATGTAATGTACAGAATAAATTTCGAAACTTGTTCTTTTATTTGATTCTTATTAGAGACAAATGTGCAACAATGTTCTAAGGATATTCCTTGATCTTCCTAGTGGATATTGTTTCTTCATTAACTTAATAATTTTGTTTAATTTCTTGATTACATGAAGCTCTGCAATTTGTTCACTCGTCATATTGTGATGAGAGTTTTTTTAGTGGACTAGTTTTCAGTTTGTTGCTTGGAGGACCATTGATTTGATCTTTTTTTTTCAAATTACGATTTGTGGTCAACCTATAAAATCATTTCTTCGACCTAGGATTTTAACTTTTCAATAACACTAGATGTTGTCTTTATTGCAGGTTTTCTGGGGCATTTTGGACAAACTACGAAACTATTCTCAGCAGCAAGTTTTGCCTGCGAGGCCTTTTTTTTCACTTTGGATCAATCTGATTTTTTTTTTTTAAAGAAACTCTTTCTAGGTTTGGATTTTTTAGTATATTTTAGTAAATCTGTTCCAACTAGCTGGGCTTGTCCCCGATGAGACTCAGAAGGAGATTTCACAGGCTACGGTTCACCACCTTGAATGACCATTTGTTCGTGGTGGTAACTACTGTTGTATTGAAGTTTGGAGCTTAGCTTCCTCCACATAGGGACCAAAATTGATTTATGAAGCACATATCCTGATTAGAGGTGTTAATTTTGGGGACTCCATGGAGGTGAACAACTTCCTTGAGGAACAGATCAACTGCATGTGTTGCGTCGATATTATTCCTACATTGGATGAAGTGTGCCATCTTCAAAAACCGATCCACCATGGTAAGGATGGAGCCCATTCTCTAGCAGTGTGAGGGAGTATAACCACAAAATCCACGCTAATGTTTGTTCAAGGGGTGAAAGTGATGGGTAGAGGGGTGTTTATACCTCTGTTAGGACTGGCCTGTAGTTAATTGGCAAGTTTGACACCTCTTCTCCACAAACCGGTTGACATCTCATTTGAGCCTAAGCCATGAACACTCTCTTCTGCAGTTGCAATTATCTTATCTCATTTAAAGTGGCTACTGAGTCCATGCATTTCATTGATGATATTAACGCAAAGCGACCCCTCCGGGATACATAGTTTCCCTTTGAAAAGGAAGCCATCTTGTTGAACGAAGTCAGAGCCTAAAAAATGAAGTCAGATATAGGAACCTTGCCTCCCAATGAGTATCAAGCTATGTAGCATCAAGGAGCAGTTCTTCATATTGACAAATAATTTCTTCTTTCACAAAACCTCAAACACTTGCCTTAAATGGCCTAAGTGCTCGTCGTCAATTGTTCTATAAGCAAGGATGTTGTCCAAATACACTACTAGTCTACTACAAACTTCTTAATAAAGGGCTCAAATACTTTGTTCATTACCCTTATGAAGGTGCTTAGGGCATTGGATAGTCCAAATGCCATGACGAGCTGCTTTGTAACACTTACTGAGCCTTGAGAATATCATGTCATTTTCCCCCTAACTATGTTCAGGTTGTGCATCCCCTTTTAAGGGTTGCAAGGTAATTTTAACACCATTCTTCCAAATTGTATGTGTGTTTTGTCTATTGTGGCTTGCGGCAGATTGATCATACTGCCATGGGCAATGCAACAAAATGTGGCATACATTCATAGGAAGTATGTCATGCGAACCAAACTCCTCATAAGACTTCCCAAGAGTTAAATTGACCAAACAATGATGGCTAACAAGGGTTTTGTTACCTCCCTTACGAGATCTTGTAGGGCTAAGGCTATTGTTTGCACTTCAACTTGAGTTTATCTACCGTAACTTAAAATATCATGTTGCGGAACTCCCACTATCGATGATATGGCCCTAATGTTTCGTCGAGCGGTGCATCTGGTGCGAAAGATATTTGTTCGCAAGCATGGCTCTTCACTACCTTTGAGTTGGAAAGTAGTTGCCTAATTGCAAGCAACTCCCCATCCAGATACAATCCTTCTGGTTCATCATCATGCCTCTCATCAAAGATGGGTTCCATTTCAATATCCTCCTCATAATCTTCATCTCCTCACGAGGATGTGTAGCGGCCTGCTTCTTGGGTGCTTGAAAGAGCGGTGCCCTTGGTCGCCACATTTAAAATAGTTAATGCACTGATCTCGAGCTTGGGCAAGCTTGTTAATGGCCAGGTTCTTGCTTATTTTCACCCCGTCCCTGGTCTGAAAACTAGGTCAGTTGGCTCCCGCTGCCTTAGATTAATATTATATCCTTTCGTGGCCATGGACCCTCGGGCAGAGAAGAAAACAACAATACTTCTCTTCAACTTCTTCTCATCCTCTAAGGCAAATCGATACGCCTTATCAACATTGATCGCCCAGTGTTGGGTCAGCTTGTCTTGAATCTAGATTTTCAAGCCACTGAAGTAGTGGACTATGCGTTGGTCATTAGTTTCGTTAGCTTTTATTCGGTTCATCAGCAAGCAATCCGTATATTCTAACGCACTCTTCTCCTTCTGACGCAAGTGATGGAACTTCCAGTATAGATCTTGTGCGAAAATGATTGAGACAAACTTTTTCTTCATACGTAATTTAACCTTCCTCCAGGTCTACATCTTCTCCTTGCCTCTCCACAATGAGTTGCCTGCAAATTGCTGCCACCAAACGAGGGCATGTCCCTTAGCTAGGTGGATACAAAATGCACCTCAGGCTTGGATAGCTCCTTCCACATGGAAAATGTCTCAACACTAGCAAGCCGATCTAAGAAGTCGTTTGGTTGTAGCCAACTAGAGAACTCAGGCACATCTACCTGGATGCCTTTATCTGCTCATTCCAAGGCGCACGCTTGTCACTCCTCAAGGTGCAGGTCAGGGTCGAGCTTCATCTTCCCATGGTTATAGAAAGGGTTCTCTTCTCTAGGCTCTGATTCGTCACTCTTATGGACAATAGAACCCTGCTTGAAACATGTTGGCACACCTCCTATGCTTGTTCCTCAAATCGCATCAACAGGTCATCGAATCTCCCTCGTAGGCCTAAAAGCCACCACCATGGTCGTGGCCTCCACAAGGTCCGCTAGGGGTAATTGTACATAGTTACCGCATCCAAGGCGCTTTGGGAGTCAACCTACTCTAACTCTAGTTAATGGAGGATTGATCAAGCCATGGGAGCTTACAAGCCAAGCTCTGTAGCCACACCTTTGGATAGACCTAGAGACCCTAAGTATAGAACTTAAGAACGAACCTCACCCGTTAATCACAACCTATTTTAATCCTTAACCCTCCCTAAAGCACAATCTGGGCCATATATTTCTAACTTTAAATTACAACTATAAATAAAAAGGAAGAAAGCAAGAAAAGACAATCTAGTCCAAACTACTCAAAATGATGAAATTACCCCTAATTTCATGGGGATTTTTTCGGGCCTCTAGAGGCCTTTTGACAAAGTGATTTCGCAACTAGTGCAGATGGATGTGAATATTGTGGAGCTTCGAATGAATTTTCCGCATGTTACAAATACGGCTTTTTCTAAGCTATGAGCGAAAATTATGCACTGTTGAAGGCACAGTGCTCAGAAAACCTCCTATATTAGTGTGACGATACAAAAAAACCAAGGATTTCAATTTGGGTTAACTATACGAGAAAAGTAAAAAAAGATGAAGGATCTCAAATGGGGTTAAATACATTTTGGATTTGATGCAACATAAATTGATTTCTTTATTTTATGATGCAACACGTTTATCCCTAAACATGAAGAAACTTTTATAAAATGTCTCCCATATATTCTTTTGCTTCTTGTTTTAAATCTTGGAAAAAGAATGTTCACATAATTTATTAGTGGAGTTTGGTACACTAATTATGACTCAGAGATTTCAAGCTTTAAGATATTTAGCTTCTAACACCTCAAGTAACGAGCTCCTTTGAAATCTCTATTTTTAGAATTTTAGTAAAATCTCAGAATTTTGAAAAGTTTTTGGGAAATCCTTGAAATTTGTATTTCTGAAATTTGTATTTCTTAACTTTGAGCATGTTTTTATTAACCAAATCGAGATTTGTTTAATATCAGCAAGAAGATGATTTTAGAACTCTAGAGCTCCTGATCATGTTCATGGAGTTTTCATGTCGCATTCATGTTTATACATGTTTTGTAATAGCATTAAGGCTTAAATATACATGCATAAAAAGAAAGGAAAAATTAAAAAGACTCCTTATAAGAAAAAGAAATTTCTTTCATTTATATTCGCAAAGCTTAATATTAGGAAAGCTTGATATATAACGTGGAAATATAATACAAGAGAATATGAGATGAAACCGAAATTTGAAGAAATCAAGTTGTCTTCTCTTGCTTCTGCCTCTGTGATCAACCTTGGCCGAATATGTCTTGTTGTGGTGTTGCATGCATGAACTATGATGAATTGTCTCATTTTGTTGCAAATATTGGGTCCATATTAATCTCTGCACACTCTATTCAGTTATTGGTTCTAAAGATTTTGACATTGGCAATGAACTGAGTAATTATCATTTTATGAAAAACCTTAAATATTTCAAACACTTCTGCTATCATATTCATGCAATTGAGCCAAGTAGTACGAGAACATTCATCATTGAAGGAAAGATATTGTGCACTAGTTATAGATTTTTTATGTGCGATCTCTACACATTAAAGATTACTAGAAAGAATAAATTTGAACAAAGCACCATATTATTAATGAAGGGAAAATGACAATGTTTTGAAAGTTTATAGGATTGAGTTCACATTACACATAAGGAAATAATATTGTCTGAAAAAGAAAGGCAGGAAATTCCTAAGGACTTGAGGGATTCCCTAAATGAGCATTGAAAAAAGAATGATTTTCTCTTTTAGAGCTTGTGCTCCCACTAGCAGCTTCCCATGTCACAGACGTTGTGCATACCACAGGCCTTGGTTTCTTGTGATTTTGAGTTATCCTTCAATTCTGATTTCATTCTAATGGAGAAGACAAAAAAGGATATATCAGTCTGCAAATCAAACCTAATTATACTTATGTTATAAGATTCAGTGAACTCACCTCCCGAAGTTGACAGTCACATGCCAACACATATTGAAAAGTGACTCTCTTTGTCTGTCTCTACACACACACACACACACATACATATTTGTACATACACTCCCCCCATCCCCTAGAGGGGCCTCAGAGACCTAGTCCGACATGGATTGAGTTTGGGCCCCTTCAAGTAGCTCGTCAAGCTGGGCCTAGCCTGGTCTGAATTTAAGGCCCATGAGTTTATGGGTTGGGCCTGAGCTTTAATATTAGGACACAACATTGCCTTGTTATATGTAAGTTACATATACATGTTGTAATATACATAACGGAATTATGTAATTTACATATAATGCAAAATTACATAATGCAATTTCCATACATTGTGTAGTTTATGTGGTAGTTTATGTAAATCATATAAGCTAATGGGATGGGCCTGGCTCTTGATGGTGAAGTTCCTCTTGTTTCCTTTGAGGCACCACTTTGGGCCATGTTATCCTTTGAGGGATACCTGCTTGCTTTTCCCCTTGATTCTAGATATGTGGCTTGCAATTTTTATGAAAGTGGGTCTTAGAAAGTCTATAAGATTTTAGTAGCTCAAGGTCTTGATTTGGCAAATGGCTTAGGAGGGGGGTGTAATGGGATAGTTACAGTCATCCCTATCTCCACATACTAAGATTGAAAGCTATGATATAGAGGGGTACGATATGAGCTTTCCTACGAGGAGGCTGACCAAGGATTCAACCCCCCCCCCCCCTTCCCCCTGGTTCATCTATTCAAAGCCTCTTCCTTCCCCACACAACCTCTTCCCCTCCCCCTGGTTCATCTATTCAAAGCCTCTTCCTTCCCCACACAACCTCTTCCTCTTAGCTCTTGGAGAGAGGGATCTCCATCTCTATTGCCCCTCTGGCCTTTTAGCCATCGGATGGGGAATCTCCTTCCCCTGGCCTGCAATCGCATGATAAGTAAATAGTTTTTTGTTATTCTTTATAGTTCTATTTATTTGTTTTGAATAATCTTTCATCCCATTAGTATTTTATATATTAAGTTAACTTATTGTCTTACATCATAGGAGATTGAGGTAGCAAAAGATAATGTTCCGCATTGGAACAAGGATTGTTTCACAGTTCTAAGGGATAAGAAGTTATACATCAACTCCGCAATTTTAACTGGGAAAAGCCCTTACTTTTACCAGCTAGGATAGAATGTTATATTATTATTATTCCCTAGTAATGAAATCTCTAATTTGACACTTGTTTTAGCAGCTTTTCTCAAATGGCATGCATGAATCAGAGCAGAGAGATGTGAAACTACGGATCAGTGCTTTAGGTAAGTTCTATCAAATACGAGAAGGTATTAAGGAAATAACAAAATCATGCTTGCCCATGTGAAGTGCTGTGCCAAAGACATTTATTACTATCATATAAAAACACAATATTTTTGTATTCTAAATCAGAAATTTTCTTTTCTAATCTCATTTTTCTATTTATCTTGTGATGATCACACATCCAACTATTGCTCCTGTACTCAACATTTATTCTGGATTATCGAAATGATGTTTTGGGTTTGTATTGGAATTTTGAAGTTTATAAATCTTGAAAGTTTATGCATTTATTTTACTTATCTTTTTTAATAGAAACTAGAAGTGATTCATATTTTCAAGTTGATTAGCCAGGGGGGGTATGGATGGATTGGCAATGTTTTGGATAAATTACAATAACCAAAAAATAATAATAATAAAATAAATTAGTTGTGTTTGGGTTAGTTTGGGCATGAGCTATTTCCATTGTGTCCTGGATGATTTGCTTAGATCTGTGATGTAATTTATGCTATTCAAGTGTTCTTGACAAATTAATGCAATAAAAAGGCGACATAGCATGCAAAATGAAAGAAAAAATTTTGGAGTTAGAGATGAAAATGACTCTAAATGGATTAAACCCAATGTTATAAAGAGCTGAGAAGACTAGTTAGTCTACCTGGTTGGACTGGGAATTGGGCTTACATCTGGTCCACTCTGATTTTAAGCTAGAAAACTGTTTGAATCTGTCAAAATTGAATAGACATGTTCGTTCGACTGGTTGGAGTGGTTGAACTTGCTTGTAGGATTGGTTGAACTGGATATGTTTCTTCCTTTTTAAATAATTCTTTATGTTTTCTTCAAACTTTTCAGATTGATTTGATTGTTGCTCAAACTGATTTTGACTGGACCAGGCCACTCACTGGTTAGATGTCAAACTTGATCGCATCTATTAAGCCCAGAAACTGAGTAACTTTCTTGTCCACATGCTAAGGCTTATATAAAGTCTAATACCTAAGCTAAAAGCTTCGAGAGACCAATCATGTCCTCATGGCTTAGGAACCAAAATGATCATTAAATTAAAAATCCTCAAAAGCGCTTCTAAAATTAAAAATCCTATGGGAACCCATAAGTTACGTGAAAACCCCCAAATGCCCATAATAGAATCTTTATCCTAGGAATATCTAAAAATTTAGTTTATAATAGGATATTTCCTAATAAACTTTTATAAAAACTATCCATGAATTATTGATGAAGCTAAAGAATAGAAATTCTCATAATGATAACTGCATCACTCACCCCCTAGTTGGGGAGAACTCTTCCTCAATTTTGATTTGTGCAATCCATAGAGCAGATTTTCACCAGATTTTACAATTCATGCAAGTAGATCATGTACTGCATACAACAGTAGAATAATTTTAAGAACATAATAAGTTTATGCAAGAGGAGAAGATAAAAAACTAAAAGTGAAAACTCCCAATGGAACCCTTAAAGGTCCCATCAGACACTAATTTTGTATTTCTAAATTGAAACACTCCCAAGAGAAGCCTAAAAGGTCGCATCAGACACTCGTTTCATTTTTCGAATTTTTTTTGTTTTCAAGATTCTTTGTTGGTTTGCTTGTCTACGTACAAAGCTTTTATGAAATGCCAATACTTTTTCGAGTGGCTTCTCGAGACCAACTTTATTCAGATCGATTATGAAACCGAAAAGCCTAAAAACCCCCAAAAGCCTTCTAAAAACAAAATTACTGTGGAAAGTCAAACAATAACTTAATGCACTCAAAGAAGTTCTACAACTAGAATCTCTATCCTAGGAATATATTGAACTCAGTAAAACATAATTTTATAATCTCATAATCACTTTGTAGAGTACTCCTAATTTCTCTACAAAACTAAATGACCAAAATATTGGTTGGATCACCATTAGTGTGTTTATGTATTATTGGAAATCCTTAAGACAATATATGTGCTTACTGTTAAACCTGATATATCTTCTATGAGGACCAGAGATGGAGGCTTTTTGAGCTATTGAACTTTATGTATTCTGGCCTGCTATCGTCAACTACTGCTCCAGCATTATTGCGGGATTTGTTAGTGGTTGCGGACAAATTTGATGTTGCTTCTTGCGTGTGTCATTGTACCGTGCTGCTGGGTAATCTCCACATGACACAAGAATGCGCTTTACTATATCTTGAGCATCCTGATAGAATGATAGATGCAATGCAACCTTTGGCCGTTGCTGCTAAGCAATTTCTTGCTAAAAAATATCAGGATTTGTTCGAGTAAGCTTTTTCTCTTTTTGAAATAATTTCATGCTTAATTTGTCAT
This sequence comes from Amborella trichopoda, assembly GCF_054954075.1. Classification (NCBI taxonomy): domain Eukaryota; kingdom Viridiplantae; phylum Streptophyta; class Magnoliopsida; order Amborellales; family Amborellaceae; genus Amborella; species Amborella trichopoda. The sequence goes on from NC_142336.1 coordinate 13,626,734, forward strand.
GGTGTTAGTTTCATTATTCATTTAACATGTCTAATCTTGTTCGGAATACACACACATACATGTATTGCAGGATTGGGCATGCTTGTACCGCACTGTAATACGCCCAAACTCTGGAACTTATTGTGGGAATGATCTCACTTGTTTGGAGAAGCTTGTAAGGAATAAACAGAAGAAAAAACGGAAAATAATAATAATAATGACAATGATAATGATTATGATAATAATAATTACAACAATAACAACAACAACAACACCACCAACAACAACAACAACACCACCACCAACAACAACCGCAACAACAACAACAACAACAACAACAACAACAACGAAAAAACGGAAAATAATAATAATAATGACAATGATAATGATAATGATAATAATAATTACAACAACAACAACAACAACACCACCAACAACAACAACAACAACACCACCAACAACAACAACAGCAACAACAACAACAACAACAACAACAACAACAACAACAACAACAACAACAACAACAATAACAATAATAATAATACTGCTAAAATTTGAAAAAAAGATCTAAAACTTAGAAATCTTATGTCATAAATTTGTTTTCCCCATTTTCTGGGAAAATCCACTATCTTTTTATAATAGTTTGGTAGAAATGAAGATATTAGTGTCTTTGGTATCATATTCTCATAGATATTATTATCCAACATCCTTACGTATCTCAAATTTTGGGCTTTTTACTGCATACCAATTCTGAATTTCTATGCAAGCACAACTAGCATGGGGATTAATTGATGGGACCCGAAATAATTTTATTTGTAGAATTTTATATATCAGTTTATGACTAGCAATTCCTTTTTTAGGATAATAATGAACAATTGACAATAAGTTACTAATTAATCACTCGAGATCATCAATTCCAGCTCATTTGGTTTATTCTTCTGCTTTTTTGCCAATTGTACAAAATAGATGGTAGAACAACTGATGCAGAAAATATATTGGTATTGGCGGAGGTAGCCCACGAGGTAACACTAGAGGAAGAAAGGAACAAAGCAAACTATAGTTTGAAGGAACACAACGGCTTCAAGGATAGGATTAGTGGTTACCTCCTTTTTTAACAAGATATATACAGAGTAATAAAGATGCATGGGGTCCTCCTTGAGCAGATTTGAAATATCAATGCCTCTTTGAGATGCTTAGTCCTGGAGCCAGGCTGCTCAGGTTCATAATTTGTTGTGTTTAAGTTGTATCAAAGGTTTTTCTGTATGTAGTAAAACAGAATTTTAACAATCCTTATTTTACTTGGTATTGGAATGGGGAATAATGTGCTTGCCATTATCAAGATCAATTTGATGAATAGGCCCTCTACAGAGGGGATCAGTTTCTAACTTTGTTTCCGTAATTTCAAGTATAAACTTAATACGAATTGCATAGATGAAACGAAAGATCATATGGTGCCATTGGAGTTCTGGATCAGAATCTATGGTGTTCCCTTCCATGAGTTTATGAACACTTTTCATGCTATAGGAGAAAATTGTAAGTTAATCATTTTGTAGACCATTTCTAAATTGTTTGGGAACACGGGGTCAAAATCCTAATTTGATTATGAAGATTAGGGTCCTTAGTGAAACAACATCATTTCTCTGCAATAATCACGAAGTACTTGAAACAATCTGGATTCTATAAGATGAATCGTCATTTACCTTGATTTATCCATGATAGAAATAGAAATGGACTTAATGTATAAAATATGAACATGTGTATATGTAAGTTGATCTGCTATTTGTATTCCATGATTATAAGATGAATTGTAAAATGAATCATATCTGGATTTACCCATTGATTGATTTTGAAACTGATGGAATGTTAATTTTTCTTTCTTCAATGTATGTAACCACAATGTTGTTATGTGTGTGGATGCAGGTTTCATGATGAGTTAATGGCCTTGCCTTTATCTAGTATCAAGGCAGTGCTCTCAAGCAACGAGTTGCACCTCGGGTTGGAGGATGTCGTATTTGATTTTGCCCTTGAGTGGGCACGAGCCAACTACCCCAACCTTGAGGAGCGGCATGAGATCTGGGGTTTACATCTTGCCCCTGTCATACGTTTTTCAGACATGTCGACCCACAAGCTCAAGGAGGTCTTCGAATGCGAAGAACTAGACCTCAGCATTGCGTTCAAAATAGTGGCAAAGGCCCTTTTAGTCAAGGCAGAGGAGCTCAAACTCAAGCAGTGTGTGACTCAGTGTGCAAAAAGGCACCTCCCAGTTAAGGTGATAGAGTTGGCTGCAAACCCTGCTAAGTGCCTGGTGTTCTTCGACCTTCGTCAAGAGGAGTGTGCTGCCCTCTTTCCAAAAGATTACATAGACTCACAGTTGTTCTACCTAAACGGCAATGCTTTCTACCTCAGTCTTGACCGCAACATAATTCAGGGAAGCTCCACCCATTGTTGTGGCCTTTACCATGGAATGCAGGAGGGGTGAGGGGTCAGAGACTGTCATCCAGTACACCTTTGCATCCAGATCAAATCCCAAAAAGAAAATTCAAAGCGGCTGGCACATTAGAAAAAACCTTTGTCAAGGGGAAACCACCATCGGGGTTTAAAAATTTGTTTGACACCCCGTGGACCTCATTCATTGCTGATGACAGCCCCCACTTCTTGAATGGTTTGCTCCACCTGCGTGCTGAGGTAACCATCAAGACACGATGATTTCACTTTTTGACAATTCTCTCCATAGATTGAATGGATCATACCACAATGACATGTTTCTCACTCCTTCCTTCAGGGAATGCAATACATTAGATCTTATGTTTTGTTTTTGCTTTTTTTGTCTCAATAACTTTCTTCAGGGAATGCAATACATTAGAGCTTATGTTCTTTTCTTCTTCTTCTTCTTTTTTTTTTTTTTTTTTTTTCTCTCTATAAATTATAAGGAGCATCACCCCTTGCAAGACGGTTCATACATGAGGCACCCAAATATTAACCTCCACAAGAGCAAGATGGAAACAGTTTATATAAGGATGCAACCTTATAATGTAGAACTGTGAATGCACCTCAAAAATATATCGGAAAAGGTAGTTTTAATTTTGAGAAACCCTTTGATCATTTTGACATCAAGATGTATGACCATGAAAAATAAAAAGATTTTAAATCTTAGAAATAGTACATTTTACAATATATTATCTACACCGTCCATTTTCAAGATTACATATGTTTATAGATCTACTTGATTTTAACCATTTTTTAAACTTAAAATTTTATAATTAAATATAAAAATAGATTTTGAGATAATCCAAAAAATATTTTACATCAAAATTATATGCCATGATAAAATTTGAAGCTGCACCTTACCTCTAAGGATGCCAACTGCACCCTTAAAAAATTCACTGATGCATCCGAATTACATCATGTGAATACTTGGTTTTAGAGATTTTGCAAATAAATATTGTAGTAACTTTTGATTTCTTCCAACACCCTGAGCCAATCAGCAAGGGAGAGAACTGTTATTGTGCCCCATCGAGTCACATAAAAGAGGGCATCACACGCTACTCTAACATCTGCTGTCACTCTTAAGATACACCTGTAACATATCAATTTTTCAATGTTGGGTTGTGGGCATCAAAGGATTTTTTATCCATATTTTTAGGAATTCATGATATAGGGCAAGGTCATCATGGATAAAAGACAAGATGTAAATTTTTTAAAGTTTAACTTGTTCTTTTTAAGGTTTTTATTTATTAATTTATTTATTTTATTATTATTATTATTTTTTAACATCGTCTATAAATTATTTTGATCAATACACTTTATGAAACGTCCATCTTTAATATGGATGTTAGCGAGTCAGTGAGCTCTTGCATCTGCTGTGGCTCATGTAAAACGTTTTTGTAAACCTCATGCTAGGGGACGCAATTATCTGATAGCTATTGATTTAAAGGAAAGGAAAAAAATCCCCCTGTTTGAATTTGACAAATCAAGCCGAAGTCCTACCTTAAATGAATATCGTAATAAAGAAAATTAAAAAAATTCAAATATAAATATATGGGTATTAATACTGCTATTGATGTGATCAATTCAATGGGCATTTTTTTTATATGGATCATATTTTGAATAGGGCTCATCCCTTTAGTAATTGAATGACCTTGGGTTGTAGTTATGAAAAAGTAAGAAGTCAACAAGATCTTACCCATCTTTATTTTGAGGGGGTAAGGTCATGTTAAGTTTTTACTCTTTGGGCAAGAACTTAACTCATTCTATAAAAGTTATGAGTTCATCCGGTAAACATTTGTAGAAATAACAAAATTGATTATTTATTTTTATGCAAATGATTATTATATGAATTTTAATTTTTTTCTATAAATCTTATTAAGATGTAATTTTGGGTGTATTTACTTAACACTATTGCACACCATATAAAAAAATTATTTTCACTAATTTAAAATGACCAAATTACCCTTATCATTTTTCAATGGTATTTCAATCATTTTTATATTTTGGAAAATATTTTTTAATTATGCGCCCTATTTTTTAATCACGTCTAAAATTTCATTATGATCCGATTTTTAAAAAGAATATTAAAATTCATATAGTGATATGCATTTTGAACCATATGATGAAGATCTGATGGCTGAGATTCTACCTATAATACTATTCATTATAGCTGCCCAGCTATTGTTAGCTTTCTCTCTCTCTCTCTTTTATATATATATATAGGTACGGTTTGCACAAAGCCGAGGATCTAAATAATCAAAGCAAAGTGCACCTTCAAATCGTGATGAAAAATGTGGTTTCAATACTGAAATCTTTGTGATAGCCTTAAACTATATTTTCATCTTTAATTATAAAATATAAAGCTTCATGAATAGTGCAGATCGAGTAGATCTATAAAAACTTTGAAAATCTTGAAAATTGATGGTCCAAAAATATGTTACAAGATGCACTATTTCCAAAACTTGAAATCCATTTTTTTCTCGTATCTATGTATCTTGAAGTCGAGATGATCAATTTGAAGATATTTGGTATTAAAACAACCTTTTGCAGTGAAAATTTTGAGGTAGGCTCTAATTTGATTGTTTCGAGCCTCAACTCTATGTAAATTTTCATATATATATATATATATATATATATATAGAGGCAAAAATGAACAGTGATTTCACCCACTATCATCACTGTCTAAAGTTCATCACACGGTCACAATTGTTCGGCAATATTTCATTTTTCATTTTCTTTGAACAAATCGAAATGACCTGAAATTTGGAACGTATATTCATAAACAATAGGCGAATCTATGAAAAATATAAACAAACTATTTTACATGAAACAAATTGACCAAAATACTCCCGAAAAGTTTGATGGTATATTAATCATTGTTTTTTACGAATTATTATTTTTTATATTTTTATTAGGTGTACCTCACTAAGATGTACACACGATTCAAATTTTAGATCATTTCGATTTGTAGAAAACAAATGAGAAATGAAACACTACCAGACAATCGTGACTGCACGATGAACTTTTGACGGTAATGAAGGTATGTGAAATTACTGTTCATTTTGCCTATAGGTGTTGGGAAGATTTTATATATATATATATATATATATATATATATATATATATATATATATATATATATATATATATATATATGGGCAATGATTTCATGCAACAATTGTATAGTTATTTAATACATCAATCTTCAAAAATAATATTAGGGCAATTTGTTTGATCCAAAATTGAAAATAACAATCACAAAAAAATAAATAAATTGAAAACACAACGTAGAATGCATTTTTTAGCTCAATTAACATAGACTGTCTATTTTGATAAGATGCTTAGATCTAGGGCGTAGAAAAAAAAATTTCTTTTCAAATTTTTTTAGATAACTATATTATCATTAGATGAACAATGTTACAAAAATAAAAAAATGATTTTGAGTTTGTAAAGGTTAAGATCTTGAAATTCACCCAATGAATGGTCTAGATTCGTTGTTGGAGGGGACTCATTTTGACCATATCTACGGTTTAAATTGAACTTTTACTTTTTGGGATTGATTATTGAGATGAAGAGAGCGTGTGTGCAAAATTTTGTATCGTACAAATACCACAAACTTGGGTTTCTAGAAATGTGGTTGCATTATAACATGATACAACCGTTGCATTAGATCATTTTTCATATATATATATATATATATAACCTATATATTCTTCAGCCCAAACTAAGTCTGCTTCACAACCCAATATACCCAGATCCTCGTATATCGAAAGAGCCTATCTCATGGATATTACTATCGATAAGAAACATGTTAATACTGAGCCAATAAAACTTGCTCCTCTATATTTGTTAAATCATCTTAACCCTTCCAATGGGGTTAAAACCAGAGAATACTTTGAAGCCATCTTGATGGAAACATGATCCATTTCCGTTGTCCATTATTACCAACAAAACACAAAGACCATTGCATATTCAAAGGTCCAAATTAAAAACTTACTTTCCTATGAAGAGTGGGGTTGCAATCCCGCGTAAGAAAAGAAACTTCATAACCCAGATTTTTCATATAAATATTTCAAATATGCAGAATACATTGAAGCATGGCATAAGTTTCTCTATTATCAAAATCCAAATAACACACACGGTTGGTACATCCAGTTCCGGCTTCCTGTTTTCGAAAGATTCTCCACTTGGTTTAAAAATTGGTTTTTCGTGTGGGGTTCAACATCTCAAATTTTACCTCCTGCTTTCAAAACAGTGCAGGAACAGTTCAAAGAACATAACCATGCTGATAATACCATTGATATCCACTTATATTTCATGGCCCTTTACCAAATCCCATGGATAATGAAATGGGATTATTCAATCTCAGTTGATACCACTGTTGACTATTCCTATATCCCTAGACTTGGAAAAACTATATCTGTCAAGTGCTAGGACATATTTAATATGGACCCTGCAACACTCACACCTAAAAGAATACCTCAAAAAACCCCTGACAAACAACCAAGCCAGAATACAGCCAATACTTCATTTGATTTCCCAACCTATCTGAGAAATATGCTTCAGTCAAACCTTAATGCCTCAAAAGAAACACTAGAAAAGCAAATGAGAGAAATCTTTGCTGAAGCTGGGAAAAATCCAGTTTCCTCTGAGGAGACCGTACAATCATCTCCTCTACACACCAACCAATATCTCAATCTTCCTTCAGACAATCCAGATGAAGAGATTGAACCAGACGAATTCAGTCAAAGACCCTGAAGAATATTCTATAAAGAATCAAAATAATTGCTAATAAAATTCCAATATTTCATCACCATACAAATATCCGGTTGTACCATCATCACAGACTCCACCGACGCTGTCACCATCGCCACCGACGCTGTCTCCATCATCACCGACGCCATCACCGACAAAGAATAAACAAAAAGCATCAGGAACAGTGATCACCAACACAACACGACAAGAAAAGATGCTTTCACTGTAGCCATTATACAGAAAAAAGACAAAAAGACACTGTAGCCACTTGGCACTGTAGCCACTTAGTACTGTAGCCACTTAGCACTGTAGCCACTTTTATTTTCGTCTTTTTCTTTCTTTTCTTTTTCTCTTTGTCCTCTTCCGCCGACACCCGCTTCATTTCTTTTGTCCTTTTCACCAACACTTGCTTCTCCCTTAAGCAAGCTCATCTATAAAAGGGGAAGACCCCCTTTTCATTTGAGGAGGTCGACTCTTCCCTTAGCCTCTTTCTTTCTACCTCAGACAGACCACTCACAGGTCGTCTCTTCTATTCTCTACTCCTTCCTCTCTTCTCTGAAGATTGTTCATTCATGCTCCAGAGGTCACTCACCTCTCTGCTCCAGAAGTCTTCCACTCTGCTCTGCAGACCTCTCGCTTTTATTCTCTACTTCCTGTCTCTCTCCTCTACTCTCTTTTGAGCCTTTCGTCTTGAAAATACTACAAGCTATTCTGACCTCATAGCTTCAATATCCTTCAATCATCAGGTTCAAGTCTCTACTCCTTTTATATTCAATGTGTGACTGTAATATTACTTCTCTTCCATCATACTGCCCGTATCACTGGAAATTATTTTCCAGTTACTGTATATGCAGCCAGTAAGTCCTTCTGAGTTCTAAATTCTGATTTCTGTTTTCTATTTCTGTTTTCTATTTTCAGAGTGATGATTATTGTAACAAGTGTGCTACAATAGTTTGTAATAGTGCTACAAGTTGTTAGTAATATAGCTTGTTTTAAAATGGTATATATTGTACTATGCAATTTAAAATACTATTTAGCATAAAATTTGGAGATAATAATTCTGTTCAATGGTTTGTTATTGATATTTCGATTATACCTCTTATATGCTTTATCTTGTTCCTTCTAAATTACTATAAAATTCTGCAAGAATTACTAAAATATAACAGCCTTATATTCACATATCTACTCTAGATTCAACTATCACCTTAACCAATACGATAAATAGGAACAGACTGTAGATCCGGGGCGTTTGTGGTATCAGAGCCATACTGTAAAAACTGTGCAAACAGTAAAATCTGTTTCTACAGTACATGTCCAGTAAACAATAACCTGGTCCCAATTGTTCACTAGTCTTGTTAGAGTACAAGTTATACTATGGGAAACCTATTTAAATTTACCACTAAGAAAGTTGATCTGAGAGTTAAGACAAGAGACGTGAGAAATCTATTGCAAAGTACCGCCAAGGCCAGGAAGAGCCGCTTAGGGAAAACGCTGGATTCTTGGACGTCCAGATTGTCATTATCCGCAACCTACAGATGGCAAATTTAATTAGGAATCTTAAAAGTAACAGTACAACTTCATCTCAAACACTTAGAGTGAAAAATAAGGAACAAATTATAATCAATGACATTGAAGATCATATTTCAAATTGGAATATACCAAAGGTACCAATACATGACATTTATCATAAAGGATCATTTAAATTCAAGATGGGTTATGCCATCAAGACAGTAGAAGAAAGTTTATCTATAACTCAAAATCAGGAAGACTTTCAATTACTATCTAAAAAAGTTATTAAAAAACATAAAGAAAATAATTACAAATATTTACACATCGGATTAATCCAAATAGCAATAAAACCTTTGACCCGACTAGGGTTGAACACCTCTGTGCTTGTATGCCTAAGAGATACAAGACACAATATTTTCACAGATTCACTACTAGGCATGGTTGAATCCAGTCTTTGTAGTGGTCCAATATATTTTAATTGTTTTCTAAATTTTTCAGTTTCTTTAACTTATCCAAATATTCTTGATATACTAACAATAAACTTAAAAACTCATGGTTTCAACATGATTCATGGTTCTCAAAATCTCGCCATAGTATACAGAACATACTACAAAGTCATGAATACATTATGTCCAAATATAATGAGGATTGATCAAAAAGATCAAACTATTTTAAGTTCTTGTTTTAAAGTAAAAAGAAATCTTTCTTTATTTTGTAACTGACATTTAACATTATTTAATTCTTTTAATTTTGGTTTATGGATAAAATTAAAATGTATTGGTATATTTTGAATAATTGAAGATATTCCTGTTTGATCTATGGTCAAGGGATATAGTAAAGTAAGAAATGAGACTCCAAGTATTACTGCTTGGCTTAATCCTTTTACCATGATAAATGATAGAAGAATTTCAAATATTAACATTACAAATTGAGGATGATATAGAAGGAGAAATAAATCCATATGAACAATATTCTGATGAATATATGGCAGCATACCTGGCAGCCAAATTGGAAAGGAAAAGAAGAAAAGTCAATAAAAATTATATCAGACAAGATTATTTATCTGATGAAAATAAACAAATTAGAGAATGGTATTTAAAAACATTTCAACCTAGATTAATATAATTAATGCATAAAAAGTATAATAAGTTTCTTCAAAAAGAAAGATTAACCAAAGGATTTTTTATATGGTTAAAAGAAATATGTAGTCAATATAACATTACTATTCCATCATTTGAAAATATTCAAACAATAGAAGAAAAAACCTATATCAGTACGGATGGTACTACCACCGCTAGTACACACCCTCCTGAAAAAAGTATAATACTTAAAGCAGTCATCCCATCTAAGGATGAACCACCACAGCCACAATCACTATATGATATAATTGCTACTCCTTATAAAATCTTATCTAAAGAGCTTGGTAAGAAACAGGAATTAATTCCTCATATTGTGGAACAAAATAATTATACAAATTTATACATGCAATCTTTAGGTAAACAGGCAGAACGTATAGAAAGACTTGTTTCAAAAGAACAACCTTCTGCTACACCTACATCCAAAGCAGTTTTGTTTAAACCACCTCCAGAATTAAATAGGAATAAATTTCATATTGGAGACAACAATAAATCCTTTATGGATCAATTAATATCAAAATTATCCCAATTAGACATCAAAGGGATACCTTCTCCCAAAATAAATATTCCTCCATCTATTACTAGTTCAACACCTGAATCTTCTGATAAAGGAAAAGCAAAGTTACCTGAGCATGAAACAATGATGCTCCAGGAAGAACCAATCATAGAAGATACAATCCAAAATCAAGAAAATGCATTTATGGATACAACTCCTATAGATCTCAATAGAATAGCCTATGGAAAGAATTGGAAACCAATAACGGCCTTACCATATCACAAGAGACCTACACCTGTTGATATACAAATGGAAGAAGATGCTATATAACAAGTAGTATCATATTCAGGAAGATCAATAGTAAATTGGACAATAGATGGACTATCTGAATTAAAAATATTAGATGTTATGAGACATATGACAATGTTTGCCTCTGCAAATAAAATGGCAGGCAACCCTGATCAAGAGGTTGCAAAAGCAATAGTAAATGGATTTATTGGTTGGTTAAGAGGATGGTGGGATTTCTATGTAGATGATGAAACCAAAAATAGAATCCTCACAAATACTAGACAATTGACCGCCAGAAATGAACAAAACCAAGAGATTATATATACTGAAAGTGATGCAGTAAACACCTTAATATATACCATTACTCTACACTTTGTAGGCAGTACAGCTTTATTAGCAGCAAGATCAGAAGATCTGCTTTCAAATCTACGCTGTCCTACACTATCTCATTACAAATGGTATAAGGATGTATTTTTCTCAAGATTACTCATAAGAGAAGATTGCCAGTTAGACCACTGGAAAGAAAAATTTATAGCTGGTTTACCATATTTATTCGCAGAAAAAGTCAAAGAAAGAATGCGAAAGAAATATAATGGAATCATAATATATTCCTCATATACACTTGGAGAGTTATCAGCAGAAATATGTGCTGAGGGTTTGGCCCTATGCACAGATATGAAACTCAAAAGACAATTAGATAAACAAAAGAATACTAAGCGCAAAGAGCTTGGTGACTTTTGCGAACAGTTTGGATATTATCTAGATAAGAAAAATATGCCTGACAAGTTATATAAGAAAAAGAAAAAATATAAAAAGGAAAAATATAAATCCAAATACAAAAATAAAAATGAGAAAAAATATTATAAAAAGTCTAAAAGAAAACTAATCAATAAATTTTCTCCCAATACAAAAGGAAAGAGAAAACTACCAGTATATTATAAGTGTGGTAAAGTAGGACATTATAAACATCAATGTAAATTAAAAAAGAAAATAAATTCATTACATTTAGATGAAACAATAAAATCAAAATTATATAATATTATCAATTATGATTCAACTTCTTCTACCTCTACTGATTCCCATATAGATCACATCCAAGATGATGACCTTATATGGACAGAATCTTCTGATTCCTCTAATACTTCTGATACAGAATCATCTAGCTCAATAAAAGATAATAATTGTAATTGTCCGATACCTACACATAATGTCCATACACTTACTCAAGAAGATAATTTTATATTGGATATTATTGACAAAATTACAGATCCAAATGAAAAAAGATCTGTCATTACTCAATTTATTTCTATAACAAAAAATAGAGCAAAAACAGCCCCCATCAATAAATCTCCTGATGAATATAATTTTGCTTCAATAATGAAAAGAGTTAGCGAACAACATACTTCTCAAAAAGAGCCTACAATTTCAGATCTCAAAAGAGAAATTAAAGAAATAAAAACCGAAGTATTTCAATTAAAAAATAGGATTAAATCTTTAGAATTACAACAATTATCTCAACAAGATACTGATACAGATGAAATAGAATTTGATCAACTTATGACATATGAACCCGATCCACCATCAGATCCACCATCAGATATTCCAGAATCTTCAGAAGCCAAACCACATATCATAACTATTCCTCTGTCAATCTAATAGATAAAATAGTCATTCAAAAATGGTTTGTCCAAGTCAAAATTATAGTTGCAAAAGATTACAGTTTTGAAACATCAGCCTTAATAGACTAAGGTGCTGACTTAAATTGTATCAATGAAGGACTTGTACCTTCAAAATATTTTGATAAGACTACTCAAATATTGAATACAGCAGATGGAAGTAGATTATTTATCAAATATAAATTATCTAATGCTTTTGTTTGTAATAATCATCAATGCCTTGATACACCATTTATCATGGTAAAAGGATTAAGCCAAGCAGTAATACTTGGAGTCCCATTTCTTACTTTACTATATCCCTTGACCATAGATCAAATAGGAATATCTTCAATTATTCAAAATATACCAATACATTTTAATTTTATCCATAAACCAAAATTAAAAGAATTAAATAATGTTAATTGTCAGTTACAAAATAAAGAAAGATTTCTTTGTACTTTAAAACAAGAACTTAAATATAGATCTATTGAAGAACAAATAAATACTCCTTCAATTCAACAAAAAATTCAATCAATACAACACCATATAGAAACCTCTATATGCAGTGAACACCCCAATGCTTTTTGGGAAAGAAAAAAACATAATATTAGTCTACCTTATGAATAAGGATTTGATGAAAAACAAATACCTACCAAAGCTAGACCAATACAAATGAATACTATCTTACTAGACATGTGCCGTAAAGAGATTAATGATCTCCAAAATAAAAAGCTCATAAGACCAAGCTCCTCACCTTGGAGCTGTGCAGCCTTTTATGTCAATAAGAATGCTGAAAAGGAACGAGGAGTTCCTAGATTAGTTATAAATTATAAACCTTTAAATAAAGTTTTGAAATGGATTAAATATCTTATACCTAATAAAAAAGATTTATTGGATAGAGTTGCTCAAGCTTGTATCTTTTCTAAATTTGATATGAAATCTGAATATTGGCAAATACAAATCCAAGAACAAGATAGATATAAAACAACATTTAATGTACCATTTGGACAATATGAATGTAATGTTATGCCATTTGGTTTAAAGAACGCTCCATCAGAATTTCAGAAAATAATGAATGATGTGTTTAATGCCTATCACCAATTCATGATAGTATACATAGACGATGTCTTGATTTTCTCTGAATCAATCGATCAACATGTTAAACATATTAATACTTTTATACATGCAGTCCAGAATGCTGGATTGGTAGTCTCAGCGAAAAAGATTACTTTATTCAAAACCAATATTAGGTTTCTTGGCCATATGATTCATCATGGAACAATTATTCCCATAGATAGATCAATATAATTTGCTGATAAATTCCCTGATCAGATACTTGATAAAAAAGAACTCCAAAGGTTCTTAGGATGTTTAAACTATGTTAGTGATTTTTATCCTAACCTTGCTATCGATTCCAAGCCTCTATATGATAGACTCAAAAAGAATCCTCCACCATGGACCAATATCCATACTCAAGCAGTACAGGTAATTAAACGAAAGGTAAAAACTCTTGATTGTCTTTCCCTTCCACATCCTACTGCTTTGAAAATTATAGAATGTGATGCTTCTGACAAAGGATTAGGAGGTATTCTCAAACATAAAATAGATAATCATGAACAATTACTTCGATATACATCTAAAGCTTGGAATACTACACAATTAAATTATTCCATGGTTAAAAAATAACTTTTAGCCATTGTCCACTGTGTTTCTAAATTTCAAAGTGATATTCTCGATCAACAATTTCTTATACGAACTGACTGCAAAGCAGCCAAAGATATTTTGCAAAAAGATGTTCAAAATTTGGTTTCTAAACAAATATTTGCTCGTTGGCAGGCTATTCTCTCTGCCTTTGAATTTACCATCGAACACCTTCCCGGGTCCTCTAACTCACTTCCTGACTTTTTAACTCGTGAATTTTTGCAAGGGGGCAACACTGACACATTCGACGACGCACCACTATCCCTAGCATTGCAATTGTTCGAGGAGAATAAAAATAATAATACTTTACTTTCACCTTCACCTAGTCCAATGGGTTCTCGAGGCATTTCTCGCCGAGACAAACAACCCATGTCGAATATAATACCATATGAAGGGGAACCATCGCCTTTGGCAATTCGTTCACCTTCCCATTCGCCAGTTCACCAGATTACCTACCCCGAAGCTACTGTTTCAAAACCTATATATTCTCCAGCCCAAACTAAGTCTGCTTCACAACCCAATATACCCAGATCCTCGTATATAGAAAGAGCCTATCTCATGGATATTAATATCGATGAGAAACATGTTAATACTGAGCCAATAAAACTTGCTCCTCTATATTTGTTAAATCATCTTAACCCTTCCAATGGGGTTAAAACCAGAGAATACTTTGAAGCCATCTTGATGGAAACAGGATCCATTTCTGTTGTCCACTATTACCAACAAAACACAAGGACCATTGCATATTCAAAGGTCCAAATTAAAACCTTACTTTCCTATGAAGAGTGGGGTTGCAATCCCGCGCAAGGAAAGAAACTTCATAACCCAGATTTTTCATATAAATATTTCAAATATACAGAATACATTAAAGCATGGCATAAATTTTTCTATTACCAAAATCCAAATAACACACACAGTTGGTACATCCAGTTCCGGCTTCCTGTTTTCGAAAGATTCCCCACTTGGTTTAAAAATTGGTTTTTCGTGTGGGGTTCAACATCTCAAATTTTACCTCCTGCTTTCAAAACAGTGCAGGAACAGTTCAAAGAACATAACAATGCTGATAACACCATTGATATCCACCTATATTTCATGGCCCTTTACCAAATCCCATGGATAATGAAATGAGATTATTCAATCTCAGTTGATACCACTGCTGACTATTCCTATATCCCTAGACTTGGAAAAACTATATCTGTCAAGTGCTGGGACATATTTAATATGGACCCTGCAACACTCACACTTAAAAGAATACCTCAAAAAACCCCTGACAAACAACCAAACCAGAATACAGCCAATACTTCATTTGATTTCCCAACCTATCTGAGAAATATGCTTCAGTCAAACCCTAATGCCTCAAAAGAAACACTAGAAAAGCAAATGAGAGAAATCTTTGCTGAAGCTGGGAAAAATCCAGTTTCCTCTGAGGAGACCGTACAATCATCTCTTCTACACACCAACCAATATCTCAATCTTCCTTCAGACAATCCAGATGAAGAGACTGATCCAGACGAAGATGATCCAGACGAATTCAGTCAAAGACCCTGAAGAATATTCTATAAAGAATCAAAATAATTGCTGATAAAATTCCAATATTTCATCACCATACAAATATCCGGTTGTACCATCATCACAGACTCCACCGACGCTGTCACCATCGCCACCGACGCTGTCTCCATCATCACCGATGCCATCACCGACAAAGAATAAACAAAAAGCATCAGGAACAGTGATCACCGACACAACACGACAAGAAAAGATGCTTTCACTGTAGCCATTATACAGAAAAAAGACAAAAAGACACTGTAGCCACTTAGTACTGTAGCCATTTAGCACTGTAGCCACTTTTATTTTCGTCTTTTTCTTTCTTTTCTTTTTCTCTTTGTCCTCTTCCGCCGACACCCGCTTTATTTCTTTTGTCCTTTTCACCAACACTTGCTTCTCCCTTAAGCAAGCTCATCTATAAAAGGGGAAGACCCCCTTTTCATTCAAGGAGGTCGACTCTTCCCTTAGCCTCTTTCTTTCTACCTCAGACAGACCACTCACAGGTCGTCTCTTCTTTTCTCTGCTCCTTCCTCTCTTCTCTGAAGACTGTTCATTCATGCTCCAGAGGTCACTCACCTCTCTGCTCCAGAAGTCTTCCACTCTGCTCTGCAAACCTCTCGCTTTTATTCTCTACTTCCTGTCTCTCTCCTCTACTCTCTTTTGAGCCCTTCGTCTTGAAAATACTACAAGCTATCCTGACCTCATAGCTTCAATATCCTTCAATCATCAGGTTCAAATCTCTACTCTTTTTATATTCAATGTGTGACTGTAATATTACTTCTCTTCCATCATACTGCCCGCATCACTGGAAATTATTTTTCAGTTACTGTATATGCAGCCAGTAAGTCCTTCTGAGTTCTAAATTCTGATTTCTGTCTTCTATTTTCAGAGTGATGATTATTGTAACAAGTGTGCTACAATAGTTTGTAATAGTGCTGCAAGTTGTTAGTAATATAGCTTGTTTTAAAATGATATAGATTGTACTATGCAATTTAAAATACTATTTAGCATAAAATTTGGAGATAATAATTATGCTCAATGGTTTGTTATTGATATTTCGATTATACCTCTTATATGCTTTATCTTGTTCCTTCTAAATTACTATAAAATTCTGCAAGAATTACTAAAATATAACAGCCTTATATTCACATAACTACTCTAGATTCAACTATCACCTTAACCAATACGATAAATAGGATATAAATAGGATATATATATATATATATATATATATATATATATATATATATATATATATATATATATATATATATATATATATATGGAAAATTTTCCTGTTGCCCGGTGGGCTAACAGATGAGCCCAACGGTTCAGATTGAATCTGAGCCGATCTGACCGTTACGACCTCCTTTCTACAAATTCAAATAACTTGAAATTTTAGACACGTGTTCTTCAAAAATAAGAAAATTTAATAAAAATATCAAAAAAATATTTTACATGAAATAAATTGACCAAAATACCCCTGAAATATTTCAGAGGTATTTTAGTCAATATTGTTTTTGCAAATTATTTTTGAAGTATTTTTTATTAGGTACGCCTTTATTAGAAGAACACACGCTTAAAGTTTTAAGTAATTTGGACTTGTTAAAAAAAAAAAATTAAAATTCAAACATAAAATTTGGTCTGACCATCAGATCTTCCTATTAGCCCATTGGCTAACAGTAGCATCTTCATATATATATATATATATATATATATATATATATATATATATATATATATATATATATATATAATTCTTCCCAACACCTATTGGCGAAAATAAACAATGATTTCACTTATCCTTGTCACCGTCATGATTGTCTAGCAGTGTTTTATTTTTTTTACAAATTGGAATGATATGAAATTGGGAGTACATGTACATCTTAGTGAGGCCAATCTAATATAAAAAAAATAATTCTCAAAAAAATAATTGATCAAAATACCCCTAAAACATTTCAGGGGTATTTTGGTCAATTTATTTCATGTAAAATATTGTTTTGATATTTTTTGTAGATTTTTGTATTTTTGATGGATACATACTTCAAATTTCAGATCATTTTGATTTATTGAAAAAAATAAAAAATAAAAATAAAACACTACCAAATAATCGTGAACGTGCGATGAATTTTGAACGGTGATGTAGGTAGGCGAAATCACTTTTTATTTTCATCGACAGCCATTTTATAGTATCCTCTATTTATTTATATATATATATATATATATATATATATAGTTTTGTTTGGCTACGACACTTGGTCATGTATAGCCATAAAGTTGATCTAATTTTATTATCGGATAAAGTATATTGGGAGGGAGGATGGATGCCTTCTGGTGCATGATGGCTGGAAACCCTAGGGTTTCAACATACGGGCATAGATTACAAGCTTCTGCTATGGTTAACTCAAGATCTGGACGCTCTGGAGAAAGGGATAAAGCGGTCACGGTGCAAAACCTGGAAGACCGTGATGAACCAAATGCAAAATCTGATGGTAAGAATCAGGAAGTGATCGATTTGGATGTAATATGTGATGGGAAAAATCAGGTGATGGATCCTAAAAATGCCCGTGACGATTTGAATCCAAAATTTGATGGGAAAAATGAGAAGGTCGCCTATTCGAAAGCAAAATCAGATGGGCAAAATCAGGGGATTGATCCCAAAAAAGTCCGTGATGATTTGCAAGCTACTGAGAAGAGATCATACACACAAGCTTTGGGTAAGCTACTGAACATCGATGGTCTCCCAAACCCTATTCATGGCAGAAAAATTGTTAGGGTTAAGATTCCATGGAGAGCCTATGAAGAACAACTCGTGAAGCAGAAATTTGCGCTGATCGATAGACTGAAATTGAGGAATCTTGCCATAGAAAATTTGAAGAAATATGTCAGAGAAAACTGGAAATGGATTGATCGTGTTGCCCTAATTGAGTTGAGGAAAGGTTTCATATTATTCAGATTCAATTCTGAAGCAGACCTGACTTCAATATGGAGACGTGGCCCCTATCGAATTGAAGGCCAATTACTGAGCTTCCAAAGGTGGCAACCTGATTTTAATGTGAATCAGAACACTAGCCATGCTCTGCAATGGATCAGATTTCCGGACCTTCCACAATAGTATTGGAACTTCCACAATAGCATTGGCACGACGCGATTCTCCTTTCACTTGCAAAGGCAGCTGGTATGCCAATTGCAATTGATAAAAAAAACAAGAGATTCAACAATGGGGTACTTCACAAGAATTTGTGTCGATGTGGATCTATCGGCAGATAGGATGGAAGAAATTCTCATTGAGAGAGAACAAGTGGGTTCAAAAGAAATCTACCTATTCAAGCAGGTAATAGTCTATGAGAAACCTGCTGAAAGATGTGGATATTGTATAAAATATGGCCACATGATCGCTGTTTGCGCAAAAAAGAAGGATGATGAAGTAAAAAAAACCAAGATTATTGGGGATGAAATAAACAAGGATCTTGGTGTTCACAGCAATGTTCATGGGTTGCTGATGTGGCTACAAATTTCAACCAAGTTGATGTGAATCGTGCTGTTGTTGAGGAAAACTCTGTTGTAGCTGCGAACAATGAAAACAGAGTTGTTGGTGCCACTGTAGAAGGAAACTTGGCTGCAGTTGATGACATCGTAGAAAATGCTCACAATGTTGATTGTGATGTAGTTGAGGAAAATTCGTTTGCAGCTGTAAACAATGAAGCTTCTGGTATGAATAAGAAAAGAATTGCTGAGGATACTGCAGTACCCATGCTTTCAAGAGAGGACCACGCTGCTCTTGTTGATGTGGCTGCTGGAAAAAATTATGTTGCAACTGAAAACAATGAAGACAGACTTGTTGAGGTTACGACAATACCCATGGCTGCAAGACAGCATCACGCTCCTCTTGTTAAGGAGCAGCAAACAAAGGAAGTGGCAGAGGGATTGACCTCACGCTCCTCTTGTTGAGGAGCAGCAAACAAAGGAAGTGGCAGAGGGATTGACCTCTGCCGATGTGGCTGCTGGAAAAATGAATCACGGTGATGTCCTGGACTCACCAATTCCTCGGTTTTTGCAGATGTAAAATAAGGACAATTGTCCTCTCCCAGAGACACAATTCGATGTGTTGAGCCCAAATTTTGGGAAGACTGCAGTCGTCTTACATGCAGAAGTTGACATGGTAGATGAAGCAATGATGCAGTTGGAAGGCGAGGTTATTCCTGTCAAATCAAAAAAGGCCAAAGCTACTACTGTTAGCCATGCTCGCAAGTCCACAAGACTTGGAACAGGTAACCAAACTTTTGCTTAATGAAGTTACTTTACCGGAATATTCGAGGAATGAACAGGGTCAAAGCTCGAAATGCTTTGAAGTTTCATATCAAAGAGCATCAATCGGAAATGGTTTGCATTGCGGAACCTTTGGTTCATCCAAGTTTTAATGTCCTCTGATTTTCTTTTCAGCTTTAGGATACTGCTCTGATTTCTTACATAATGAGAGAGCTGATAAGCATCCAAATCTTTGGTTATTTTGGAAGAATTATATTCCAAAACCAATGATACTAGGAATGTCTGACCAGCAGATTACGATTAATATGGGTGTCTTTGGTAATAATGTGCAACTTTCCGTTGTTCATTCTAGTACTATCCGAGTAAATCGTAGAAATCTTTGGATGGAACTTATTTCTATGACAACAACTTCTCCTTTGGTTGTTACTGGAGATTTTAATGCCACTCTCTTCTCCCATGAAAAGAGAGGCTCTGGTCCATTCAATATGGGATCTGCTAACGATTTTTTAGCCATGATTGATTCATGTTCACTAATAGGCCTACACTCTATTGGTAGCAAATTCACTTGGTGCAATAATAGAAGGCATGGGAATGTGATGGCAGTTCTTGATAGAGGGCTTTGTAATGATGCTTGGTTTAATTTTTTCCATGATTGTACTGAAAAGGTTCTACCAAGGGTTGCATCTGATCATGCACCTATTTTGATTAAATCTGACGAAATCCAAAGACCTAACAACATACCTTTTCGTATGCAAAGGTTTTGGACAAATCATAAGGATTTTTCAGAGGTGGTTTCACAAACTTGGAGTACTCCTGTTAATGGTACACCCATTTTTATCGTTGCCAAGAAACTTAAAAGGTTGAAGGCTGATCTAAAAATTTGGGCCAAATCAACTTTTCCTCAACGTAATAAACTAGTGAAGTCCATCACCGTTGAACTTCGCGATATACAAGAAACTATTGAGAATGTGGGATCAAATGATTTTCTTTTGGATCAAGAGCTTGAAGCAAAAGCCAAACTTCATAATGCTCTTGGAATTCAAGAAAAATTGTGGGCCAAAAAATCCAGGATTAAGTGGTTAAAATGTGGGGACAGGAACACCAAATTCTTTCACTTGACGACTAAAATCCGTCAAGCAAAGAATTTTATGAGAGATTAAAAAGCAGGATGGTTCTATAATTTCAGACCCAAAGGAAATTGGAAATTATATTACTGAGTTCTATTAAAATTTTCACAAAAAACAGGTACCCTTGAAATGGACTTATTTGCTAGACTGTATTCCACATCTTATTGATCAGAATGATAATAACATGCTCACACAATTCCTTCTGAAGAAGAAATAAAGTTGTTGTTTTTATATGGATTCTCACTGTTCCCCTGGACCTGATGGTTTTTCACGAACTTTTTATCAGAAATGTTGGGATATTGTTGGTTCTGATATCTGCAGGGCAATCAGGAACTTCTTCCAGGAAGGAATTATTATGAAAGGCTTTAATAACAACTTCATTACTTTAATTCCCAAAGTGGAGGGTGCTAAATCTCTAGATTTGATCAGACCAAAATGTATGGAAACTTCTTCTTCAAAATCATACCAAAAATTATGGCTTCAAGACTTGTATCCTTACTTACCAAATTGATATCTGAGGAGCAAGGGGCTTTCCAAAAGGATAAAGTTATTTTCTCAAATATTTCCCTTGCATCTGAATTGGCCAATGTAATTCCTATTAAGTCTCGTGGTGGGTCTATGGGAATTAAAATTGATATACAAAAGGCTTATGATTCCCTGGAATGGGAATTTCTTTCTGATGTATTGGAAAAGTTTGGTTTTTGTGATAAGTGGATTCAGACAAATTTACTTTCGGCCAATATTTCTGTGCTTGTGAATGGTGGTCCATATGGGTTTTCAAAGCTGAAAGAGGGCTTTGCCAAGGTGACCCTTTAGCACCGTTACTCTTCATCATTGCAGAAGACGTTCTATGTAGGGGTATCTTTGATCTAAGAGAAAGGGAAAAATTAAAGCTCTTCTAGGACCAAGGAATTCCAAGGTACCTACACATCTCCTTTTTGCTGATGATGTTTTTATTTTTATGAATGCAGATATCAGACATGTAAAAAAGATGAAGAGCTTTCTTGTTGATTAGCAAAAGTATTCTGGCCAGGTGATACATCAGGGAAAGAGTAAGATTTTCTTTGGAAGAATTTCAGGCACAAGGAAAAATGAGATATCTAGAATTTTGGAATTTACTGAATGCTGCTTACCAACAAATTATCTTTGTGTCAATATCTTCAAGGGCCTGGTTAAAAAAGAGCATATCTTGGGAATGGTGGACAAATTAAAAGCCAGAATTTCAAGCTGGAAAGGTAAACTACTCTCTATAGCAGGTAGAGTGCAACTAATCAAGTCGGTGGTGACTAGTTTACCAATTCACAACTTTTCTATTTATTGGTGGCTGTCCTCTATGATTGCTCTTATGGAAAGATGGATAAGAAATTTTATTTGGTTTGGGGACCTTGACAACTCAAAATTGATTACTGTCAAATGGGACCAAATTTGTAAGCTAAAAGTCGAAGGGGGGCTTGGTGTGCGTAAATTGAGGGATATTAACAAATCCCTTCTTGCCAAGTTATGCTGGTCAATTAAACATGAAGACACAATGTTTAGCAGCTTTATGAAAGCTAAATATCTAAGGCAAGATGGCCCTTTAAAAAAGTCCTATTCCTCTTCTATCTGGTCTGGCATTCTAAATGTTTGGGACTTGGTTACGAATAATGAGCACTGGATTATTGGTGATAGCTCCCAGATTAATTTTTGGAAGGACAAGTGGATGGGGGAAATTACCATAGCAGAAGCTTTAGGTCTCAAGCCTTCGGTGTTTCGAAAATTTAATACAAGGATATCCAATTTCATCTCGGGTATGCAATGGTCTCTTCCTCCTATTTCTTTTTCATTTTTGAATGATTTATTCTCACAAATTCTTCACATTCAATTGCCCACCATTGATGTTTCTGATGTTTGTATTTGGAAACCTATGTTGTCTGGGTTATTTTCCTCTAGTTCTGCATGGGAAACTTTTTGGGAGAAAAGAAACCAGGTTTCTTGGTATTCAAATGTTTGGCAACCACATTTACAGCCAAGACACTTGGTCTTTGGCTGGAGGCTTATGCAAAAGTTACCCACTGATGATTCCTTTACTTCCAAAGGAATTCCTTTAGCCTCTCAATGTTCGCTATGTTTCTAGAGTTGTGAATCTAGCTATCATATATTTTTTGATTGTTATTTTCACTTGATCTATGGAGATGGTTCTTGGAGATATTTGGTCTGCATGTGTGGCCGAATGTTATAAATTTGCAGGAACTATCTCAATGGTGGAACAATAAGACAGACACTTACCCTTTCCACAAATTTGGAGAGAGGGCTATTTACTTATTCAATACCACATATGGGAGGAGAGGAACTCGAGACGATTTAATCAAAAGAGGACATCCCGTGTGGTCATCACAAGTATCAAAAAGACATTATGGAAGCTACGAGAGGGATGAAGAACTTATCACCCAAAAGTCCTTTAGATTTCTAAATCTTAAGGACCTTTGATATCCCCGTCGGGTAGTCAAAGCCAAAAATCCACGTGGAGATCATATAGAGGAAGCCTACCGAAGGATGGTTCACGCTTAATGTTGATGAATGTGCACTGGGCAATCCGGGTCATTCTGGGGCGGGTGGTGTCTTCAGGAATTCAATGGGCATACCAAGTAGGACTTATTCATCTTATCTGGGTAATACAACAAATTTCTTTGCAGAATTTTCTGCTCAGCTCTAAGATATCGAGATTGCAAAGGAGAAAGGTGTGGAAAGACTTTGGATAGAATATGACTTAATAGCTGTTATTGAAGTAATTAATGGCATAAAAATCCTATGGAAATTCTTGCAAAAATGGCTTATCCTTTGGACTTACTTGGATGCTATACTTTGGAAGATAACACATATCTTTAGGGAAGGAAACAATGTGGTTGACCTACTAGCTAAGAAAGCTGCATATTCTCGATTGACTAATTTTTGGGACAATCCATCTGATTATGTTCGGACTAAGATCACTTGGGATCTCATTGAGTACAAAAGATATCTATTCATTACTTAGACTGTTAACACTGTTGATGACATTGTCGAAGGTGGTGTTCTCAGCTATTTCTTGTATTATTGTATTTCTGTTTGGGAATGCCTAGACATTAAATTTTGTATCCATCTATTTATTAATCATATTGCTTACCTTTAGCAAAATAAAAAGTGTATACCCATAAAGTCTTCAATATTTTTTGACATATAGATACTTTATAGTAACTTTTTGTATAGGGGTATTTTAAGTAATTAGTCAAGGGTAAAGTAGAAATTCCTAATGGAAACAAAAGCTTTTTTTTTACAATAGTAGATAATGATATCACCGACATGGTGTGTGACATCACCCACAAGATGCATGAATAATCTTTTCACTGCTAATAGAAAACCACTATTTTTAAAGAATTATCTATCTATCCTTTTAAATAACAAAAAATACCCTTACTTCAAGTGTATTTAAGTATCTAAAAATGTTGACTTTAAGGGTATACACCATCAAGCAGTATAGCTTAATAAAACCCATATATATATATATATATATATATATATATATATATATATATATATATATATATATATATATATATATATATATATATAGGGGGAAATGATCTAATGTAACAATTGTATAGTAGTATAATGCAACTACACATCTAGAAAATCATATTTTTGGCATTTGTATGACCTAAAATTTTGCACACACATTCTCTTCATCCTCATAATCAATCCTATAAAGAAAAAAAAAATTCAATTTGCATCTTAGATATGGTCAAAATTAGTACCCATACAACAATGAATCTCGACCATCCATTTGGTGAAATTCAAGATTTAGGCCTTAACAAATTCAAAATCACTTTTTTAAGTTTTAGCATTATTAATCTAATGATAATACGCTATATAAAAATTTTGGACATAAAAAAATTCTTCTGAGGCTTATATCTAACCATTTCAATAAAATGGACGGCTTATTAATTGAGCTAGAATGAAAACTTTGTAGAGTATTTTTTCAAAATTTTTTTTTTTTGTAGTTGTTCTTCAGAATGAAGAGTGTACATTTAAAAATTTGTGTCAAACAAATGTCTCAAACATGGTTTTTGGAGATGGTTGCATTATGCAGTACCGCAAAACACCTATATGCGAAAATGAACAATGATTTTGCCTACTTTTATCACCATACAAATTTTATCGTACGGTCACAATTGTCTGGTAGTGTTTTAATATTTATTACTTTTACTAATCGGAATGATCTGAAATTTAAAGCGTACGTACATCTTAGTGAGGTACGCTTAATAAAAATATGAAAAAAATAATTCACAAAATATAAATTAACCAAAATACTCTTATAAATTTTAAGAGGTATTTTAGTCAATTTATATTTTACAAATAATTTTTTTCATATTTTTATTAAGTGCACTTCACTAAGATGTACACACTCTTCAAATTTAAACTAATTTGGATTTGTAGAAAAAAAAATGAAAAATAAAATACCACTGGATAATCGTGACCATGCGATGAATTTTAGACGGTAATAAAGATCGATAAAAATCACAGTTCATTTGCGTCTATAGACGTTTTGTAAGATCTTCATTTATATATATATATATATAATTGTGTGATCCGTCTCGCCTACAGAAACTTGATAAGCCGAACAGTTTATAGATATAATTGTGTGATCCGTCTCGCCTACAGAAACTTGATAAGCCGAACAGTTGTGATTTATTCATAGGGTCCAACGGCTGTGATTTATTTCCCCCGTTTTGACGCCTCGTGGGTGTTCTCTCTCTCTAGGTAAACTCTCGCTCTCCCTCTCTCTCTCTCCCGTGAACCGTCCTCCACCCTCAGCAACCTGCCCCTCTCTCTCTCTCGTGAACCCTCCAACCTTAGCATCTTGCCCCTGTCTCTCTCTCTCCCGTGAACCCTCCTCCAACCTGCGATTTTTGTCTCTTGCTTTTAATTTGATTCTCTCTCTCTCTAAACTTTCAATAACCCTAGGAATCAAAAGAGTGGTTTTTATCTCATAACCCTAGGCATGAGATTGCATAAAGAATATTTGGTGGTTGTATTAGAGAGTAATTTTTTAGCCCAATTAACATAAACTTTTAATTTTGATGAGATGTTTAGATCTAAGTATCAGAAACATCATGAGATGATTTTTTTGATTCTTTTCATTTTCTTGAATTTGTTTTAACACAAGTTTTTTTCTTTCAAGGAACCCCCCAATCCAAGAAAAACTTGTATTAAAGCAAATTCAAGAAAATAAAAAGGACTAATAGAATCATCTGATGATGTTTGTGAGACCTAGATCTAAGCATATCACCAAAATGAACGGCTTATGTTAATTGGACTAAAAACATACTTTCTAACTCAACCATCAAAGATTCGTTGTGCAATCTCATGCCTTCTAGCATTTTGATACCATATTTTTGGTTTTTCAACCCATATATCATACAAAACCTGTCACAAATTCCAAACCCAATTAGGCACTGCCCCAAGATAACAAATCAATACAATACTCCAAAATTGTCGTACAATCCAATTTGGTATTGCCAATTTGGAACAAACAAGTGTCGCACATGCCAATTTCGCACTACCAATGAATACACGACAAACCAATTTCGTATTGCCAATTAACACAAACCAATTTTACACTGCCAAAGTTCGAAGACATTCATAAAAAGTAAAAGATACACGGTCCTGTAAGAGAAAAACATGACAAATGGCTCCAAAAGGAACACCCTCCAAAAGGCATAGTATTAAGTTTACAAATAATTAAAATATTCACCTCACTACCTTCTAACCTATTCTACCACCACCACCATCTATTGTGGATGGACATGCAAGTAATAACCATGAAACAAGGTGCATTCATCGGAGTTAGCGCAGGCATCGTATTCTAACTTGGAAACATCTAATGAAATGTGAAGTCCTCCATCAATTGGTGTCTGGCATGGATAGAAGTACTACAACGCTTTAAAAAGGTAAAGTTATGAATAAACTACATGACAAGAAATATTATTTACCAGCCAACTTTTGATACAAAAGAACAGCACCCGTTGCATCCACAACTTCAATACTGTATTAACAAGAGAGGCTGTTGTAAACTTAAATTCATACTACTACTTATTATGTTCAACATTGTCATTGACATGGATACAACCACACAAGCATAAGAATTTCAATGCATTAATATTTCTTACAATGCAAATTTAATGCAAAATATACTATTTCACTGGTTACAATGCAAAGCTCTAAAAATTCTTACCATTACTCATCATGTTTCACATTCTCACACAACCCATCCATGCATCTTATATTTGCATTTAACCTAAACAAAGAAAACCCATTTCAAATATTTATATTTAAGGAATTCATATTAAAATCATAAAGAGTACGAGAGATGGAGCAATAGTTCATTCATACTTTGAACGTACGAGAGATGGACAATTCCTTCTATCATGTGCACTCCTTTTGCAAATTGTGCACTTTCGGGTAACTTCCTTCTCTTTCGCTTTCGCTTTCTCTGCCTCTATCTCAACCCGAGGTACATATCTATCATTGGTAGGTCTCCCCTTTGTTCATGCCTGAGGGAGCTCAAGGATATTATAGCGTGCATGTCCCTCAACCTTAGCACGGTGGCTACTGCTGACAATCACATTATCATTATGACTGCTGCAAGGGGTCTCAAAAGTACCATCTGGTAATACCACACCCCCAATCTTGGCCTTAACCTTTGAAAGTGTACTTAATATTTCAGACATTATAAATGCATGGAGTTCTACACTTTCTGAAGCATGCTCTGCTAGTACTCTATTGGCTTGACAAACCTCATTAAAACGAATTGAAAGGGGTAGATCAGAAGTACCTTGAATTTTTTTCCCATTGGCATCAAGTACAACACTTTTCATCACATATCTTCATTATGTAATACGATGGCATTTCAAAAATATTTTTCACCATCAAGATCTAATCCCATGCTTACAAATAATGCCTAGTCTCTCATACATGTGGAGAGTACAAACAAAAGTTTGGTCGTGACCATTGAACTCGACATTGCAAGCCCTTGTTCCAGTTCCACGTTTTGACACCTTGAAGATTGCAACTGTATCATTCTCTTCAATAATTTCATTCATGTAATTGACGCCTTTTACAACTTCTTCTCCAAACAACTTCATAACTTTGTGTGTATATATCTTCGACGTGTGAGCCTCGATATCATACGTGGTCTTCAGAAAAGGCGTAGATGTTATGTTCTTTAAGCAATTTTTCCTCATCTTAAGAAGTTTTTTATCAGGCACTTTTATAGTAGTTTTCAACAATGTGCGCAAGCTTGTATTGGAAGTCACATACTTTTGAAGTGCTTATTCATTTTTTCGCTTCTTTAAGTCGATGACATACCTGTTGTGAATGCATCTGCCATACATGCATCAATCCATTGCTTTCGACATCTATACAATCTATTGAGCCATTCATTCAGTTGAAGATCATATTTATCAATAAGAGATTTCCATTCTAACTCAAAGTCTTCCTCAATTTGGCTCATTGTACGGTTTCTGAATATTTTCGGAAAAGATGGACTCCTTCGTAAGACATGGCACATTTTTTCTTTGACATTTGACAGTATGTGTCACGTATAATAATGATGTCTGCTTTTATTCATAACTTGTCTCACTGTAGCGGTCATTGCAGGATCGAGATTAGTGATAAATACTCCGGGTTGACGTCCACCCATTGCCTCTAGCCAATTTTCAAATACCCATACAAAAGACTCCACTTTCTCATCAAATATAAGGGCAAACCAAAAAAGTGTTGTGCTAAGGTGGTGATTCACTTCAAGTATGGGAGCAAAGGGCATGCCAAAAGAATTTGTCTTATATGTGACCACATCCTAGAAGTGATGGTAGAACACACTTGACATGGCATCTACCCAGAGTAGGTTGACAATGTGATATTCTTCATCTAATTTCGTTTTATAGAAAAAAGATGGATTTGATCTCTTCATATCAGTTAACCATTCCATTGCACAATTGCCATCTTCCCCTTTGAATTTTCTTCTCTTGTTTCCTAATTGGTTTTCAATGTCTTTTTGTGAGCAAGGGAGATTATCAAAAAGATATCATAGATATTCCGAGATTTTACCAAAGCAGAGCTCATGGAGTTATCATTGTCTTTGTCGCATCCGATATTGTTTAGCGCGATCGGAGAAGTCGAGCTTTCCTTACAAGGTTGTGATTGTGATCCTTAACAAATCTTGTAACAACCCACTCATTGTTGGCATTTGTACTTACGTACATATTCACTACACATCCACACCTTGTCTGAGGGAATTTTTTCTAGGTTGCACTTGTTTCACAGTATGAAATCTTTCCTTAGAACATTTATATTCCCTATCAACTCTCTTTTCGTCCTTATTCTTGTGAGTACTTCCCTTTCTGACACCAAACCCTTGCACCAGTGCAAAAGCCTTGTAAAACTTATATGCATCATTTTCAGCACTAAATTTCATTCCTACACGGGGTTCCTCTATTTCTGACCCCTTGGATGATAATGAATGTTCCCTGTTTTCATAATTTGTGAACTTATTGTGGGGCGGGTGTTTGAAGACATTTTTCAGTACCTTGGTCCCTGATGCGGAATAAAGAGGAAGCAGGTCAATAAAGCCTCAACATGCAGTGAAATTCTTGACAGCCTCAGAATTGCCCCAGAATGGGTCAAAATCTTCCTAAAGCACTCCAAAAGACCACCTGCCAAGTTTCATCTCAATCCGACATGCCTAAGGCACTCTAGCACCTTGAAACGGACCCTGTAACTAGAACTCCATTTTTGGTATGTCAAACAGCTGTGAGACCACCTCTATTGGATCCAGCACTGTCAAAAACCCTTATGAGTCAAGTTTCGACATAATCGGGCATTCTAGGACAAAGTTATGGTAAAAGACCAATAGGGGGTATGCCGCACGCTATTCCCGTGCGGCCTCCCTACGCCAATCTCCATTAAAGGAGGCTGATGTGCACAGTCACGAGCAACAACTTCAAAAGCTCTTATCTCACCCGTCCTGAGTCGGATCGCTCTCAAATTTGGTGAGCGCGTTCTTCTCATCAAGATGAGCGTTTTGATATGCAGTATGACTTGTGATGATACCTGAGCAGGGAGAAAAACTAGAGAAAAGTTGATGATTCGTGAAGATAGTTACAGAAAATTCAGCAGCAACATGCCTTGCTCGAGCGGCCAAATCACGACTATCGTGTACTCGATCGACGTGAAACCAATTGCATTATGTGCGTAAGGTTTGAGGCTATCTCTGGTCCGAACTCCGCTTACGATGAATGGTTAGACATGGAGGTGTTGAAGCTGTTGTAAATTTCGGTTGTTGAATTTCCAGATTTTGATAAAAAAATGACAAAATCTTCGTTCGGACATGAAATCGAGCTATGTTTGTTGCCACAAGACCAAAACTTTTCCCGGCATGGCGGGATAGGGAGTCTGAGGAAGAGGCCAACGTCGATTAGAAGAGCCAGCGTCGGGTGAGTTGCAGAAGAGGCCAATGCCGATTGTAAGAGCTAGCACCGGGTGAGTTAGAGAAGAGGCCAGCACCGGTTGGAAGAGCAGCGCTGGGTGAGTTGGAGAAGAGGCCAGTGTCGGTTGGAAGAGCCAGCGCTGGGTGAGTTGGAGAAGAGGCCAGTGTCGGTTGGAAGAGCCAGCGCCGGGTGAGTTGGAGAAGAGGCCAGCACCAGTTGGAAGAGACAGCACTGGGTGAGTTACAAAAGAGGCCAGCGCCGGTTGGAAGAGCTAGCGCTAGCTTAGTTGGAGAAGAGGCCAGCGTCGGTTGGAAGAGCCAGCATCGGATGAGTAGGATAAGAGGTCAGTGTCGGTTGGAAGTGCCAGCGCCGAGTGAGTTGGAGAAGAGGCTAGCGTCGGTTGGAAGAGCCAGCGCCTGGTGAGTCGGAGAAGAGGCCATTGCCTGTTGGAAGTGCCAGCGTCGGGTGGATTTACGTGTAGCACCGGTTGTATCTCTAGCATGCATGTTGATTGAGTGCCAGATGTCCAGATTTTACAGTTTTTTGGAGACACTTGGTTAGCCACCTCAACCCAAGAGTACTTAAGCCCCCTTCCTCACCCGTACCACTCATTCTTACTCTCTAAGACACAAGATGGGCAGGAGTGACTGTTGGTGGGCAGCCACCGTTGGACGGGTGAGAGCTTTGATGAGAGAAGTGGAGAAGACACCATTGTTGTTTATGTAAGTGGATCCATCACCATTGCATGATAGTCGTAAGGATGCATGGAATTGATGCATTTAAAATGAGAATGAAAGTGTATGTGAGGTAAGAAAATCCTCAAGTCTTTTTATTTAGAAATTGGGGCTCTTGTTCTATGATACTGGTGAATGTCAAGAATGAATGCATGATTCTTAGATTATGTAAGAAATGCATGCTATGCATGATTATGTCTGTGTTCACATTGTGAGAGAAGGATTGTTATCATGTGCCTCACCATGAAATGAAGATCATATAATGTATGCTTGAGACATGTTGTATGCCACTGTGAAATTCCAGAAGTTTTCATGTTCTTGCAGGAGGCTTTTGAACAGTCAAATGGGTCCGATTGACCTCAAACCACCCCCATTAGAAATATTTACGAGTCCAGTAAAATGTTTGTTTTTACCCATTTCTGAAATTATGTTTTAAAATGGGAAGGTATATCATTATTAACTATTTTCCTGGATTTTTTATTTATACCATTGTGGTCATTGATTTTAGCTAGCCAAACAAAGTTTGTTTTCAGCCAAACTACAACTATTTGAAAGATTTTTGAATGGACTAAAATTTTCATGTGGAAACTATTTTGAAACGCTCCATAGATTGAAAGTTATACCTTGCTTTATGAAGGTATGTCACTGTGGGCAGTATTGATGGAAATCAGAACTATCACCTTGTTTGCCACAAATTTTTTAACCACTAAATGGAATCCAAATACTTTCAAGTGTGGTTTGTTAGAAAGATATATGTTTTGGCTTAAACTTTCAATTTGTACCTATCACAAGTTGCCTTACGGTTTGAATGTTATAATGATCTGAAGTAGGGTACGTTGCTGTCCACTGTATGCAGCAGGGGGCAGTTAGTTAGCCCTCATTTCCTTGAACCTTTAAGAGGCCAAAAAATATCCTGTTGTCTTCCCAAGTGAGGAATAGGTGAGTTTAGTACGAAATTGATTTTGGAACCATCTTTAAACTCTAAATGGTCCAAAAGTTAGGACCCCATTTATGAGCACACGTACACACGCATGATAATGAAGTTATGCTTCGCTATGACATGGAAGCATGATTATGATGAATGCCCTGTTGCGATATGAATTGCATGATTTTAATAATTCTTATGCTATATGTGAATGGATAACTATTGTGTGAATGATGGTATCATGATTCTTATGTTATATATGAATGGATACCTCCTATGTGAAAGATGGTATCTTGATGCTTATGCTATATTTGAATAGATACCTACTATGTGAATGATGGTATCTTGATGCTTATGCTATATGTGAGTGGATACCTATTGTGTGAATGATGGTATCTTGATACTTATACTATATGTAAGGGGCATCTACTGTGTGAATGATGGTGTTGACAACTACGATTTTTTCCTGGACTCCCCATGATAGGACGAGACTCAGCATGTGAGTAGTTGGGAGGGTCGCGCCCCCCAGATCTATGTGGGCACTACACATTGGGTCACTTAATGGTAGTGTAACGCCCTCTCACCAAAAGGGTGCAGGAAGAGGGTAGTGTCTTGCAAGGCCTCTGCCTATCGAAAACCCCAAAGCGTACTGGGGATGTGTGTGTGTGTGTGTGAGGGCCTTACAAAGTAGGTCTTCCACTTGTCATGGTCCACCGTCCCGAGTGAGGGTAGAAGTCCCAAGTTTAGGATTGGCTTAACCTGACCGATGTGGCTTCCACTTCAGGAGTAGATAGATATGTTTGCTTGACTTATTTACGCTTTCTGCATGAGCTTTTAACTGTAATGGCCTGCTGTCTTTATTACTCTACTTTAAGAAAGGTGATTGTGACATGCATTATAAATATTGAACTGCCTTTCTCATATTTCTACTAGAGTGTTGAGAAGCATGTTGAGGGACTTTATTTGATACATGTGTATATGTACGTATATGTGTGTTGCGTATTTATTTTCACTATCATACTATTTGGAATGCAATGACGTAGATCTGCTTATTGGGCTGTTAGCTCATTCCATATTATTTTCATAACTGTAGAGTGAAGACTGTTGACACTTGTGCTTAAGGTGGGTGACCACTGGGGGATTTGAAGCTTGAAGTCGAGAGGTTAAAAGCCCGTCCTTTGCGGACTTTCATTGTATGTTTTGGATGTCTCAATATTGTGTGGTATACCTCATTTTGGGCCAGTAGTGCCAAGAAAGAATTGTAAAGACTTTTTATCATCGGATGAATGAGATGACTATACTTTTGATTGTTATTTGTTTAATGAGTAATTTTATTCTAAGTTTCTTTCATGGTTTGCTCTTGATTCCACGTTTTCATGCATTGAGCCACTCCCACTTGAGTGACGTTCGTGACCTTTAGTCGTGATCCCGCACTCTGTCGCCGTCCGGCAGGCGTCAGGGGGCGGGGTCGTGACAAGCAGGGACTATTTTGGAATTTCACACATTAATAGGCAGACACAAAACAGTCCTTTTGCACCCAATTTTAGAATTTTTTTTAATTCAATTAAATTGTAATTATCATCAATTTAGATGGTTTTTGGGTGTACACCCATGTTTGGGCCCAATTCTATATAAACATGCAAAGCCTAATTGTAAAACGACCAGTTCATTCTACACATTGATCAATAAAGCTTCACTTTTTCCTTAAGTTTGTGGGTGCATCTTGAAGAGAGAGAGAGGAGAGAAAAGAAAAGGGTCACTACCCTTCGGTAAGGTAACTTTCGCTCTCTTCCTCTCATCTCTCTTTCTCTCCTCATCTATCTCTCCCATTCTCTCTCCTCATCTCTATCTTCCTCTTTCTCGCTCCTCTAATCTATCTTTATTTCCTATTTTATCTTTGATCTCCTTTATCCACTTTCCTTTTTCTTTCTTTATCTTTCCTTCACTTTTCCTCTCTTTCCTGTTCTCTCTCTCTGCTCTCTTTCTCCTTCTTCTCTGTTTCTGCAAGGCGAAGCCGATCGCTTGGCATGATGTTGTCTCGCTTCAGAGATATGAACAGTGAGCGGGGCCTTAACCTGAGTGGCGGGCAGGGCCTCTATCGAAGTCTCCTTGTCTTCTTCATCTGACATGGACAGCGGAAGCACATCGCCGCCCATGTCTTCTCTCTCTTCTTCTTCTTCTGATATGAACGGCGGAAGCACATCGCCGCCCATGTCTTTCCTTTCCTCTTCTTCTTCTGACATGGACGGCGGAAGCACATCGTTGCCCATGTCTTTTCTCTCCTCTTCTTCTTCTGACACGGACGGCAAAAGCACGTCGCCGCCCATGTCTTTTCTCTCCTCTTCTTCTTCTGACACGGACGACAGAAGCATATCACTGCCCATATCCTCTCTCTTCTTTCTTCTTCGTCTGACACTGACGGTGGAAGCACATCACCACCCATGTCTTCTCTCTCTTCTTCTTCGTCATGGACGGCAGAAGAACATCGTCGCCTATGTCCTCTCTCTCTTCTACTTCTTCTGACATGAACGACAGAAACACATCGTCACCCATGTTTTCTTTCTCCTCTGATTCCCCTACCATGAGCAGCAGAGGCTAATTGCCGCACATGTCCTTTCTCTCTTCTTACCCTCCTGTCATGAACTGCAGAGGTTTATCCCCGTCCTTATTCTTTTCTATCTTCTCTATCATTGTCGTTTAGGTTCTCTCTTCTTCCTTCTCTCTCATTTTCTTCTTCTTCCTTCCTTCTTAGGCACGATCAGTGCTAAGGGATCACTTATTTCCTTTCTTGTTTTGTGTGCATTGTGTGCTTGACTTTATTTTAATTGCGTGCTTCTTTACACACTCCAACACACACCGGACTGGGAGTGCCCGGGAAACCAACAAACAAATATTTTGAAAACCCTCAAAATCTGCGTTAAAGGCGTGAGGGGAACCTAGCTTTGAGAGTTGAGGCGGTTGGGATTCACGTAACTTTAACTGTGAGCACCCCTTTGTAATCCTTTGCCTCAAAGCAACTTCGCATATAGTAGGACCTGGTGAATATCCTATAACAGGAGGCCAGGACCTATGTGGGGACCTATATCATCCTAGCCGCATTTCAATAGGTAGGAACCCACTCTCAAGCCAAGCCTACCTATAATTCTGGGTCAAAAGTTTTTGTGTCCTTGCTTGCTTATTTCTAGTTGGTTAATCTTAGATCTCAGTCCGGACCCGCTTTTGGTCCAAGCTGAACCCTCTGGGTCCAAGTCCAGTCTTGTACTCAGCTTAGCCCAGGTCAGAACTAGGTTTCTCCTTGGTCCGAACCTATGTCCCCTCTTGGTCCGAGCCGAAGGCTCGTTCCTAGTTCATCCTTGATCTAGTCCGTGGCCATGCCGAGGCTGTTCATCAAAACTCTATAGGTCCAAGTCTAGGCTTGTATGTAGCTTAGCTCAAGTCTGAACCAGGTTCACACACAGGTCCGAACCGAGGCCCCCTCTTTGTCCAAGCCTAGGGATTGTGCCTAAACCAACTTTGATCTAGTCTGGGTCCACACTCGGTCTGAGTTTCATAACCCTCTAGGTCCAAGTCTAGGCTTGCACCGAGCTCAGTCCATGTCTGAACAAGGTTCACACCTGATCCGAACCCAGACCCACTCTTGGTCTGAGCAGAGACTCATACCTATCTAGTCTAGATCTTAGTCTAGGTTCTAGCATAGGTCTAATCTTAGAGTTGCCTCTAGAGCTAGACTAGGCTTACCTTAGTTCAGGGTTCAAACCAAAACCTATTGAGTTTAATAGATTTCATCCAGTCTAGTCCTAGCCTAGATCTTAGTTAGGGTTCTGCCCCTAGAGACATAGTAGGCCTACCATGAGGTGTCGAGTCTAGATCTCACCAAGTCTAAGAATTATAACCCACGATCATGGCGGGACAAAGTCCAACCCTATAGCCCCATCTCAGTTTAGGTCCAGAGAACCTAATCAATCCGAGAGGCACCGTCACATTGCTCCCTCACAAATCATCCATAGCACTCGTGTTAGTGAGCCGACTCTCAAATTGCATGGAACCAAACCTAGCTGTCTAAGCCGCCTTCAAGGCCACCCTTTAGAAGTCACGAGCCAATAGGTTAATAAGGTTCGTAATACCCTGAAGAGTCAAGGGGTCAGGCTGGGGGCAATCCTTCAAGACATAGGGGTTACCCTCATATTCAGTTGGCACAACAAGAATAAGGCCCCTGCTCAAATCTCTGAGTCAGCCGATCTCAGTCGTATGAACCCCAATAGTCATCTAGCAGCCCAACATTCCAATCTTAGCAATCAGCCTGTTAGTGGGCGAGTGGGTTCACACACAACTAGGGAAAGCCTACTCGAGCAACCCATCACCAGTAAAGATCAGGGTTTCAACCTAACTCGATATAAAGAAAATCTTAAAGTGCATGCTTACTTCCAAGACCTCCTCATTAGAGGATACACCATCCAGCGCACTCAATCCAGGAAAGTCAGATCAGAAGCTCAAGCCATAGGCCAAGTCCAATATTTTAGCTCAAACCAGGATGATCCTAGGGCTATTAGCTTGCCAATTCAACCCACTACGGGCCAGGGGTTTAGTTCTAATCATCACTCGAGCCCAAGACTACCTAGAGGGTAGACTCCCTCTGACAGTAGTCATGACATTCCTTCACTCTTTCAGTTTTGTGCTAGGGAAAGATAATACCCTAACCCCAAGGATAGGTCATCCAACCAAGGTCAGGGTCTGGTAGACCTAGCCACCCAAAGTCAAAGGTTGAGTCATCATAGCAGCTTGAATCGTCCATCCCAGTTGAATGGTGATCCTATCCTGCAGGCCTCCTTGCATGGCCAAGTTGTGCTACCTCTAAGTAATAGGAATGCTCTGTCCCAATTCAACTCAGGTGAGCCTACAAGACGACAACCGACACATCAAGTTCAATACATTCCTCAGGCTCAGTCCTTAGGGCAACCGGCTACAGGGGCCCAACGGCCAGTTTATACGAGCCAGATACCACGAAGTCAGGTTCAACTGACCATATAATAGAGCCAGCTCACAGCTATACAAACGACTCAAGTCGCTCGTATGAAACACCTCTAAGACTCTTTAGAGAAAATGAGAATATGGGATTTCTCAACTCCTAAAGCTTATATACAAGAAATTCTAGGAAACCTACAAGATCTATCACTGGGGTTTGTGATGCCACAGTTCAAAAATAGATTTTCAGGGAAAGAGGATCTTGAGGCACACATCAATGCCTACTTATTGATGGTCCACACACTACAAAATTGGCCCAACCAACTTAAGGTCATGTTCTTGCATAGCTTAAAAGAAGAACCCTTGATGTACTACTGACGATTCATGAAGGGGGACCCTCATGCAACTCTTGATGAAATGTTCAGGCACTTTTCCTCCCGCTATAGTGGAGAAAAGCTAAAACCCATCAACCTTGGTGAGTTAACTTCTACCAAATAAAAGTCAAGCGAGTCTCCTTCTCTATTTATAACCAGATTCAGAAAGGTTGCTATGTGAGTCACTGAAACTCCACTCCCTGAAGCCGCAAAGGTAAGCATAGCATTAGAGAACATGACTCTAGAATATGTCGCGTTCTTCATTGTGGGGGCAATCCCGTACTCATTTGATGATATGCTTGAAAGAATATCATGATATGAGCGAGCCAAGAAAGATAAAGCCGCAGCCAAAAAACCCTCTCAAGAAGGGGAGGTGAACGTGATCAAGAAAAGCAACCCTTTTGTAAACCATTCATAGGGAAAGACAAAAATTCATTCTGCCACATGGAGAATGCAGACTTCTACACCAAGGGAATTCACTCCCATTGATGAGCCTATGACGGATGTCGTGAAGAAGTTGCTTAAGACAAGGCTCATAGAATTACCGACAGGAACCAAGATTCCTCCTTTCCATGGAGGTGATACTTCTCAATGGTGTGATTGGCATCAAAACTATGCCTATAACACGGAGGAATGTCGAGCTTTCAGACATAGAGTTTAGGACCTCATTGATAATAACACGATAAGTGCTAGAAAGAAAGAGTTAGATGACATAGAAAAACCAGAAACTATAGATATCTCA
This sequence comes from Amborella trichopoda, assembly GCF_054954075.1. Lineage (NCBI taxonomy): Eukaryota > Viridiplantae > Streptophyta > Magnoliopsida > Amborellales > Amborellaceae > Amborella > Amborella trichopoda. The sequence continues at coordinate 13,664,918 of NC_142336.1, forward strand.
ACAAAGAATACTGATGTCAACCTGATTAACTCAGGAGAATCACAAGCTATGACTAACCCCAAAGAACATCCACAAAAGGACTTGGAGTACAAGAAGAAATCAACTGAAAAGTCTAGTAGATGAAGAACAAAATGAGCATAACCTTACTTAGGAGTTAATGACTAATGATACTCAAGATGAGGATGAACTTAGCTCCAAGCCCATAACCGAAGAAGGGAGAGAAGAAAGGGGTATCACATATGGGATTCCACTCCAAGATACACTCCCAAAAGTGGCACAAGAAATCCCCATCAAATAGAGTCACACTAGAGCATATGAACCCTTCAACCTTTACTTTCAAGTTAATACAATAAATGGTTCATACCTGTGTGGTAACGAATCAAACCCGTAAGAGCAATATGAACTCAAGCATAAGCTCAACCAAGGTTTTGAAGCTATGGATTCCCAAGCCCATGACGACAAGAAAAACCTTAGTTTTGGGACAATAATTTGTGAGGGGGCAAATGAACAAGTGCTAAAAGGAGGCTCTTCACCTCAAAACTTTGATGACCCACCTAAGTGGGATCAATATAATGAGGACAACATGTTAGAAATTGATGTGATCCAGATCAACGAGAAGGGATCATTTTCTAAACAAGGAGTCAATACCCCAAAGTCTCCCATTACTATTCCAAACAAGGGACCAACACCTCAAATATCGAAAGAAGATGAACCTTTAAAAATTCTAAGGGGCCCACCTGGGCCACCTTCATCAGACTTCCTCATCAACCCACTTACCTAGAATGAGAAGCCAAGCTTAAAAGATTTAACCAAGTTACCTCTCGAGGTGAACCCAGTTATAAATGATGGAGAAGTAAAGAGCCCACTATTCCTAAAGATTTGGCATCTTCCCTAGAGTTGATAGAGCTCGAACCTTTAGAAATTCTAAGGGGCCACCTTCACAAGATTTCTTGAATGATCTGCCAATATGGGATCAAGAATTGGATATTGAAAATCTGACCATGTTACTTCCTCAACAGGCAGGCTCTTTAAAAGTCATTAACGACATGAGCACAACTCTGATAACCGGAGCACCACCATATCAAGAGAATTCATCCTGTGAAAAAACAAGTTCCAACAGAACAAAAAGCCTTGTAGGGGCAACCCCATCAAAATATTCAATAGGCGCAAACTCCTTTCATGAAGAGGATACAATAGGGGCAACTAATGAGACCAAACCCTTCTTCGTTGGCTCCCAACATGCCATAAATCCATCTAATACTAACTTAATCACTCTTCTGGTGCGAGAGTCTCACTTAAGCTCGAGCACTAAGCAGGAGTCTACTACGGAGTTAATCCCGAAAAAACAATTCAAAATTTGCAATGAAAAAGATTACCAAAAAGGAGTTGGGTGATCACTCACCCCTTGCAAATAACCAAATGAGGCATTCATGCCTCACACTTCAAAAGGCATTAACGCCTAATGTGTAACATGAAGTACTCCATTAACGGGAAAACCCTGATGAGCCTATACGTCCATACAGAAGGCTAAGGGATTTGGAAACTGAGAGTGATTTTTAGTCCCAAAATCAAGGTTCAAGTGGAGTAGTTTAAAGCAAGAGTTAAACGGAAATTCAACAACCATTGTCAAAGAGAAAAGGGAAATTAGAGGAAGATCGATATTAGAACCTCCCTGCCACTTGAAGGAAGGAAAGATGATCGAATTCTTACATGATCTTAAGGCGAATTGCTAAAAAAAAAAAGGGCACCTTTGATTCCTTTTCCTCCTCCTCCTCCTCTTCCTTTGTCATTGTTCTCTTCTTCAATATAAAAATAAAAAATAAAAAAATCCGCTAGGCTGAAAATCCGAAAGGAACCCCACACATTGAAAAAAAGGCTACCGGGCTGAAAACCTGAAAGGGACCTCGGAGCGATGAAAAAAGAAAAAAAACATATCCGCTGGGCTGAAAATCCAAAAGGAACCCCAAGCGTTGGAAAAAAGGCTACTGGGATGAACACCCGAAGCGACGAAAAAAAAGAAGGTCTCTCCTTCCTTCTAATCTCCAAAGTCTTTTCTCTCTAAACATCTTCTTTTCCTCCCTTGAGTCAAAGTGGTGTTAAAAGAAAAATCAATAAGCATTAGCCTGAGGGAAAGCTGTTAAGGACCTAGATCATCTAAAACTTCGAAAGGTGGGTGGTGGAGGAATGGAATCAAAAATCCAAAGAGATTCTGAACACCTAGGGGCAGTATCCTGTATTTTCAAGACTATGTTTCGCTCGAAACTCTAGAGAACTCTCCTTGAATTGCAACATAAGAGCTGAGGTTGGAACATAAAGAAATACTTGATGATTCCTCATCCCGAAGATTCAAGCAAGGACCAGATATGCTCACATGGGGTCCACCGAAGGGGTCACAAGTGGTTAGATTATAAGACCTACATTAAAAGAAAACCACCCCCCAATAGGGGCAGCCAATAAAATAAAAATAAAAACTCCACGGTCATATGAGTATAACTACCGACTACGCCATCCATCGAGCATGACGTTAAACTGCTTAGAGGGCTATATGGTTGCAGGAGTTGAAATTGCTAACCAAAATTTGTTTTTCGAAATATCTTTCTCTTTTTTAAAATTTCTCATTATATGTCTTGTGTTTTTAAAAAATTTAATTTTTTTGTTAAAATCATAACCTGTCCCTACTCCAGGTTATATTTTAAATCTCCCCCTACTTTAAAAATTTCGAAATGACTTTTAAAAAAACAAAGGAGCTTGGACACCCATATATGATGATCACCGTGGTGACGCGATTACCGCGTTGCTGCCTCGTCTCTCTTTTCAGATTTGGCTAGACAAGTCCATTCCTATAGAAAGCCTTAGGAAACCTTCATAAAATCCAGAAAAATGTAGGTTTGTAGATTTGAAACTGAAGTTAAGTGGCATGACTAGAAAATCCAACTTGAGTTTCAAGCCTGTGTAACTCACCGACATCTAACACCGAAAACCCTCGGAAGAAAAATGCCTTAGGTGGGTGAGCTCGATGAGCACAATGATTTGGAGGGATAGTTGGTGTGCCCTCTGACTGCGTGACATCAGGAACAAATTTTCAATGTCTACATTATCTTCTCTTTTCTTAAATCTATAGACAACCTTAGGAAACCCTAAGGAGATTAAAGAAGATGTCAGGGTTAAAAATTTTCGAACTGCAAAACCCCTGAAGTTAAGTGGCATGGCAAAAAATTCCAACTTGAGTTTCAAGCTTGTGTAACTCATCGGCACCTCACGCCGAAAACCGTAGGAAGAAAAATGCTCTAGGTGGGTGAGGTCGATGAGCGTAATGACTTGGAAGAATAGTTGGTGTGCCCTCTGACTACGTGACCTCAGAAAGAAATATTTGACGTTCACCTGCCCCTTGAAGGACAGGGAATGCCAGGGTGTCTGCTTCTTTGCCACTCACTTGTCCCTCGAAGGATAGGGAGTGCCAAAGATGGGAAATTGTAGACACCCCATTTTAAATCTGGCAAATTCTATAGTTTTGTAAACCCTTAGGATCACACTTAACCTAATAAACGTAAATCCATAGTTCACACAACCTAACTTGTGACCCAGAACCAGTTTGCTTGTCCGGAACCCTGTAGAAACCCTGTTTTGACTCAGATTTCTGTAAACACCATGTTTTACCAAAATATTCATTAAAAATAAAGTAAACAAATCTGTTTTGACCTAAATTTTATCTGAGAGCTTCATAAGAGGATGAGAAAGACAACCAAATTGAAAAAAATCACTTTGGACAAGATTTGGTTTGGGCGACACGGGGCATATTGCCCATGCGACACAGGGCGTGTCGCTCAAGTCATCCTACATTTGCCCTGTTTTACCAAAACAATCATTAAAAATAGTAAAAAAATATGTTTTGACCCAAAATTTCCTTGAGAGATTCAAAAGAGGCTGAGGAAGACACCCAAATTGAAAATCTCACTTTGGACAAGTTGTGGTTTGGGCGACCAGGGCGTGCCACCCAGGCGACACTGGACGTGTCGCCCAAGTCATCCTACATATTTTTCCGGTTTTACCAAATAAATCATTAAAAATAGTAAAAAACTCCATTTTGACCCAAATTTTCTCTGAGAGCTTCATAAGAGGTTGAGGAACACACAAGAAGTGAAATACCTCAATTTGGACTAAAATTCGTGTGTAAAATGCCGGGGCAGGCCGCCCAGGCAATAAGAGTCGTTTCGCCCAGCCTTAGGTGACACATGGCATACCGCCAAGGCGACACGACCTGCGCCACCCAGGCGACATGACCCACACCTCGGCGACATGACCCATGCTGACCAAATCTGTGACCCTCAAAATGTGCATCTTTGACTGAGGGATTTGTTTGTTACGCGTGCATATCCTTCCCAGTAGATTTTGACCCTTATTAGGCCACTTTTCGTGGTCATTTGGAAGGGACAGAGAGAAAACCTGAGATAGAGAGAAAACCTGGGGGAGAGAGAAAACCTGGGACAGAGAGAGAACAGATGGGAGATAGAGATAGAAACCTGAGAGAGAAACCCTAGAGATAGCTTCAGGAAACCCCCAGCCTCTTGGAACTTCAACCCTTAAACCTGAGAGAGCCTGGACTTAAGACATCTAAAACCATCTGTAGGCCACAACCACCTTATACTGAAAATACTTGCTGGTTAATATCCGGATCGGAGAGACAAAAGAGGCCCGGTTCTGATACGGGTGAGCCCCAAAAGGCTCAGGAGTCTCGGGCCATCTAGCCCGGTTCGGTATCATTTTCTTCCATTTTATCTCTTTTGATTTTATTGTATTCATTTTATTTTAATCTTTGTTTACTTAAAAATCACATTTTGTAATGTCTTGGATCATGCTGGCCCTGCCATAGATATGAGAATAGATCTTCTCGTTTCCGAGAAGATCTGGCCTCAGATCTGAATTCGATTTGTCCCACCTTCTCTACTATTTAATTTTCATTAGTTTACGGTGTCAGATTCGAGTGATAGTCACCACCAGATCTGCCAGATTTGCATCATAAACAACTATGTATCACCCTCGAGCCAACGGGTTAGCCAAAGCTTTCAATAGAAACCCTATGCAACGTTTTAAGGAAGTTGGTCTAAAAAACGAAGAAGAACTGGCATGAGAAACTTCCTGAAGCCTTGTGGGCCTATCGCACTACCATAAGAAATGCCACCGATTCCACTCCTTATTCCTTAGTATATGGGGGTGAAGCAGTTTTACCCCTTGAAATTCAAATCCCTTCACTGCGTGTCGCTGTACATCAAGGACTAATCGAAGATGAGAGAGTCAAACTTCGGTATCAAGAGCAAGACCCACTCAATGAAAAGAGGTTAGACGCTCAACAGAACCTCAAACTCAACCAGGGGAGAATGAAGAGGGCCTTTGACAAGTCAGTCAAAGTCCACTCATTTGCTTGTGGAGACCTAGTTCTAGCTATCAAGAGGTCGATTGTTATGTATGGGCAGCGTAAAGGGAAGTTTTAACCCAAGTGGGAAGGTCCCGTTATAGTTAAAAGGTCTCGCCAAATTGAGCCTACATACTTTCACAGCCTGATGGAGAGGAGGAAATGCCCCTATCAATGGGTGATACCTAAAGAAATACAACGCATGATGCATACTCAAAAAGACTTGATGCGCAACAAGTAAAGAGTCAAAAGGATTGTAAAAAGAAAAAAATCAAAAATCAAAAAATGTGTTGTTTAATCCTTTTTATTGTAGTAAAAAGTAGTTACATGTTACAATCAAAAGCCCATTATTAGGGAGGTTAAAAATCTCTTGCATCTGTGGAAAAGAGAATAGTTGACACCACCAAAGTGTTGCTCTCGCATCTATGGATAAGTGGACAATTACAAACCAAAACCCGCTGTGCTACTTTTGCATCTAAGGATAAGAGGACGGTTATAGGCCAAAAAGAAATGCCCTCATCATGAAGAAGAAGCAAAACCACTTGCGAGTCAGCTTCAATTCATATGCTGGGTGTTCTCAAAGAGGATGGTTATAGGCCAAAAGAAGAAGCCAACCAATTACGAGTCAGCTTCAATTCATCTAACGAGTATATCAAACATATAAGGCAGACTTCTCTAGTAAGGAACTGGCCTATGATGGAGAGCATACCCTATTCATAGTGGGTGCCCTTCCACAGAACAACATGGACTTCACTGTTGTTTTGGAGGACTTGGCTTCCAATAGGCATCATAAGTCAGGCCTTACCATTGGTTCTCGCCTTTTGCCAACCCTAGTCATCACCATGCATGATCATAGCAGAACACGATTCATCGCCGTTCATCAGAGGATCGAGCAAGTAATAGCCATGCACGACTAAAGCCCAGCGCATCATCTTGCTAGCCACGTGAGACAAAGGCACTGACTAGTGCCGCACGAAACTAGCGTCGGTTGAGTTTTTAGAGACTAGCGCCGGTTGAGTTTTTAGAGATTCAGTGCCGACTGCATATCTTAAAAAGCTACTGCCGATTGTGTTTCTGAACCCCAGTGCTGGCTGAGTGTCTTAACTCCGACTGTGTTCCTAAGGACCAGCGCCGGCTGCGTATCCTAGGTCAGCAACGGCTGTGGTCCCTTCTTACTGTGACTGTGTGTCTCCCGTTGACTCTTCATTTTCCCCCACGCACACCTTCTTGAGGCCCCTCATTTTCCTACAAGCAACCCTTTGTCTCCCCAATGATCGCACACTTTCCCGAGGCCCCTCATTTTTCTCCAGCAACCCTTCGTCTTCGGTGACTGCCCGCCTTCTGCGACCCTTCGCCTCTAGTAACCGTTTGCCTCCCGCAACTTCTCGGTTCCCCCTCAAAAACTCCCCTTTACTGGTAGAACCACTTTTTTCCCCACAAGAAAAACCACTGCGAGACTTTCCCCTTCCTGTGCCTTGTCGAAAAACTGCCAAAAATAAGTGAAAGACCCTCGACAGCCCTCTGCTGCATCTTATTTCCTTCTCTTGAACCTTCAAAACCACAGCTGGAGTTCCCTGTTTCCCCAGTGAACTCCCTCTTCCTACTGCAAACTCCTGCAATTCCGGCAAAGCACGGTCTTCCCCGCTGGCATTCGTTTTTTAGTCGAAACCTGTCCCTGCTTGCCAGCAAACGTCTGCTAATATTGTTGGAATCCCCTGTGTACTCACCAAATCTCTCACCGAAAAACCTCACCCTCAATGATTTTTACCTTAAATCTTTTTGTCTTTTGTGAAACAGTGAAAATGGGGGTTACCCCCTTTATATAGCCGAAGCTTCCTTTAAATATCCCTCCCAAACTAGTAATGCCAACCACGTCCAAGAAGGCCAAAAGATGATGGGCCAGACCGGGTTGGGCTCTGACCCAAGTCCCAAACAAGGTTTTACCGCCACCCACGAAATCCCATGTAACAGAGAGTAGGGCGGTTCAGGCTCGGGTCAAGGCCCGAACAATAACCCATGCCCAGCACCAGTTGTGTCCTCGACTGAGTCCCGGTTGCGATCTCAACCAAGCGCCGATTGTGTTCTCGACCCAATGCCGATTGTGTTCTCGACCCAATGTTGGCTGTGTTTTCAACTACCCAGCACTGGCTGAGTGTCCAAGAAGTAATGTAGGCTGACCTCAACTCCGGCTACGTTTTCAAAGACTCAGAGCTGGTTGAGTGTTCAAGAAATAATGTTGACAGTACCCAGCATCGGCTGTGCTCTTAGGGGTTCACTTTCGCCCATGTTCATCACCACAGGCTCCATGCTGAACGTCGTGCGTGTCCTACACGTCCTAGCTGCATACGTTAAAAGGCTCAGCACCATGGTCTGAACTATATGACCTTAAATTGTAGCGGAGGTGTTGCACGACCCTAAACTGCATGGTCCACGCTGTAAGACTTTAAATTGCACAGCCTCGGTCCAAGCTATATGACCTAAAACCACAGTGCACATCCTGGCCGCATGATGATAAACTGCTTTGTATAGGTCTCGGAGGCATGACCTTAAAACACACCCTCACATGTGCGCACATGCCCTTTACATGCATCCTCACACACGTCTTCCCTAACCGATCTGTTTGTGTGCATGCACCTCCTTCATTACCTCCGTAGTAAGCCCATTTACTTCCTAACCTCTCATCATTCCCCAGTGAGTCTCACCCATGCTCACAAAACGGCTAGCCATTCCGCTATCCATATTCGCTATCAGTTAGTGGGTCACCACTTTTCCACACATCATTCATACATTATTCACTTTTCATAGGTAACTTCACACCATCTTCCCAAAAGTGAGTTAAAACTATCACCATACTCACTCCATGGCCTCCACAAAACTGCCATCCATCATCACCATGGTCTAGCTATTAAACCGTAGTGCATGTCTTGGCTGCATGACCTTAAAAGGCGTCACATAGGTCCCGAAGGCATGACCTTAAATACGCCTTCACAAAAAATAACGGGCATGGTGTGTACTTGATAAGGGAACGCCATGAGTAAAAATGACGGATGGGCATGGTCATGAAACCATGAGTAAGAGAGTTCCGTAAATAAAAATCCGGGCACGGTGAAAACCCAAAAGAGCATCGTGAGTGGACATGGCAAAAAAGTCATGGGTAAAAGAGCCCCCAAAAAAAAGGAAGTTGGTGAAACCATCTCTACAGCGCCACTTCCCAAGTTCAAGTAAAAATCCACAAAGGACGTTTGGACCGATAAACAGGTTGATGCAGCACTCGCCTCAACAGGTGACTTCAGCCCACATAAGAAAAATCTTTGGTGCGACAATACCAGGACTCAAAAATACAAGCTTCAAGCAAGATTAAGACAGTCTGAGTCCATTTACAAAAGGACTCAAAGGACAGAAAAAGGTAATAAAGTCGAAACAAAATTTTTCGAATGTTGTCCTTCTTGCTTCTCTCGAAGAACAACATTCGGCGGGGCAAGCTGTTCGAAGACATTTTTCAGCACCTTGGTCCTTGATATGGAATAAAAAGGAAGTAGGTCAATAAAACCTCAACATGTAGTGAAATTCTTGACAGTCTCAGAATTGCCTCAGAACGGGTCAGAATCTTCCTCAAGCACTCCAAAAGGCCACCTGTCAAGTTTCGTCTCAATCCGACATGCCTAAGGCAATTCATACAATTAAACAATTTAAAAAAAAACAGCCTCTAACACCTTGAAATAGAACTGGAACTTTATTTTTGGTGCGTTAAACAGTTGTGGGACAACCTCCATTGGATTTGGACCGGTTGAAAAGCCTTATAGGTCAAGTTTCGGCTTAATCGAGCATTCCAGGACAAGGTTATGGGTAAAAGACTAAAAGGGGGTATGCCGTAAGCGATTCCCGTGCGGCCTCCCTACACCAATCTCCATTAAAGGAGGCTGATGTGCACAGTTTCGAGCAGCAACTTCAAAGGCCCGTATCTCACTCATCCTGAGTCGGATCGCTCTCAAATTTAGTGAGCATGTTCATCTCATCAAGACGAACGTTTTGATATGTGGCACGACCCTTGATGATTCCCAAGTAGGGAGAAAAACTAGAAAGAAGTTGATGATTTGTAAAGATAGTTGCAAAAAATTCAGTTGCAGCTTGCCTTGCTCGAGCGACCAAATCACAACGCTCGCGATCCCATCAATGCGAAACCAATTACATTATGTGCTTAAGGTTTGAGGCTGTCTCTAATCCAAGCCCTGCATACGATGAAAGGTTGGATTTCACACATGGAGGCGTCGAAGCTGCTGTAAATTTCAATTGCCGGATTTCTTGATTCCAACAAAAAAATGACAAAATCTTCATTCAGATATGAAATCGAGCTGCATTTTGTTGCCACACGATTGTGATGGCATTCTTCGTGTGATTCAATGAAGAAATCAAAGAAAAACATCAAGAAACAAGCACACTATTGATCGAAAGTTTTCAAGATTCATCCAAATTTCGAGTCGTATGATCCTGGCGTAAAAACATGATCCATGACTTGAAGTTGGTATCAAATCAATCGCCATGTCGAGCCCTACAAGAAAACAATCATCTTTTAGCCAAAAGGGCAACAAAGCAACCCTGAATCATCCACTGAAGATCACGCAAGTTCTAAGGCAGCAACAGGGATTGGTTTAGAATTTCAAACATTGTTGGGCTGGGGCAAAACAACCCTTTTACACCCAATTTTGTAATTTATTTTAATTCAAATTATCATCAATTTAGGTAGTTTTTAGGCGTAATCCCATGTTTGGGCCCAATTTTATATAAACATGTAAAGCCCAATAGTCAAAAGACCTCCAGTTCATTCTACACATTGATCAATAAAGCTTCAATTTTTTCCTTGAGTTCGTGGGTGCATCTTGGAGAGAGAGAGAGGAGAGACAATAAAAGGTTGGTACATTTTGGTAAGGTAAATTTCTCTCTCCTCCTTTTATCTCTCTTTCTCTCTCCTCCTCTCATCTCTCTTTCTCTCTCCTCCTCTCATCTCTCTTTCTCTCTCATCATTTCTATCTCTCTATTTCTCTCTCCCCATCTCTATCTCCCTCTTCTCTCTCCTCTCATCTATGTCTTTCTTTCTTATTTTATCTTTGATCTCCTTTATCCACTTTCCTTTTTGTCTCGTTATCTTTCCTTCACTTTTCCTCTCTTTCCTATTCTCTCTCTCTGCTCTCTTTCTCCTTCTTCTCTGTTCGTGCATGGCGAAGCCGATCGCTTGGCATGATGTTGTCTTGCTTCAGAGATAGGAACAGTGAGCCAGGCCTTAACCCGAGTGGCGGGCCGAGACTCTGTCGAAATCTCTTTGTCTTCTTCATGGATGGCCGAAGCACATCGCTGCCCATGTCTTCTCTCTCTTCTTCTTCTTCTGACACCGATGACGGAAGCACATCACTGCCCATGTCTTTCCTTTCCTCTTCTTCTTCTGACATGGACGGTGGAAGCACACTGCCCATGTCTTTTTTCTCCTCTTCTTCTTTTGACACGGACAACGGAAGCACATCGCCGCCCATGTCTTTTTTGTCCTCTTCTTCTTTTGACACGGACGGCGAAAGAACATTGCCGCCCATGTCCTCTCTCTTCTCTTTCTTCTTAGTCTAACATGAATGACGAAAGCACATCACCACCCATGTCATCTCTGTCTTCTTCTTCATCTGACACAGACAGTGGAAGCACATCACTACTCATGTCTCTCTCTTCTTCTTCTTTTGACATGGACGGTGGAAACACATCGTTGCCCATGTTTTCTCTCTCCTCTGATTCCCGTACCATGAGCGGCGGAGGCTAATTGCAGCTGATGTCCTTTCCCTCTTCTTACTCTCCTGTCATGGACGGCAGAGGTTCATCGCCATCCATATTCTTTTCTATCTTCTCTATCATCACCATTTAAGTTCTCTCTTCTTCCTTCTCTCTCCTTTTCTTCTTCTTCCTTTCTTCCTATTTCTTTTCTTCTCCCTTTGTTCCTCTTCTCTTCGTCTTCTCCCATGCACGACATCGGTAGTATTGTGCATGTCTCTCTTTCTCTCATTTCTTTCTTCTCTCTCTCTTTGACTAAGAGAGGTTGAGACAAACATCACCATGATATTCTTGTTGTCTATCATTATTACTGTTGAGCCGATCTTAGTCACCATGCCCGCTTTACTGCCACGATAAGTTGGCCATTATGACAGGCCGACCAATGATTGTTCTGACATCTAGTAGTATTTCTGTTGTGCCGGTCTAGTTACCGTGCCCGTCTTGCTACCACACCGGGTCAACCACTTGCTGATCTAGTTGCTATGTTAGTCTTGCTACCTAATCAAAACTCCTATCATCTATCTCTTTCCTCTTCTTGCATCTATTTTCTTACCCTTTCTTCTCTTGGATGTGCAAACCTGTGTACATTTGCTCAAAGACAAGGTGGGGTATCTTCTAGCCCACTTGTCTTGTAAAATTAACTATGTGTGTGTGATTGTAAAGACATGAGAATATAGGTCAATGGAGATGATTCCGAACCAGTTTTATGACTGGGGGGCTTTCTTCGTGATCTAAGAGGGTGCCCACGCGAGCCAGCCAGAGTAAGTCCCGAACCCATCTCAAATTCCTCTCTCATCAGTTGGTACACCTGCCCTTGCTCCTGAGTGAGGTTTTCGAGAGAGCGGTCTCAAAGTCTCGGGTTCCCCTCGAACCCGAGATGCGTGCCTCCCGATCATCCAAATCTGGAGGGCGAGTTTTAGGCACCTAACCAGCGGGGTTGCAAGCAAGGGATCTTGCTCCATGGACTTTAGAATATCCCCCATGTTGTCATCCTCTGATCATGTGGGAGATGGCATACTTTTGAAATGGTGATGTCCATCTCAGGTTTTAAAATTACCCTACACAAAACACAATTTCTTTGTCAATTAATGATTTCAACACTTCACATATTTTTTAATAAATGATTTGACAATTTCCATATCTTTTCTCTTAGTCGTTAAGTTTAATTGGTTATCAAGCATTATTCCTTGGAGTGTATCTCACCGTGACATTCTAAATTGACTACAGTCCCCTTTTTTGTGTATAGAGAGAGGAGGGCTCACATAGAAACATAGTTTTTTTCATATTTGAATAGATTCTATTAAGTGTCATTCCTAATTGGATGGGGTTTCTATGAGTCGGCTGACTCATACTATACACATTTTTCAGCACTTGGGGTCCTAGATGCGAAATAAAAGTGAAGCTAGTTAATAAAGCCTCGACGACCTGACTTATAGAGAAGGAAAAGTAAGGAGAAGTAAGAGAAAGAAGGAAGACACATATGGCAATGAGATGAGGAGAGAGAAACTTAGATAGCGATAGTCTCCTGCCGTCAGCGATAAGAGAAAAATAGGGAAAGCACATGCAGTGATGTGTTTCCGCTGGCTGTGATAGAAGAGAGAGGAGATAGAAAGAACATAGGTGACGATAAGCTTCCGTCGGCTGTGGCAGAAAGGAGAAGAAAGAGAGGACACAGGCAACTCCTGCTAGCTGTGACAAAAGGGAGAAGAGAGAGAAGACACAGTTGGCGATGTGTTTCTGCCAGTTGTGACAAAAGAGGGGATAGAGAAAGAACATAGGTGGCGATATGCTCCTGCCGACTGTAACAAAAGAGAGGAAGGAGAGAGAAAGCACATGCCCCAATATGCTTCTACCGGCTGTAATAGAAGAGAAAGGAGAAAAAACACTGTTGGAAGATATTTTTCATCATCATGGGGCGCTCAATAAAATCCTATCAAACAGTGGAAATCCGACAGTCTCATAATAGCCCCAGAACTGATGAGGTCTCTCAAAAGTCTCTCGTCAAGTTGCGTTGCATTTCGACATGTCTAAGGTAGTGCAGACTAAGAAACAGTTTCGGTAACAAAGCCGACGAAGCCACTGCAAATTCCGTCGCCGAAATTCCAGATTCTGGCCAAAATTCCAAAGTTGCAAAATCTCTGTTCGGGCACGGAATCGAGTTGTGTTTGTTGCCTTGCAATCATAATGACATGCTCAGTGTGATCTAGTGAAGAAATCATTGAAAAATGTCGAGGAACGAACACACTATCGATCCAAAGTTTCGAGATCCATTCAAATTTCAAGTCACATGATCATGCACTAAAAACAGATCCATGGCTCGAAGTTGGTATCAAATCGATCGCCATGTGGAGCCCTATAGGAAAACAATCATCTTTCGATCAACTAGGCATTGAAATAACCTTGGATCATCCCTGAAAAATCATGCACCTTCTAAGGCAATACATGGACTGTTATGGAATTCCATGAATTGTTAGGAAGGGGCAAAATCTATCATTTTGCACCCTATTTTTTAATTTATTTTAATTCATTTTAATCTTAATTTTCAGAAATTAGGGTTACTTTTGATCATCCGCCCATGTTTGGGGTAAATTCTATATATATGTACCATCGTTATACGTAAAAAAAAAAGAAGACACACTCAATCCCTAACAAAAGAGAGTTTTTACGTAATACAGTTTCTCTTTCTTACCATTGTTGGGTCACGTTTGGAGAGAGAGCGCAAGGTGAAAGTAACTTTTGATCGGTACCCCTAGGCTTGAGGTAGATCTTCTCTCTCTTTCTTTTCTTTTCTTCTCTTTCTTCTTCTTCTTTCTCTTCTCTTTCTTCTTCCTCTTCCTCGTTTGAGTTCCTCTAAGAGGCCATGCACGACAATGGAAGTGTCGTGCATGCCTCTCTGGTGGTCTCACAGGTCACGCATGGCAATGGCAACGCCATGCGTGAGCTTCTCTTTTCTTGGTTCTCTCTCTTAGCGAGGCGTGTAGACGGTGCTGCTCATCGTTGTCCGTAGACGTACCCTCAGCGTCTCAGTGAAGAACACAGATGGTGAAACTCGTTGCTGTCCACAGGGGACTTCCTCTGTTAAGCGTCTAGCACAGATGGCGATATCTATTGCCGCCTGTTAGAGGTCTTGACAACACCTATCATCGTTTGCAAGCTTCCTTCACATGCTCGGTGCCCATCGCCGTCCTTGAGCCTCCTCCGAGCATTCAATGCTCATCGTCATTCCTCTTATGTCTCACACCTATCGCCATGCACCTCATGAGAACTATCGCTACGTGCTCTATGAGAGGCTATCGTTGCTCGAGTAAGGGTGTGTTCCCTTCTCAGGATGCCAATGGCGATGCCCATTACCTACTGGGTTTTTCCTCCTTCTGCCTCCTCGTTCTCTTTCTCTTCGTCCCCTTTTCTTCTCTTCACTCTTTTCTCTCTTCACTTGACAGAGGGTAGATTAGCCTAGTGCCACCATATCGGTCTCGGTTTAGAGTAGTATTGCCACCATGCTGGTCTTGAGAACCATGTCCGTCTTGCTACCACTACGAATCGGTAGCTTTCTGGCCGACATGCTAGTATTTCCCCTTTGTCAAGTTTTCTTCTCCTTTCTCTCTTTATTGGAACCTTCCGTTTCATCACTCCCTCATATGAGCGTACAATGCCTTAAGACAAGGCTGGGTCTCTTCGACCCACTTGTCTTGCTAATTAACCATAAAAGTCTTGTGTAGAAAACAAGAGGATTGTAGGTCAAGGGAGGCGATTCCGAACCAGTTAAAGTAGCTGGGGGGCTTTCTTCGTGATCTAAGGGGGTGCCTACGCAAGCTAGTCTGAGTAAGTCTCGAACTCACCTTAAATTTCTCTCTCATCAGTTGGTATACATGCCCTTGTTCTTGAGCAAGGTTCTGAGAGAGCGATCTCAAATCCCAGGTTCGCTAAAAATCTGAGATACGTGCTGTCAAATCATCTAGATTCGGAAGGAGAGATCGAGGCACCTAACCAGCTTGGCGACTCCACTGGGGACTTACTACCCCTTAGGCAATTCACTGTTGTTTGACCAGTATCCTCTTTTACTTTCTGCATTACTTTCTATGGCACCTGGGTTGTTCAACCCGTTCATTCGAGTCAGGGATTTTCTCATCCCCTCACTCGTGCCTGTCCCAGGGAAGCAAACTGCTTAAGTTTCCTTCCCTAGTCTCCTTCTGACTCAGGAATCACGGTCTGGCTCCCACGTTCTTGCCTAGGTTAGTGCGAGAGGGGACTTAAAAGTCCCTGACTCCCCCCTTCCTCGCCCTGGTGGACCCTCCATCAAGGCCCCATGCATTGGTGGCACGTCTACCACCAAACACAACATGCACCCTGCTACTGGCAAGTCTCTTGCCGGTCATATTGCTGGGGCATGCCGGAAGGCTGCCCTAACCGCTTTTGCAGAAGGCAAGCAAGTTGCCATCGCTTCTGAGGTTTGCCATAAAGCAACCACTCTTATTTTTTCATCACTTCGGACCTCTACATTTAGAGGCTCGACACATCAAGGCGGAGACCCTACGCCCTCCACCCCTCGCACACACTCAAGGGCTCGTGGTCCATCCAATAGAGCCACACCTCGGGGCAACCTTCACGCTGCCTTGAGCTTGCATCCAAGGCTAGGACTTTTGGAGCAGAAGCTTGCAAGCGCCATGCATTTGCTTTCCACAACTTGGGGCAGCGCTAGCGCTATGCCACCTCGAGCACATGAGGGTTGACCGCCCTGTCCCCCCTCTCAGCACACACACAACTTCATCTTACAAGAGATAAGGTGCCGCCTCATCCCTCATAGACACAAGCTCGTAAGTCTCGACCACCTCAGGTCATACTCATTGACCGAGCCCGGGCTGACCCCCAGGTCACCTGGATGGCTAACCCTAAAGGTGCACAAGCACCACCCTTGCAAGTTCCTTCCCGACCCTAACTCAGACGGAGTCATAAACTAGCTCCTTCTCTTTTTTCTCTTCGGACACCAGGCAAGCACCTCAAGCCTTGGTGGTTAGGTGCCTCGATCTCTCC
This sequence comes from Amborella trichopoda, assembly GCF_054954075.1. Taxonomy (NCBI): domain Eukaryota; kingdom Viridiplantae; phylum Streptophyta; class Magnoliopsida; order Amborellales; family Amborellaceae; genus Amborella; species Amborella trichopoda. The sequence goes on from NC_142336.1 coordinate 13,681,167, forward strand.
CTTTGGATCGCTAGAGGATCGGGTGGGGCATGTGTCTCGGGTTTGGGGAGAGACCCGAGACGTTTATGAGATCGCTATCTCAGGAACCTCATTCGAAAATGGGGGCAGGTGTTACCAACTTGTGAGAGAGGAATTTAAAGGTGGGTTCGGGACTTACTCGGGCTGACTCACTTTGGGGCTCTATTAAATCACGAAGAAAGCCCCCCTGTGATGAAACTGGTACGGAATCGGCTCCTTTGGGTCATATTCTTCATATTTTTTGCTCTCTTGCAATCACACACATATATGGAAAAGATTATGGGACAGGTGGGTCAGACCTCACCCCTTTCCTCTTTACTGAACATACTCAAGCATGCGCATTAAAAAAGTAGAAAGAAAGATAGGGGGAGAAGAATTCAACCAAGAGAGAAGATCAGAGCAGTGACTAGGCTGGTGGAAGATTGGCATAACGTGGTGACAAAATGGGCTCGATAACTGAGACCGGCTCACGGGATTGATACTAGATGTTATTGTCAATATCGACTAGCTAAGCACGATGATCAGTCTATTGTGGCAGTATAGCGGGCCAAACGAACGTGGTGCAACAACATTATTGCTAGACGACAGTACCGCCATGAGATGCTAAGCTTAATCCATCTTAGTCGAACGAAAGAGTAACCGAGGAATGGTTAGAGAGAAGAAGGGCATAGATGGAAGGAGAGAGAAGCAAGAAGAAAGAAGGGAGAAGAAGGAAGAGGAGATGCAGCCGATGCTAAATATTGCGGACTGTTTTAGGAGATGGGAGAGAGAGGAAGGAGATGGGAGAGAGAGGAAGCAGTCGGTGTTAGGCTTCGCCGACTGTGTCAGATGAAAAGAGAAGAAGGGGACCAACTGGTGTTAAGTCTCGCTAACTGTTAGAAAAAGAGAGGGAAAACCAGTCAACGTTAGGTCTCACCGACTGACAGAAGAGGAGAGAGAAGACCAACCAACACCAAGTCTCATCGACAGATAGAAGAAGAAAGAGAAGACCAATCAGCGTTAGGTCTCACCGACTGATGGAAGAAGAGAGAGAAGACCAATCGATGTTAGGTTTCATTGACTGATAGAAGAAGAGAGAGAAAATCAACCAGCTCTAGGTCTCGCTGACTGATAGAAGAGAGAGGAGGCCAACCAACGTTAAGTCTCATCGATCGATAGAAGAAGAGAGAGAAAACCAATTGGTGTCAAGTCTCACCGACGAATAGAATAAGAGAGAAAACCAAGCGGTGTCAAGTCTCACCGAATGATAGAAGAAGAGAGAGAAAACCAACTGGCGCTAGGTCTCACCGATTGATAGAAGAGAGAGGAGGCCAACCGGTGCTATGTCTCACCACTTGACAAAAGAAGATAGTGACGAGAAGAGAAGAAGAGAGAGAGAGTATGAAGAGAGAGAAAGATAGAGCAGAGAGAGAGAAGAGAGAGAAAGAGAGAAGAGAGATAAGAGAGAAAGAGAGAAAGAGAGAAGAGAGAAAGAGAGAGGAGAGAGAAGATAAAGAAGGGTGCGAAAGAGAGAGAAGAGAGAAAGAGAGAAGCGAGAGAAAGAGAGAGCATGGAGAGAAGAGAGTGTGGAGGAGAGAGAAAGTTACCTACCCGAAGGGTACCGACCCTTTCCTTCTCTCACCTTTCTCTCTCCGAGATGTACTCACAGGCTCAAGCAATGAATTAAAATTTTATTGAATCCTCAAAGAATGAATCGCACGTTGAGAGTCCTTTTTTTTTCAATGAGGTAGTGCCTGTTTATATAGAATTGTGCCTAAACATGGGTGGATTGATTAAAATTAGACCTAATTTCTGAAAATTAAGGTTTAATTGAATTAAAAGAAACTCTAAAAATTGTCGTAAAAGGATTGTTTTTCCCATGCCTAACAATGTGTGGAATTTTAGAACAGTCCCTGCTGCTGCCCGAGATCTTGCGTGATCTTCGATGGCTGACGCGAGGGTGTTCTGATACCCATTTAATAGAAATATTAATATTTATTATACGGCTCGCCATGATGATCGTTTTGATACCAACTACAAGCCATGAATCATGTTTTTGAGCCATGATCACGGGACTTGAAATTGGTTTGAGTCTTGGAAACTTTGGATCGATAGTGCAATAGTTCCTTGATGTTTTTCTATAATTTCTTTGTCATAGTGCACTGAGCATGCCGTCACGATCGTGTCGCAACAAACGGAATGCGATTTGGAGCCCGAACGAAGATTTCACAACTTTTGAGTTTTTTCCGGAATCTGAAATTTGGCGGCCACAATTTCAGTTATTTCGTCGGCTTCATGCATGAAATATGACTGTCCATCATGTACAGGGCTCAAACTAATGATAGACCTGGACCTTACATACATAATGGAATTGGTTTCACGTCAATTCGTTGCGTGAGCATCATGATTTGATCTATCAAGCGAGGCGTGTCACTGTTGAATTTTCTGCAACTTCTTCACGGATCGACAACGTCTCTTTAGGTTTTCTCCCTTCTCGGACATCTTCTCAGGGCGTGCCACATATTGAATTGTTCATCTTGATGAGATAAATATGCTCACCAAATTTGGGAGTGATCCGACTCAAAACAAGTGAGTGACATGCCTCGAAAGTGACTGACCGTGACTATAAAAACAACCACCTTTAATGGTGTTTTGGTCTATTCAGGCCACATGGGAATAGTGTGCGGCCTCTCATGTTCCGATTAAGCCGAAACATGGCCCATAAGGATTATCAACCATGCCGAAACCAATGGCAGTGGTCCCACAGTGATTTGAAACACCAAAAATGTAGTTCTAGTTGTAGGATCTGTTTCAGGGTGCTAGAGGCCATTTTTCCGAAAATTGTTCCTTTGTGTTTACTACCTTAGACATGTCGGAATGCGACAAAACTTGGCAGGTGGTCATTTGGAGTGTTGATGATGATATTTATCAATTCAAGTACCATTTTGAGACTATCGAGAATTTCCACTGTTTTGTAGGCTTTATTGACCTGCTTCCTATCAGGGACCAAGGTGCTGGAAAATACGTTCAAACAGCACCGAACGTTGTACTTCAAGAGAAGTGAGAAGGACAAGCATTTGGAAATTTTCCTTCGGCTTTTACTTTTTTCCTTCCTAGCCACAAAACCACATGAACGTCGAGGAGATTCACGTAATGGTTAGCTAGGCTGCTTAAACGTCGAGATGCATTGTTCACGGGTCCGTCGATGGAGACTTTAGGGTGAGAGAGACTTTTTTGAAGAATCTTGTCGAAGTCCTCGCCCTCATGAGGACTGTTTGTGATTATGAATATGAGGATTTTTTACGGACCTCGTTAGTCAGAGTTAGGTCCATCTGACAATTGAGTGCCATGCCGAAGGGCATTGTTCCCATTTGGTCTGAGTTTGCTTGCATCTTTTTGTGTTGAGTCATGTTTCTAGGATGAATGGTGTGCTAAAGGGCCTTGCGTCTGCGCCGTCTTCTTTACGAATTAGTCGTTGTTTAGCAAGTAGAGTACCTCAGTTTGTCGAGGTGACCAGCTTTGGGTACAACCACCCCTACCCACTGCTGTGCAGCTAGGACAATCACCCCAATTGCCGATCCAAAGTCTGACTGACCCGTTATTCCTTAGCGAGTAGGGTACCTCAGTTTTTCATGGTGACCGCCTTTGGGTACAACCACCCCTACTCACTGCTGTGCAGTTAGGACAATCAACCCAATTGCCGGTCCAAGGTCATAGCTGACTTAACTTCCTTGGGGCGTATTCAACATTTTTTAATGTATGTTGATGACCTTGTGAGAATGATGCTCTTTTTCATGAGACTTGTCTTGGCGTCTTGGAGAGTCTTCTGTCTTTCAAGTCCTTTTTGCAATTGGACTCAGACTGTCGGAATCTTTTCCTTCAAGCTCATATTTTTGGATCCATGATTTTATGCCACTAGGGATTTTCTTCCTTTGAGTGAGGGTTGAAGCTGCCTGTTGAGACGAGTGCAGCATCAACCTATTTATTGGTCCAAGCATCCTTTGCAGATTTTCACTTGAACTTGGGAAGCGGTGTCGTAGAGATGGTTTTTATTTTAGAGCTCTTTTACCCATGACCTTTCGGCCATGTCCACCCTTTTTGTCCATTTTTACTCACGATTCCCTTTCAGGTTTTCACCTTGCTCGGTTCTATTTTATTCACGGAACTCTTTTACTCATGGTTTCGTGATCATGCCTATCCATTATTTTTACTCATAGCATTCCCTCGTTCAGGTATACACCATGCCCGTTATTATTTTTTTGTAAGGGCGTGTTTAAGGTAATGCCTCCAAGACATGTGTGAAACAGTTTAATGTCATGCGGCCTGGACGTGTACTATGGTTTAAAGTTATATAATTAGACTATAATGGTGGTGGCTGGCAGTCTATGAAGGCCATGGAGTGAGTATGGTGGTGGTTTGGCTCACTTGGGGAGATGGCTCGAGGCTACCTATGAGAGATGGACGATATATGAAATGTGAGTGGGTGATGGTGACCCACTAACTTACGACGAGTATGGATGGAGGGATGGTTTGCCGTTTTGTGAGCATGGGTAAGACTCACGAGGGAATGATGTAAGATGATGAAGGGAATGAACGCACTGGGAAGGTAATGAAGGTGGCGTACACACACAAATAGGTAGGTTAGGGAAGGCGTGCGTGAAAGTGCACGAAAAAGCATGTGCGCGTATGTGGTGGTAAGTTTATAGTCATTCCTCCAGAACCTGCGCGAAGCAGTTTATCATTATGCGGCCATGACATGTACTATAGTTTAAGGTCATACATCTGGACCGTGGTTATGCAGTTTAAAGTCATACAATTAGGACTATGCAAATTAAGGTCATGCAACTAGACCTCCGCTACAGTTTCAGGTCATATATTTCTGGTCATGATGCTGAGCCCTTTATCGTCATGAGGCTAGGATGTGTATTATGGTTTAAGGTCATACAGCTAGACCGTGGTTATGTAGTTTAAAGTCATACAACTAAGACCATGCAGTTTAAGGTCATGCAACTAGACCTCCGCTACAGTTTAAGGTCATATAGTTTGGACCATGGTGTTGAGAAGTTTAGGGTCATGCACTATGGACCGAGGTTGAAAATTTTAGGGTCATGCAGTATGGACTGAGGCTGAGCAGTTTAGGGTCATGCAGTATGGACCGAGGCTGAGCAATTTTATGGTCATGAAGTATGGACCGAGGCTGAGCAGTTTAGGGTCATGCAGTATGGACCGAGGCTGAGTAGTTTTAGGGTCATGCAGTATGGACCGAGGCTGAGTAGTTTTAGGGTCATGCAGTATGGACCATGCAGTTTAAGGTCGTGCAACTAGACCTCCGCTACAGTTTAAGGTCGTATAGTTTGGATCAAGGCTAAGCAGTTTAGGCTCATGCAGTTTGGACCGAAGCTAAGCAGTTTAAGGTCATGTAGTATGGACTGCAGCTACAGTTTAAGGTCATATAGTTTGAACCATGGAGTTTAGGGTCTTACGTCTAGACCACAGCTACAGTTTAAGGTCATATAGTTTGGACCATGGAGTTTAGAGTCGTGCATCTAGACCATAGCTATAGTTTAAGGTCATATACTTTGGACCATGGAGTTTAGGGTCGTGCATCTAGACCATTGTCCAGGTCGCCATGTCGGTGGAGCTTCATAGGGAATAGGTCTGTGGATGGTAATCCAACTCCCTGGGGATAAAATGGCTAAGACTATTCACAAACTGAGGGCTCAGATGGAAATGGTGGCCTAATGAAGGATAACCAGCAGAAGTGGACCTTGCTATGGTTTTAAAAGGGGTAAGTGTACTCTTTGGGTGAAAGATGAGTCTCTATAACAGGTAACCCGACTCCTTGGGGGTAAGGTAGCTTAGTGTGAAGATGACCCACTAGGGATTGGGTAAGTAAGAATAACCCTAACTTCACTGGGGATGATGAGCCGCAGTATGGGTGTGACTTCTAGTGGGGAATGAGAGATAGCTCCTGACTCCATTGAGAAAGTCACAGTTTAGGTGCAACGGCCTGGGTGCAAGTCCACTAGGGATGACATATCCTGGCTTGGGTATAACTCCACTAAGGATAGTGGTAGTTCATACATTGCTTGAAATACGGCTAGCATCATGTGTAATGCTGATGGTTTATGGCGAATATTCAACCGTCGCTGAGTTCTCACAACATGATCGGTGCTGTTCAGCTGGCATTGTGAATGACCCATGCTATTATCTGAAGACAATCGACACTGAATTAACCGGTGCTGGGGTCACTTTGGAGACACACCCGGTGCTAAGTCAACCGATGCTAGGGTCATTTTTGGAGACACACTCGACGCTAGGGTTGTTTGGAGACACACCTACCGCCAAGTCAACCAACGCTAAGGTTGTATTTGGAAACACACCCGGTGCCAAGTCAACCGACGCTAAGGTTGTTTGGAGACACACCCAGCGCTAAGTCAATCGACATTAGGGTTGTTGGGAAATACACCTGGCGTTAAGTTAATCAACGTTGAGGTTGTTTGAAAATACACTTGGCACTAAGTCAACCGACACTGGGGATGGATCGATGAGAGTTCCATGCGCACATCATCTAGACCTAATGCCGCATGCGCCGTCCAACACTTAGTACCACGTGCATGCACGACACTCCCATTTATTCCCTGCACCACATTCTCACTCCTCAGGGAGTCCAATCTTCATTGACGGCTCTGTTCCTCATGGAGACGCATTCTCTCACCACACTACAGTCCAAATGCACGACCATAAACTGCATGGTCAAAACTATATGACCCTTCAAGCGCGCACCACCTTCATTACCTCCTCAATGAGTCCATTCATCATTACCATCTTTCACCATTCCTCAGTGAGTCTTACCCATGCTCACAAAACGTCAAGCAGTCTTGCCACTCATAGTCGCCATCAGCTAGTGGTCACCATTATTCATCCACCATTCATTCATCATCAACGCTTCATAGGCAACCTCGTGCCATCTCCTCAAAATTGAGTTAAAGTCATGATCATACTCACTCATCATCACTACGGTCCAGTTATATGACCCTAAACTATAGTGCACATCCTGGCCGCATGACGTTAAAAGGCATCGCATAGGTCTCGAAGGCACGACCGCAAAAACATGCCTTCACAAAAAGAAACGGGCATGCTGTACATCTGGACAAGGGAACGGCATGAGTAAAAATGACGGATGGGCATGGTCACAAAACCATAAGTACGAGAGTTCTGTGGAAAACAAAATTGAGGCGCATTGAAAACGCCAAAAGGGCATCGTGAGCAAAAACATATGAAAAGGGTGGACATGGCTGCAAGTCATGGGTAAAAGAGCCCAGAAATAACATAAGTTGGTGAAAATCGTCTTTACGACGCCACTTCACTTATTTAAGTGAAAACCCGCAAAGGGCGCTTAGACTAACAAGATAGGTTGACGCACGAATGTCGCCTCAGCTGACACTCAATCACAATTTTAATGAGGTCTATCTGAAATCCTCAAATGTCAAGTATCAACCAACACAAAATGACTCGCCAGGGAGTGAGAGCAGCATAAAATCTCCGACACTTAAAAACAGCAACAACATGGCTAGCGAGGGAGTGAGAGCCGCATAAGATCTCCCAACAACAACAAGAGTCCTCAAGGGTGAGGTTGATGACCAAAAGATCCCTTTAAAATACTAAAGACCATCATGAAGGCAAGAAATTGATGAAACCAAGGTCTAACCTACCACAGGCTTTTCAGGGTACTCCTCGTCAAATCCCCTAGCCTATATGGGACCAGACGTTCGGGATAGGTCAGAAGCCCCCGACTGGACCCTGCGGACGGTGATAGGCACCACGCAAGTGAATAAAGCTTGCAGGCTATGATAGACATTGTTGAGACCTCTCACAGGCGGTGATAAGTATCGCCCTTTGTGATAGGCGCACGACGGGGGGAGACCCCTATGGGTGGCAATGAGTTTCACCGTCTGTGCTGTTCACTGAGGCGTGGAGGACGCGTCTGCAGATGGTGATGAGCAACGTTGTCTGCAAGCCTCGTTGGGGGGAAGAGATGGACAAACAGAAGGAGAAGGAGGCTCGCGCATGACACTGCCATCGTCATGCGAGACCTGTGAGACCACAAGAGAGGCATGCAAGACACTGCCACTGCCGCGCATGATCTTTGAGGGAGCTCAAAAGGGGAAGAGGAAGAAGAAGGAGAGGAAGAGAGAGAATAAAATAAAAAGAAGAGAGAGGATTTACCTCGAGCTTAAGGGTACCGGTCCAAAATTTTGTCTCACCTTAGTCTTCTCTCCAAAAGTGACACAACAATGAGAAGAAAGATAAACTTTATTAAGTAAAAGCTCTCTCTTTCTGTATTATGTGTATGTGTCTATTGCCTTCTATGTACAATGATGGTATGTGGTATGTATAGAATTTGCCCCAAACATGGGTGGATGATCAAAAGTAACCCTAATTTCTGGAAATTAAGATTAAATTGAATTAAAATAAATTAAAATAGGGTGAAAATGATAAATTTGCCCCTTCCTAACAATTTGTGGAATTCTAGAACAGTCCCTGTGTTGCCCCAGAATGTGCATGATTTTTCATGGATGATCTAAGGTCGTTCTGATGCCTGGTTGATCAAAAGATGATATTTTTCTTGTAGGGCTCGGCATGGCGATTGTTTTGATACCAACTTTGAGCCATGGATTGTGTTTTTAGCGCACGATCATGTGACTTGAAATTTGAATGGTTATTAAAAATTTGGATCAATACTATACTTGTTCCTAGATGTTTTTCGATGATTTCTTCACTCGATCACATTGAGCATGCCGTTACGATCATGGGGCACAAACGCAGCTCAATTCTGTGCCCAAACAAAGATTTTGCAACTTTGGAATTTTAGCCAGAATATGAAATTCTAATGACAGAATTTGCAATCTTTTTGTCGGCTTCGTGTGCAGAATCTGATAGTTCATCGTGCACGGCGTTCGGGTTATAAATAGCCTGAGGCCTTACGTACATGATGGAATTGGTCTCACATCGACCGGGCTTGTGAGCGGCGTTATTTGACCGCTCGAGCGAGGCACGATGCTGCTGTTTTTCCTACACTTTCTTCATGGATCAACAACTTCTCTCTAGCTTTTCTTCGCGTTCGGGCGTTGTCATGAAGCGTGCCACATATCGAAATCCTCGTCTTAATGAGATGGATACACTCACAAAATTTGGGCTTGATCTGACATCGGGCGAGTGATATATGAGCGTCAAAAGTCATTGGTCGTGACTGTCCCTTCAATGGTGTAGAGTTGCAAGGTGGCCGCACGAGAATAGCATGCGGCTTCTTCTGTTTCACTCTTTTGCCTACAACTTCTTCTTAGAGTGTCTGTTCAAGCTGAAATTTGACCTCTGTAAGTTTTCAACTGTGCTTGATCCAATGGTGGTTATCCCACAATAAATTGAGACTGTAAATATAACTCTAGTTACAGGGTCCATTTCACGGTGCAAGAGGCCGATTTTGCCATAACTGTTTCTCAATCTGCATTGCCTTAGCCATGTCAGACTGGGACAAAACTTGGCAGAAGTCTTTTAAGAGTCATAATGAAGTTCTGGGGGTATTATGAGACTGTCAGGAATTCCACTGTTTGCTAGGCTTCATGATGATGAAAAATATCTTCCAACAGCATGCCCCACCGAAAGTTGTGCTTCGAGAGAATCGAGAAGTGCAATTATTTGAGAAGTTTGAGGGATCCTGTTGAAGTCCTCACCCTCTAGGGACTCTATGGATTCTAAAGCTTGAGGCCTTTGTAGGGACCTCCTCGGACAGAATCAGACTTATCTAAAGGCCAACTGCTATGAACCTTTGGTCGGTATTTTTCGATGCTGCACCAGATTTTCTTTTGATGTTCAGGGTATCTCTGTAGGTCCCATCTAGCGGGGTCCAATCGGGGGCTCCTGACCTGCTCGAAAGTTTGGTCCCTTGTTGCCTAGGGGATTTTGGTGAGGAATACCCTAAAGTCTCTAACAGGTTAGACCCTAGCTTCATCAGTTTCATACCTTCATGATGGTCTTTAGTGTTTTGAAGGGATCTTTTAGTCATCGTCCTTACCCTCAAGGACTCTTGTTGTTGTTGATGTTCAACTGTGGGAGATCTTATGCGGCTCTCACTCCCTGGTGAGCCAATTTGTGTTGTGACTGTATGCTAGCATTTGATAATTTTAGGTAGACCTCATTAACCAAGCTTGTGACTTGTTTGGAAATTGAATGTCGGCTGAGGCGACGGTAGTGCATCAACCTATTTGTTCGTCCAAGTGCCCTATCGTGGGTTTTCACTTGAACATGGGAAGTGGCACTGTAGAGACGGTTTTCACCTACTTCCTTCGTTTTTGGGGCTCTTTTACCCATGACCTTGAGACCATGTCAACCTTTTTCATATGTTTATGCTCACGATGCCCTTTTGGGGTTTTCACCATGCTTGGGTTTTATTTTCCACAAAACTCTTTCACTCATGGTTTCGTGACCATGCCCGTTCGTCATTTTTACTCATGGCATTCCCTTGTTTAGGTGTACACCATGCCCGTTCTTTTTTGTGAAGGCGTGTTTAGGGTCATGCCTTCGGGATCTGTGCGAAGCCTTTTAACGTCATGCAGTCAGAACGTGCACTATAGTTTTGGGTCATACAACTGGACCATAGTGGTGATGAATGACAATCTATGGAGGCCATGGAGTGAGTATGGTGATGGTTTCGACTCACCTTGGGAAGATGGCATGAGGTTGCCTGTGAAGGATGGATGATGTATGAATGGTGGGTATGAAGTGGTGACCCACTAGCTGACGGCGAATATGAATTGTGGAATGGTTCGTCATTTTGTGAGTATGGATAAGACTCACCGAGGAATGGTGAATGATGGTGATATAAATGGAATCACTAGGGAGGTAATGAAGGTGGTGCGCGTGCACGACGGGTCGGTTAGGGAAGGCGTGTGTGGAGATGCACATAGAGGGCCTGTGCGTGTATGTGGGCCCACTGAGAAGGCAATAAAGGTGGTGTGCACACACGAATGGGTTGGTTAGGGAAGACGTGCGTGAAGATGCAAGTAAAAAGGGTGTGCATATGTATGAGGGCGTATTTAAGGTCATGCCTCTTGGACCTGAGCGAAGTAGTTTAACATCATGCGGCCAGGACGTACATTCTAGTTTAAGGTCATATAGCTTAGACCATGGTCATGCAGTTTAAAATCATGCAACCAGAACCGTGCAGTTTAAGGTCGTGCGACTAGACCTCTGCGATAGTTTAAGGTCATATAGTTTGGACCATGGCTTGTGTCATGCAACAAGAACCATGGCTGTGCAGTTTAAGGTCATGCAACGCGGACCATGGCTGCACAGTTTAAAGTTATGTAGTGTGGACCATGGCTGTGCAGTTTAAGGTCATGCAGTGTGGACCAGTAAGTGGGTCACCATGAAGGTAAAGCTGCATGGGGGATAGGTATGTGGATATCTACCTGACTCCCTGGGGATAAAGATAGTTAGGGCTATACACAAGTAGAGCGGTTTAGATAAATATGGTGGCACTACGAGGAGTGACAAGCTGAAGCAGACTTCACTAGGGATTAGGAAGGCCAGTGTGACTCTACGGGGCTGATGAATAGTGACATGCATGTAACTCTGCTGAGAATGACAATCCAGAGCACAAATGAACCCCACTGAGATTTGAAAGGATAAGAATAGCCCTAACTCCCTAAGGATAGTGGGTCACAACAAGATGTGATTCCTACTAGGATGTTGGTATGAAATAGATCCATTGGGGATCAAGGGTGGGTATGATCCTTGCATACATCTAACTCCACAGGGGATGTTGATGAAATACCCCCTTAGCGAAGAGGTGGCCCATCTTTCGGTTAAAGTTATATGTATGGACAATTTGTCGCGCCGTGCATTACAGTTTTAGGGTCTTGCAGCTCAGACCACGGCTATGCAATTTTAAGTCATGCGGTTAGGATCATACAGTTTAAGGTCGTGCAACTAGACCTTCGCTACAGTTTAGGGTCATATATTTTGAACCAATGTCGTTAAGCCTTTTAAGTCATGCGGCCAGAATGTGCACTATGGACCATAGTCGTATAGTTTTGAGTCGTACGATGAGGACTAAGAAGTTTAAGGTCGAACAACGAGACCTCCGTTACAGTTTAGGGTCATATAATTTGGACCATACCTGCGTAGTTTAAGGTCATGCAGCATGGACTGATGTGTGGTGAAGGAATGCAACTCTTTGGGGAACAAAGCCATCACCAGAGACTGGACTCCCTAGTGAGTGAGACTGTGATGCAGGGAATGAACTTCCTGAAGAGGCAGAATAATGGTCCAGAGGGAAGTGTTGTGGCATGATCGCAGCATTAAGTGTTGGATGGCGCACACGGCATTAGGCTTAGATGGTGCATGAGCATTGTTAGGTACTTGTTGAAGAGCGCGACGATAGCCTCTGTGCAAAGGTGCGCGGCGATGCCCCTTGAAGAAGGCATGCAACGATGGCCCTTTAACGAAGGCGTTCGACGATGGCCCTTGATGAAGGCACGCGATGATGGCCTTTGACGAAGGCATGTGGCGATGGTCCTTGACGAAGGCATGCGGTGATGGCACTTGACAAAGGCGTGCGGTGATGGCCCTTGACAAAGGCATGCGGCGATGGCCCTTAACGAAGGCACGTAGCGATGACATCTTATGCGGCGCGTGGCGATAGCCCTTTCGGGCTTGACTCGCCTCGGCCTGGTCTTATTACCATCTGAAGATGAGGACTGCAGCGTCTTTTCAAATTCGTCAAGGGCAGTTTGCGTCACTGCTGAGTATAAAAGGGAAAAAACCCGATTCTATTATTTTACCAAAGGGTAAAATAGTTAAAGAGTTTCTAGAGAGAGAGAGAGCCAGAGCTTCTGGCAAGAGATTTTCAGCTAGAACTTCCTGGCCAAAATTTGCAAAGGCCTTCAAGAGCTCTTCTGGTGAGCTTCAGGAGGTTGCGAAGCTTCATACCATGATTGCAGACAATTTCGAGGAGTGTTGAAGCTCTCCGAGGGGAAACATGGCTTCTCAAAGCCTTAGCAGGTTTTGTAGAGGTGGTCTACTGGAGTTTGAGTGTTTCTCTGGCAGTCTCGTGGCTGAAGGGAGGTTGTAGAGAGTTCAGAGGGCTCTGTCGGTCCTTTGGTTGTTGGAGGAGAAGGAGGAGTAGTAGTAGACTCACTAGAAACTCCGTGGAATTTCAGTGAGTTTGTGTCGAACTGTTGAAGTATGAAAGCAGGGAGAAGGGAGACCTGCATGGTCACAGGGAAGTTTTCTGAGAACTCTGGTGGTTTTTTGCTAACTCTAGTAGCAAATAGAAGGCGGGAAAGGGCTTTCTGGTGAATAGGAGCGAACTCCCAACGAAGAGGGGAAACACTGGTGGGAACTTGAGGGGTCGCAGACCTGCAATAGTCAGGAGGCGAAGGGTTGTGGGACAGCGAACGGTCACCTTTCACCCACGTGGTGACAGGCCACATCGCGATTGTCAGGCGGCATGCTCAGATTTCAAGGGATGTAGTACTCGCACGTGCGACGCATGGGAACAGTTGGAGCGCGGGTGTTTGTGATAGTTCGTGGTCACGGGATGGCGATACCCTCTTTTGGTTACGAGACAACGATAACCCTCCCCTCTACGCATGGCAATACCATCACAATGGGTAGACGACAAAATTTCTACCCTTTGTTGCGAGACGGTGATAGCTTGCCAGCATTACGCCTTGAGTGTCAAGTCGGTGATATGCCTTGTGAGCATAGATCTTCGCGACCGCTTAGCATCCTTTGACCGTAAAGCTTTTGATTTAATGGTTGAGCCTTCAGGTGTTATTCCAAACATGAAGAACCTCCCGCCAGCAGGGGAGCTTGGAAATGACGAATTCACAGGTGAAAGCCCGGTGAGAGGTGAGATGATCTGGCTCACCGAAAGCTTATGTGAACCGAGGTGGCCCTTGAGCGTCACCTTTGTTAGTGACGCTGTCTGTATGGTGACAAGGGAAGATAATGATGGCAAGGTGAATGTAGAGGAAGGGGTGGGCCTCCTGCACTTCTTGCATCGAAACATAGGCTCTAATGGGGACTTGCCAACTCTAGTCAAGCAAATGTTAAAGACCCTGAGCATGAAATGGTCTTCCGTTGGCCTGCGGGTACAAGGGAAACACCAGTACTTAAAGGAGTACTCCTCATGGCCCATGAAAGTGCTGAGGCATTTCTAAAATACTTTGAGAAGGGCTTCCTTGCCGGCAGCCATCCAGTGCTCGGCGGGCTACTAGGACTGTTGCTCAAACACAGTCAAAGTGTTTTTGGAAACTTGGAGCCATGTTAGCAACACATGGCTGCTTGTTCATGGGGAGGCATAGATGTCACTCATTGACCTGCACTTCGTTGGTGGGTTGCCACTTCTTAGTGCTATGTATGACGAGTTTATCCCTCGAACTCAGTCATTTTTTGAGGGAAAAAGGTGGGTAAGGAAGCCTCAACGACTGGTCTTTAGGAATTGTTCGTGATCTAGCAACAACTCTATGATGAGCCCAAAAGTGGGCGAGTCACCTTCGCCAAATGGGCGATATTCTTCTACGACGACTATATAGTTTGTCACCGAGAAAAGGGGAGAAGGAAACCCCACCAATTTTCGAGTTGCAGAAGGGGAATGAGCACGTCTACCTGACGCTCTTCTTGTGTAAATTTTCCTTGCCAAGAGGGGCAGACATCATTCGTCTCAGCACTTTCTATGTGGTCTGCGACATGGCAAGAGGGAAGGAGTATGCGCTCGCACAACCCATTATGTGCAGTATTTATCATGGCCTGGGAGCCATTTCTAGGGGAAGACAATATCAAGGGGATGAGGGAATGGCATAGTAGATGGTGAGGCCTTCCCAGGGGATTTCAAGACTCCTTTCCCAGTCCATTATGTATATGGCTGGCTTGGGGATTATATTTTGGACAAATATCTCAAAACTAAAGAGTTGGAGGAAATCGTGTGCCCATTTTTGCTGAAGATTGTCGGTCAGAAGGGAGTCTTCCATACCCCAGGTCATGCGCGCAACTTTTTTTACAACGATCATCTCCACATGACCCAGGTGGCGATCCATGCTGGAGGCCTCATGGAGCGTGTGTTTGTCGATGAGATGGGCCACCATCTAGACGATGATTTCACCAGTCCAAAAGAACTGATGTTCATGTTGAGCATCAGAGGAGGAGTTCTTGCCTATCGTACTGTCCATAGCGCAAAGCTTGAGGGCTACTTCCCCCATCGGTTTGCCTGACAACATGGGATAGATCAAGGCTGTTCGTTCTCAGTATTATTCAAGAAACGACATAGCAAGGCTGCTCGTTGGAAGAAAGACCAATTGGGAACCCTCCGGGAGATTTGGCTCCCGAGGCACATTTGCACTGCTCGGGTCACATGCTTGGAGGCCACCAAGGTCGATAAGTATGTGTTGCCTCATTTTGACAAGATGGTATGAGTGATCGAGGCTTACGAGCTCTGGTGGAGGATCATCAATAAGGGGTACTGGGACGTGGAACACCCTTGGAAGGGGGAGGGTGGTCGTTGGAGCCAAGATACAATGCAGTGGAAAATGGCTATGACCCCTCCCCTATGCAAAATCTTTACCCTTGGCTTCCCACATGACTGGCTCAGGATTGGGCGGCCTCGCCAGACTTCCATGGATGAGTCTTTACTGCGGTTCCTCAATATGGAGAAAGGGGCAAAGAGCGTTTTTTACAACCTCTCTAACATCTTCAAATGGATGGAAGGTCACAAAGTCCCGGGGCACGAAGGGCATCCAGTCTAGGATTTGAATGAGCTGATAGGGAGTGGCTCTCATAGAAAGTTAGCCACTAGTTCTTCCAAGTCCAGCACCTCGAAGGTTGCTGCACCCAAGAAGGGAAAAGGAAAGAAGAGGAAGTGGGCTTCCCTAGCGACTCCTCGTTCTCTGGCCAAGAAGGCGACTAGGGCTTCAGGGCTCAAAGGGCGTAAGGTTCTAGTGATTTGTGAGTCAAAAGATGACTCCTTACCCTTGGCTTCTTCGGAGGGTTGTGTGTCTCCTACTATTTCTACGTCGCCTTCTACTCTTGAGGCTTTGCCTTCTCCTTCACCTGAGCATTCTCTTGGCCCTTCAGTTGCTTGAGCCAGCACCTTAGATCCTACTGCCCCGATCAAGATTGCTTCGGACTGAGAAGTGACGTCCATGGCTAAAGGGAAGAGCTCAGTCCCAATGGAGGTGAACAGAGCTGATGAGGTTGACTTGATGAGGCTAGACCTGATAAGGAGGCAGGGGGGGAGAGGGCCTCTAGAGCTCTGAAGGTTATCTAAGGGAGGGAAGCCTTGACAGAGCTCATGGTTATAGAAAAGGATGAAGCCACAGGGACTGAAGAGGAACCACCCGAGTGGCAGGAGGGTGCCACCTCGATTGATGTACCTACGGGGGACGTAGAGGTAGAACACCCTCAAGGATTAGGCTTAGAGGGCCCGAAAGCAGCACGCACAATTGTAGAGGAGGCAGGCCCTGTAGGAGAGCCTGTAGTGATGTGGTTGTCGTGGAAGACAAGGGCGAAGAAGGAGAGGGGGAAGGTGTCGAGTCTGCCGAGGTGGAGATGGTTGTTCGAGGAGAGGGGACACAGGGAGCAGTCACTGCCCTGAGAGAGGCTACTGTAGTGCAGCTCGACGCTACAATAGTGCCTCCAAGAAATGAGGTCAGCCTTGCCCTGGCTGAGGTAATGAGGTACCAGGGCAGGTTGCCCCTGAACCTAGGGAGCCTGAGAGCTTGGCTGCAGCTGGGAATCCTCCTGCTGTGGTTTCTCCTACTGTACTACCCAGGCCCACTTTCAGCGGGATACTCAGTGTTTTCTTTGAGATTGTGCAAACAGGTTTCCAAAAGCTGTAGGAGCTGCCTCTTAAAGAGCTTGGAATGACACTCTTGCAGTTGAGGGGGATCGCCATAGGAAGTGTGCCCGAAGCGCTCCCTTACTTCGACAGCATCGCCAACGAGCTAGAGGGACAGAGTATGGAGGCTCTGCCGCCAGAGAAGGCTATAAAGTGACTAGAGGATGCAGCTAGAGTGGTTGGAGAATTCCCTCAGACATAATCGAGAGTCGGTTGATGCCCAGGTAGGGGAAATAGATGCTACCGCCTCCCAGCAGTCCGCCCATGCCGAGAAAGCTGTAACGAGCCGTGGCAATGTACAAACCCTGAAAGAAAAAATCACCAAATGGACGCAGGCATTTGAGGATTTGGAGGAGGAGACAGCAGCCTGGGAAGCCAAAGATAAGGAGTTGAGCCAGAAGTTACTGGACCTCGAGTGCTCCTTGAGGGAGCAGCTGACTCTAGTGGACCATGAGGCCAAAATGGTGGCCAAATTGAGAGCCGATATTGGGCGAGTGAAGGCCCCGGTCGAAGAGTGTAGAGAGAAGGTTAATGAAATCATTGACTGCTTTTGTCAGTGTCTCCTTTTCATTTTTCTTTTTAGCAAAGAAAAGACACTTGTAATAAATTTCCTTGATGAACGAAATAATTCTTTTCTCTTTCCTGTGTACATGTCTTTTGTTCTTCCCTTCTCTTTCTATTGCTTCAGCTCTTTCACAGCTTGAGATGAAAAAGAATAGCCCACTCCTTACTTCGCCTTATAGCAGCCTAGTGTGGCTTCAATGGCCTCGATTGGGGGGGTAACTTCTTCCTCACCCTGAGTGTTTGATTGGACAGGGGCTCATAATTCATGGTTCTCATGATTTGGTGAGCCTGTTCACTGTAAATACTCTAGTCTGGGGGAGCCTTCGCTTTGATTCGAGGTGCATTACTTTTGATCTCGTCATAGGTCTTAGTCTTAAGGATAAACTCCTTCAAGTGTTTTGAAGCGACGCGCATAACCTCCAACTGATCCTCGAGACTATGAACCTCACTTCTTAACTCAATCATGGGTCTTGTTCCTGAGAGCTGGAGGGCTGATTCTTGTCCGCCTGTTCTTCTTCGACAACCCCTGAGAAGTGTAAGACCTTCATTTGACTACTAGTGATCACCTTGCTCAAGGAGGATGGAATTTGGAGCACCTTCCTTGGTGGTTGGTGCGCCGATTCTACTTATAAAAGAGCAATGGTGACCTACAGAACCTTTTGTTGGTCCGATGTGTAGGTGACCCTCGATCTTGGAAGATCTACCTCTAGGGCTCCCTCGGGCTCAGGTATTGCTTCTAACGCATCATTTTGTTCTTGCGATTTAGGTGTAGAGGGGGAAGCTTTGTCTCCGGGAGAGGACACCATGACCTCGGAGAGGTGGCAAGGTATACTCAGGTAGATCTGAGTCAAAGGGAGGATCTTGCCCTATCTTTCTTCTACTTTGAACATATCCGTGATCATTCACCCCAGATCTTTGACGCCGTCATGGGATGAGCCCGTCTCTCTCATAGGCTTCCAATAATCATCTTTTGACATTTCTGACGTTGGAAGGTCTGTGAAATAGTACTTGACGCCAGCATAGTGAGTCTCAGCTACAAGGAACGGTCTTTTGTCAGCATAGACCATATGCTGTGTCCCATCTCGACTGTATTTGAAGCATTGGTGGAGCGTGGAAGGAACCACCCCTTGATCGTGAAGCCAAGGGCGACCAAGAAGGACATTGTAGGAGGTATCGGTGTCGATTACGTTAAACTGAGCATAATCATTGAGGTCACCGATCATGAGATGAAGGTGCACCGTGCTAGCTGGCTTCTCTTCTGATTGGTTGAAACCTTGCATGGTGATGTGGGTAAGATATAGGTCATCAGATAGTAATCCCAATAGGGTGAAGATCCTTCTTAAGATCAGGTTAACTACTGACCCTCCATCCAACGTGATCTGGTTGATAGGGCAAGCGTGTAGTTCACCATTTACGAAGAGGGGGCGGTTGTGAAATTTGCCTCCCAACTGCAGGTCATCTTTGAAAAAGGAGATTGCCAAACACCCACTCAGGATGGCTGGGTCAACCTCTATAGGCTCCACTTCGGTCTTGTACACCTCTGGATTAGAAATAGCTTGAACCAAGGCCATATGATAGTCTCTAAACAACAAAACGACATCATATATGCTTAAAAGAGCTGGAAGCTTTCTCGAGTGCTCAATTATGTCGTATTTCACTTTATCCTCATTAGTTTTATGTGTTCCTGATCCAGCCACTAGCGTAGGTGGTAGGGTAGGCTTAGAAACAGGCTTTGGTTGGGTTTTAGTTTGTGACATTGGTTGACTTTGTTGTTCAGCAGGTGTGGTCTGGGTTAATGGGGAAGTAATAGGGACTTGTATTAGGGATGTAGAGGTTTGAGATTGAGGACCTTGAGCTTTTGAGGTGTGGACTGTAGCTTCTTCCATGATCTTAGACTCATTTGCCCCGTGTTGGATAGTACTTCCAAGATCTGTACCATATGGGAGGCTTCTTTGGAAGAGGAGCTTGGTGATGGCTCAGTTTTGACTCAGGTTGACAGGGTGTTGACGATTGCCAAGAATCTAGTCACCTAGGCTAACATCTCTCTGAGGCGCTCTTGTTATGGCTTGGTGAGGCTGGTCCCTTCGAACTCTCTGTGTAGAAATAGAGGAGGGAGGAGAAGAAGAGTTAGAACGTGCCGGGTAGCTTTTTATGTCATCGCTGGAATTAGACGTTTGTAGGGGGTATTTAAGGTCTTGCCCCAACTTTGACAGTTGTGGGGTGCTTTTAGCATCATCACCCATATTAGAGGAATCCCAAGCTGTTGGTGACTCAGGGATGTCTGCCTGATTGGACGAAAGGATGAGGCGAGTTGTGCCTGGGATGAAGTCTTGCAAGGTAGGCAGTGGAGGAAGGGGCCTAAGGAATTCTTCCTCGACTTGTAGCTGAGGGATGGGATTCCTTGGATGGACCGACTTATATGCTTGTCATCTCCTTTTGGATCCCTGAGGAGGTGTTTGGACTGCTCAGGTTGGTGAGTAGTCCTAGCTTAGTGGACTACCTCCCGCTTCAAGGATTTGAGCCTGCGTCACCCATGGTAGACTTCCCAGGGCTGAGAGTTCGAGGGCTCTAAAGGATCCAGTGTATGCTCATGAGGGGGTTGTAGTGTGGCTTCCTCTTGAACTGGAGCGATGGCCTGGAAGTGTTCTGGGAGAAGCGCCCAAACAATGTGGCCTTGTCGGACTTTCTCCATGACTATAGCTTTGAACCCAGAGCACTCTTTAAGTCTGTGGCCCCATACTTGGTGATATGGGCACCAAAGTTTTTCGTGCCCTAGGCAAGACACCTCAGTTGCCTGGTGGGCTTAGGAGTGACTAGACCGTGCTGGAGCATCGCTTTGAAAGGGGCCTGCAGAGGATCTTTCTTAGTGTTTTTCTGGGCTTGAGTCAGGAGGTCTTCTGGCACTTGTGGGAGAGGGAATTGAGGGTGTCGTTCTGGGTTACCTTGAACTTCCTAGCATTGCTGCATCTTCTTTGCCAAGAGTTCATGGAAGCCAGTGCATTCGCTGACATCATGGCCTCATATCTGGTGGTACGTGCACAAGAGGTTCTCGGTTCTTGAAGACAGGAACTTAAGTTGCTGTGTCGGCTTGGGTATGATGAGTCCTTCTTCGAGCATTATGGAGAAAAATGCATGGAGCATAGCTGGTACGTCGTCACCCTCTTAGATTATCACTATATGAGAGGCCTCAGTTGCCTCGAATGCCTTCTTTATCTCTTCCAGCTTTATCTGACCCTTGTTAATAAGGGCTTCGACAGTGTCGTTGAGCTTATAGCAGTCATGAGTAGGGTGGCCTACTCTCATGTGGTATGCGCAGTACCTCTCATTTGTCTCCTGACCAGCGGCTCGTCGGTGATGACCTCCGGTAGGTGGATCATGTACTTTTCTAACAGCAGTCGAAGCAGTGCAGGAGTCCACTCCTTGTCGGGGTAAAATTTGTTTTAATGCTGGATCTATAAGTCATTTGGCTTAGAATATTTAGAAGGGGGGACCTCATTGTAGGATTGCTGCTTGCCCCGAGCCTGAGGCATCTATGCCTTGGAGACGTCCAAGGTTTGAGGAGTCGTGCTCTAATTGTCAATCATGGTGACAGCCACGCTAATCATTGCCTTTTGGTTGCCACGACTGTTGGAGCGAGAAATTGAGCTGGAGGGTTACTGTCGAGAGCTGCCATGGTGTTTGAACAATCCCTCAATACGACCTGCCTTAGAGATGAGCTCTAACATGGAGGGTGGATGGGATGCCTCGACATGCAAAACGATCTCGGGAAGGCTGGCTCTTCAAGAGTCGGGCGACGAACTTGCCAACCGGCTCACCAGGGTCTTGCATCAGAGTAAGGAGTTCGATGGTTTCCACGTTCCTTTGGACTTCGTAGAAGCATTGGTAAAACAACTGCTTCATTTCTTGCCACGTGTGTACCGAGTTTGGAGGCATCTGACCATACCACTGGAAGGCTGGCCCTTCGAGAGTCTCGATAAATTGACGGAGGAGAAGTCACTCGTCAGTTGCAATCTCCCTACAAGCTGCTTGGAAGTGGGCAGTATGCTGGTGAGGGGATGTAATACCGTTGAACAGGGGGAGTTTTCCTTTTTGGTAGTTTGGGGGAAACGATACCTGGTCAATGTACGAGGGGTATCCTCTTACATGCCTAAGACCTTGTCCTTGATGCTATAGGCCACCATAGCATCTAAGTAGGTTTGGGAGACCCCAAGGGAGGCAGAACCGTCTTGGGAGGCTAGTGGGGGAGTTTACTTGGAAACTGTGTCCTCATCATTCGAGGAATCACTCTCATGGTGAGAAGAAGGGGACCTGGAGGCTTCTAAGTGTTCCATCTTCTAGAGGATGGATTACAAAACTACCTCGAACCTACTCATCCTTTCTTCTTGGGCATCATTCCGGTCATTGATCACCATAACACTGATCGTTTCTTCTGGAAGGTCAGAGTCAGGTGGACCAATTGACTGCAGAGGTTGGCGAGTCAGGCGTGGCAAGTTAGTCTGCAGGGGCTCAACTTGGCCCGACTAGACTCGAGCCTTATATGCCGATCTTGTGAGAACCGATTCTCGACGGTCTTGGGATCGTGGTTCTTGGCAGTAATGACCCAACAATATACTTGGACTCGCTCAAGTTCTGGAGTTTGAAGAGAGAAAAAAGGGTTACGAGGCTGAAGGTCATCAAGAGTGGTGAGCTCAACTGCCTTGGAGGCTTCTTTGGTTAGGATCTAAAGGCTGCTATGGACTTCATTCCAGAACTGAGCCTGAGACCTGGGTTGCCCCGCTTCTTTGAATATGAAGTGGTGGGGGCAGCCTTCTGAAGTGCCTCAGCAATATTAACAGTAAGAGACTTGCCAATAGCAGGGTGTGTGCTGTGTGCAATAGATGTGCTACCAATGTAAGGGGCCTTGGTGGAGGGTCCACTAGGGCGAGGAAGCGGGGAGTCAGGGACCTTTAAGTCCCCTCTTGCACCAACCCATGAAAGAACCTGGGAGCCGGACTGTGAGTCTCGACTCAGCAAGAGAGTAGGGAATGAAGCTTGAGTAATTCGCTTCCCTGGGACAGCTACGAGTGTGGGGATAAGGAAGTCCCCGACTCGGATGAAAGGGTTGAACAACCCAGATGCCATAGAAATTAATGCAAAAAGTAAAAGAGGATACTGGTCGAACAAGAGCGAACGGACTAAGGGGTAGTAAGTCCCCAGTGGAGTTGCCAAGCTGGTTAGGTGCCTCAATCTCACCCTCCAGATCTAGATGATCTGGTGGCACGTGTCTTGGGTTTTTAGTGAACCCGAGATTTGAGATCGCTCTCTTGGAACCTTGCTCAAGAGCAAGGGCGGTTATACCAATCGATGAGCGAGCAGTTTAAGGTGGGTTCGAGACTTATTCGAGCTAGCACGCGTGGGTGCCCTCTTAGATCACGTTGGAAAGCGCCCCAGCTGCTTTAACTAGTTTGGAATTGTCTCCCTTGACTTGTAATCTCCTTGTTTTTCTGCACAACACTTCTATGGTTAATTTACAAGAAAAGTGGGTTGAAGAGACCCACCCTTGTCTTAGGGCAATGCATATTCATGTGGATAAGAATGTGAGGGGTTAGGATGATGGAGTGGAAGTTTCGAGCAAAGGTCGAAAAGAGAAGAAAACTTAGTAAAGGGATGAGACTAACTTGATAGCCGGACAATGACCGACTCGGAGTCGTAGTAAGATGGGCATGGTACTCATGACCAGCACGGTGGCAAGACTACTCAAAACCGAGGCCGATATGGTGGTGCTAGGCTAGGTCCCTCAATCAAGTGAGAAGGGGAAAGAATGAAGAGGAGGCGCGAGATGGCAAAGAGATAGGGTCTTAATAGCACTAGGCATCTCCACCCACGATCGTGAAGTAGTAGTGTCACAGCCCTTGGAAGGCGTTAGACACTACTGGTCATGGCGTGGGGGGAAGCAGGGAACTACAGACATCGTTAGGCATTGCCGTTGGCAACACGAGAAGGCAGCACACCCCTGCGCGGGCGGTGATAGCCTCTCATGAAGCACGTGGCGATAACCGTTTGCAAAGCGCGTGGTGATAATTTTTGTGAGGCGCACGACAGCAGGTGTGGAACGCAGGGGGAGCGGAATGAGCACTAAACGCACAAAGGAGGCTTGCAGACAGTGACAGGCACTGCACACATGACAAAAGATCGCCGGTGTCCATAGACATTATCGTGACCTCTCGCGAGCGTCGATAGAAATCATCTTTGATAGATGTTTAAACGTATTTTTCAGCACCTTGGTCCCTGATAGGAAGCAGGTCAATAAAGCCTACAATAGTGGAAATTCTTGACAGTCTCAGAATGGCCCCAGAATTGGTCAAGATCTTCATCAGCACTTCAAAAGACCACCTACCAAGTTTCATCACGATCATACATGTCTAAGGAAGTGAACACAAAGAAAACATTTCAGCGAAATCGGTGTCTAACACCCTGAAATGGACCATATAACTAGAGTCATGCTTTCGATACATCAAACAGCTATGGGACCACCACAATTGGATCCGGCATGGTCGAAAATCTCTATGGGTTGGCTTAATCTGGTACTCCAGGACAAAGTTATGGGTAAAAGAATAAAAAGGGGTAGGCTGCACACTATTCTCGTGTGGCCTCACTGCATCAAAACACCATTAATAGTGGCTGTTTTTACAGTCACGAGCAGTCGCTTTCGGGGCCTATATCTCACTCGTTCCAAGTCGGATCACTCCCAAATTTGGTGAGCGTGTTCGTCTTATCAAGACGAGCAATTCAATATGTGGTACGCCCCATGAATACCCCTGAGCAAAGAGAAAAACTAAATGAAATTTGCTAATCCATGAAGGAAGTTGCAGAAAATTCAGTAGCAGCATGCCTCGCTCGGGTAGCTAGATCATGACGCTCGCATACCCAATTGGCACAAAACCAATTGCATTATGTATGTGAGGTCTGAGGCTATCTTTGGTCCGAACCTCGCGTACGATGAAGGTTGGACTACACACACAAAGGCATCAAAACTGCTGCAAATTTCGACCGCCGGATTTCAAGATTCTGATAAAAAACTCAAGACAACAAAGTCTTCATCTAGACACAAAATCAAGCTACGTTTGTTGCAACATGATCATGACGACATGCTCAGTATGATTCAAGGAAGAAGTCACGAAGAAACATCAAGGAGAGAGCACACAATTGACTCGAAGTTTCCAAGATTCATCTAAAATTCAAGTCTCATGATTATGACTGAAAAACATGATTCATGGCTCGAAGTTGGTATCAAAATGATTGCCAAGGCAAGACCTAAAAGAAAACAATAATTATTCGAACAAACGGGCATCAGAATGACCCCAGATCAGCCAAGGAAGATCATACAAGTTCTCGGGCAACAACAGGGACTGTTCTGAAATTCCACACATTGTTAGGTAGGGGTAAAATAGTCCTTTTGCACCCTTTTTAGAATTTCTTTGCATTCAATAAATTTTTAATTATCTTCAATTCTAGGTAGTTTTTTGGCGTACACCCGAGTTTTAGTCCAATTCTATATAAACAGGAAATGCCTCACTGTACAAAAAGGGGATTCATTCTTTTTAAACGAATTCATTCTTCTTGGATCAATCAATAAAATTTCAAATTTTGTTTGAACTTGTGGGTACATCTTGGAGAGAGAGGAGAGAGAAGAAAGGGGTCGGTACCCTTCGAGCAGGTAATTTTCTCTTTCCTCCTCGCCTCTTTCTCTTCTCCCCTCTTTCTCTCTCCTTCCCTCTTTCTCATCTCTATCTCTTTCTCTCTCCTCCCCTCTTCTTCTCATCTCTATCTCTTTCTCTCTTCTCTCTACTTTCATCTCTATCTCTTTCTCTCTCCCTCTCCTTCCCTCTTTCTCGTCTATATCTTTATCTCTCTTCTTCTCGTCTCTATCTCTTTCTCTCTCCTCACCTCTTTCTCATCTCTATCTCTTTTTCTCCCCACTTTCTCGTGTCTTTCTATTTCTCTCTCTTCTTCTCACCTTTATCTCCCTCTGTTCTTTGTCTAATGCAGTCGGTGAAGCCTAACGTTGATTGGATTTCCCTCTCTCCTTCTCTTCTGTTGCAGTCGACGAAGCCTAGCGACAGTTGGATTTCTCTCTCTCCTTCTCGTCTGTTATAGTCGGTGAAGCCTAGCGTCAGCAAGATCTATCTCCTCATTTTCTGTTGCAGTCAGTGAAGCCTAACATCGGTTGGATTTCTCTCTCTCCTTCTCTTTTGTTGCAGTCGGCAAAGCTTAGCGTCAACTGAATTTCTCTCTCTCCTTCTCTTCTATTGCAATCGGTGAAGTCTAACACCGGTTGGATCTCTCTCTCTCCTCCTTTTCTGTTGCAGTAGGCGAAGCTTAATGTCGACTGGATTTTCTCTCTCGTTATCTTCTGTTGGAGTCAGCGAAGCCTAGCGTCGGCTGGATTTCTCTCTCTCCTTCCCTTCTGTTGCAGTCGGCGAATCCTAACACCGATTGGATTTCTTCTCTCCCTTTCTATCACAGTCAGCGAAGCTTAGCACCGGCTCGATTTTTCTCTCTCTCTCTCTTCTGTAACAGTCAGAGAAGCTTAGCGCTGTTTTGATTTTCCTCTCTTCCTTTTCTACCATCACAACCAGAGCAAGGTTGATGCCAGCTGAGTTACTCTCTTTCTTCTTCTCTGTCACAGTTGGTGAAGCCTAGCACCGGCTCGAACTCTCTGTCTTGCTTCTCTTCCATCACAACTGGTGCAAGCTTAGTGTTGACTAGGTTGCTCTCTTTCTTCTCTTCTGTTGTAGTCAGCGAAGACTAGCACCGACTGCATCTTCTCTCTTTTCTTTTGGCACAGTCGGTGAAGCCTAGCACCGACCGCATTTTCTCTCTCATCTTCTGACACAGTCGACGAAGCCTAACGCCGACTGTGTCTTCTCCCTCTTCTCCTCTGTATAACGCAATCGGTGAAGTCTAGCACTGACTGTGTTTTCTCTCTCTTCTTTCTAACACAGTCAACAATACCTAGTGCTTACTGCGTCTTCCTTCCCTCTCCTTCTTTTATTCTCTCGCCTTTCATACTCTTCTCTTCCTTTCTCCTCCCTCCTTCCTTCTATTCCCTTATTCTCTTATTTCATTTCTTATTCTTTCCTCATAATCATCATTCTATTATTCTTTCATTCAACTAAGAGGGATTGAGGCTAGCCTCTCATGGTAGTCCAGTTGTCTAGCTGTAAGTTATTGTCCGAGGATTACTTAGCCCCTTTTATTGTCACAACAGACTAACCATTGTGCCTAGTTAGTCGGTACTAGTAATGACGTCTAGTAGTAATCCTGTGAGGCGGTCTTAGTTATCGAGCCCATTTTGCTTCCATGTCTGGCCAATTATTCACCAGGTTAGTCACCGCTTTGATCCTCCTGCTCAGTCGAATTCTTCTCTCCCCTGTCTTTATTTTCTTATTTTTCTCTCATTCTTTTTTAATGCGCATGCTTGTGTCTGTTCATCAAAGAGGAAAAGGGTGAGGTCTAACCCACCTGTCCTATAACATTTGACATATGTGTGTGATTGTAGAAAACAAAAGAATACAAGCTAAGGGAGGCGATTCCGAACCAATTTTATTACTAGGGGGCTTTCTTCATGATCTAAGAGGGTGCTTACGTGAGTCAGCCCGAGTAAGTCCCGAACCCACCTTAAATTCCTCTCTCACTTGTGGGTAACACCTGCCCCCGTTCTCGAATGAGGTTCCCAAGAGAGCAATCTCAAAAACGTCTCGGTTCTTCACTCGAAACCCGAGATGCATGTCCCCTGATCCTCAAAGGATCCGGAGGGCGATATCGAGGCACCTAACCAAAAGGCATCACCATCTGTGAAAGGCACACGACAAGGGGAGACCTATGTGAGTGGCAATGAGTTTCGCCGTCTGTGCTCTTCATTGAGACGTGGAGGACGCGTTTGTCGGTGGCGATGAGCAACGCCGTCTATAAGCCTTGCGGGGGGGAAGAGATGGATGAACAAAAGGAGAAGGAGCCTCGCGCATGGCACTGCCATCGCCATGTGTGACCAGTGAAACCACAAGAGAGGCATGCACAACACTGACACTGCCACTGTCATGCATGACCTCTGAACAGAGCTCAGATGAGGAAGAGAAAGAAGAAGGAGAGGAAGAGAGAGAACAAAAGAAAAAGAAGAGAGACAAGATTTACCTCGAGCTTAAGGGTACCAGTCCAAAAGTTTCTCTCACCTTACTCTCTCTCCAAATGTGACACAACAATGAGAAGAAAGAGAAACTTTATTAAGTAAAAACTCTCTCTTTGTGCATTATGTGTGTGTGTGTCTATTGCCCTCTGCGTACAATGATGGTACGTGATATATATAAAATTTGCCCCAAACATGGGTGGATGATCAAAAGTAACCCTAATTGCCAAAAATTAAGATTAAATTAAATTAAAAGAATTTTGAAAATACGGTGCAAAATGATAGATTTGCCTCTTCCTAACAATTTGTGGAATTTCAGAACAGTCCCTGTGTTGCCCTAGAACGTGCATGATTTTTCATAGATGACCCGGGGTCATTCTGATGCCCAGTTGATCGAAAGATGATTGTTTTCCTATAGGGTTCAGCATGGCAATCGTTTTCATACCAACTTCGAGCCATGGATCGTGTTTTTAACGCACGATCATGTGACTTGAAATTTGAATGGATCTTGAAACTTCGGATCGAAATTATACTCGTTCCTTGATGTTTTTCGGTAATTTCTTCGCTGGATCACACTGAGCATGCTGTTATGATTGTGAGGCAACAAACGTAGCTTGATTTCGTGCCCGAACGAAGATTTTGCAACTTTGAAATTTTGGGTGGAATTTGGAATTCCTGTGAGGGAATTTTCGGTCGCTTTGTCAGCTTCGTGTGCAGAATCCGACCTTTCATCATGCACGAAGTTCAGGTCAGAGATAGCTCGAGAATGGAATTGGTCTCACGTCGTTCGGGCTCACGAGTAGCATGATTAGGCCCTCGAGCGAGGCACGACACTGCTGATTTTTCTGCACTTTCTTCATGGATCAGCAACTTCTCTCTTGCTTTTCTTTCCGTTAGGGCATCGTTATGGAGCGTGCCACATATCGAAATGCTCGTCTTGGTGAGATGAATATGTTCACAAAATTTGGGCTCGATCTGACCTTGGACAAGTGAGATATGAGAGTCAAAAGTCACTAATTGTGATTGCCCCTTCAATAGTTTGGAGTTGCAGGGTGGCCACATGGGAATAGCGTGCAACTTCTCCTGTTTCACTCTTTTACCTATAACTTCTTCTTAGAGTATCTGTTCAAGTTGAAATTGACACCTGGGGGTTTTCAACCATGCCAAATCCAATGGTGGCGGTCCACATAAAATTAAGACACTGAAAATGTAGCTCTCGTTATAGGGTCCATTTCAAGGTGTTAGAGGCTGATTTTTCTGAAATTGTTTCTCAGTATGTCTGCTTTAGACATGTCGAAATGCAACAAAACTTGGCAGGAGTCTTTTGAGAGTCCTCATGAAGATCTTGACCAGTTCTGGGGCTATTATGAGACTATAGAGATTTCCGTTGTTTGTTAGGCTTTTATTAAGCGGGGGCCCCATGATGATGAAAAATATCTTCCAACACTTGAAAGTGGGCAATATGTTGGTTGGGGGATTTGGTTCCACTGAACAGGAGAAAAATCCCTTTCTTATAATCTGAGGGAAATGGAATCTGATCAATGTAAGAGGGATATAGCTTTTGGAAAAGCGTTGCTCCCTGTATACTCGGGATCAGCCGGTTCTTTAAGCTATGGGTGACCATAGCATCAATATCTACCTGTGAGATGGGGTGAGGGACATAATTGTTCTGTGAGGCAGAAGGAAGGGCTGCCTTGGAGGTGCACCATCTGAGTGATGGGAATCGACTTCATGGTTAGCTGCCTGTCGCGTGGCATCTATGCGATCAATCTTCTCCATCATTGCATGCACCATGCCTTCAAATTTATTCATGCGCTCTTCTTGAGAGTCGCTAGGCTCATTATAACCATTACGCTGACTGTTTCTCCAGGGAGGTCAGTGTTAACTACAATTGAGGGCTTGTGAACTTGATTGGTCGCACGCAGCAGATTGATCAGCATGACTCAACTAGACTCTAGTCTTGCATGCAGATTGCATGAGGATTGGTTCTCGACGGTCTTGGGATCGTGGCAGCTGCGTGGCTGGGTCATCTTTTATGACACTAACCATAGTGCAGGATTCGTGGCCTCCTCCTTCAGGCTTCGTCATCTAAAGAGGGTAGAAGGGGTTCAAACGAAGAGGGTTATCAGAGTCAATTGCCCTGACTGCCTTGGTTGCTTCCCTAGTCATAATTTGAAGACCCCTATCGTGTTTGGCTTGGAGATTTTGATGAAACTCAAGCCAAAACTGCGATCGGGACTGCGGTTGGTCAACTCTTCTTGCACAAGAGAGAGTTGTCGCCATCAGGTGCAGAAAAGGATAAGGGTCAGGAACCGGGGTCATCCTGGACCGGGGAGGATGAAGGATTTAATCTCCCATCAGGTCTTTGCCTCTAGCTCTCTTATGGGATCCAGAGACATGATCGAGATGATGGGGTTGGTTCAAAATGGTACTCTTGGGGAAGGTCTTTGAGTACCAAGGTTGGAGCTGCTTGCCCAAAGAAGGAGCAGACAAAAGCAAGGTTGACTCATAAGGACCCCTGAGTCAGGGGGAGAGGGGCTGTCTATGATGGTGATGCATGTGCATCCCTTGAGGAAGGATGACGAGTAACTTGGGGGTTAGAATAGGCTTGAATAGGTGGTCTGGCTTTAGGAGGCCGAGAACCACGAGCAGGCGTTTGTAAGAGAATAGGTGGAAGCCTGCCCCTTACAGGATGCGCTAGTGTGTGCTGAGTCGGAGGACGCGAGGGTTGTCTTCCATATACTTGAGTTGACACAGCGGTGGCGTTGCCCCGAGTGGTGTGATACAAATGAGCAACGTGTGTAGGACCTGGCTTTGGGAGGCTTAATCCTGGACGTTGATTGGAGGTAACATAAAAGTTGCCCCGAGGTGTGGTTTTAGTGGATGACCCACGAGCGTTATGGGTGTGTGCGAGAGGTGGAGGCCCCAGGGTCTCCACCTCATTGTGTCGAGCCTCTAAGGGTAGAGACTCGTGGTAGTGTAGGAATATGGGGGGTAGCCTTGCGGCGAACCACTGAGGCAATGACAACTTCTTTGCCTTTTGCAGTAAGGAACTAGACTGCCTTCTGGTGTACCGCGGCAATACGACCAATACGTGACTTGCCGGCGATAGGGTGCATGCTGTGAGTGGCAGCAGATGTGCTATCAATGCAGGGTTCTGTGGTGGAGGTTCTATCAAAGCTAAGAGATGGGGAGTTAAGGACCTTTAAGTCCCTCCTTACACCTATCTAGATTAAGACCTGGGAGCTAGACACTGGGCCTTTGCTCAAAAGGAAGGTTGAGAATAAAGTTCGAGGAACTTGCTCTCGAGGAACACTCATGAGTGCAAGGATGAGAAAATCCCCGATCCGGATAAACGGGTTACAGAACCTGAAAGCCATAAATGTACAATACAGAAAATAAAAGGAAAAACTAGCAAAACAAGTACGATCCGACTAAGGGGTAGTAAGTCCCTAGTGGAGTCGCCAAGCTGGTCAGGTGCGTCGATCTCACCCTCCGGATCTAGATGATCAGGCCGCACGTATCTCAGGTTTCAAGGGAATCCAGGACTTGAGATCACTCTCTCGGGAACGTTGCTAAAAAACAATGGCAGGTGGACCAACCGATGAGAGAGGAATTTATGGTGGGTTCGGGACTTACTCGGGCTAGCTTGCATGGGCGCTCTCTTAGATCACGAATAAAGTCCCCTAGTTGTAGAACTGATTCGAAATCGTCTCCCTTATCCTGTATTCTCATGTTTCTGCAATCACACACACATGGCAAATGTTTCAAGACAAGTGCGTCAAGGGACCCCACCTTGCCTTTGGGTGAACATATACAGACGTGCACATTCAAAAATAAGAAGAGAAGGATGAGAGAAAGATTGGGATGAGAAGATTTTGATCAGGCGGTGAGACCGACACAGTGACTAAATTAGTAGGTAATTGACCTGGCGTGGTAGTAATACAGGCTCGGTAACTCAGACTGGCCTGACAAAATTACTACTAGACGACATTACCAATACCAACTAGCTTAACATAATGGCTAGTCTGGCGTGACAGTAAAGCGGGCACAGTAACTCTGACCAGCACAACGGTGTTACTATTAGATGACAAGACTATCATGGAGTGCTAGTCTTAACCCCCCTTTGATCAAATGAAAGAGTAAAAGAACGAAAAGAAAACAGAAAGAGGGAGAGAAGAGAAATAAGAGAAGAAAAGAAAAGAAAGAGCGAGGTGAGAGAGAAATTAGTGAAAGAAGAAGAAGAGGAGAATAGAAGGAAAGGGAGAGAGAGAGAGAAGAAGAAGAGTAAAACAGTGGAAGAGAAAGAAGAGAAGGAAAAACAAGGAGAAGAAGTAAGAGAGAGGAGGAAGAGGAAATAAGGCACAAATGACTATGAGATGAGGGGAGAGAAACTCAGACGGTGATAGTCACTTGCCGTCTGTGACAAGAGAAAAATAGAGAGAAGCACATGCGACGATGTGTTTCTGCCAGCTATGATAGAAGAGAGAGGAGATAGAAAGAACACAGACGGCAATAGGCTTCCACCGGCTGTGGCAGAAAGGAGAAGAGAGAGAGGACAAAGGAGGCAATGTGCTCCCGCCGACTGTGACAAAAGAGAGAAGAGAGAGAAGACATAAGCAGCGATGCATTTTTGTCGGCTGCGACAAAAGAGAGGAGTGAGAAAGAACACAAGCAGCGATATGCTCCTACTGGCTGTGATAGAAGAGAGGAAGGAGAGAGAGCACATGCGATGATATACTTCTGTCGGCTGTGACAGAAGAGAAAGGAGAGAGAACACAGGCGACGATATGCTTTTGTCGGCTGTGATAGAAGAGAAGAAAGAGAGAGAAATCACAAGTGGCGATATGCTTCTACCGACTGTGACAGAAAAAAACAGAGAAAAAGCACAGGCGGCGATAGTCTTACACCGGCTGTGACAGAAGAGAGGAAAGAGAGAGAGAACACTGACGACGAAATGCTTACGCAGGCTGTGATAGAAGATAAAAAAGAGAGAGAAAACACAGGCGGCAATATGCTTTCGCCTGCTGTGACAGAAGGAAAAGAGAGAAAAATCACAAGCGGCGATAGGCTTACACTGCCTATGATAGAAGAGAGGAAAGAGAGTGAGCACGGGCGGCGATATGCTTCTGCCGGCTGTGACAGAAGAAAAAAGGGAATTTTGACAGAAGCCCGGCCTACCACTCAGGCTAAGACCCGACTCACTGTTCATGTCTTAGAAGCAGGAAGATGTCACACCAGACGATGTGTCCGCCATGTGTGAATGGAGAAAAGAGAGAAGTGCAGGGAAAGAGAAAAGTGATAAACCAAAGGAGGAAGAGAGAGAAAGAGAGAGATGAGAGGGAAAAGAGGAAAGAGAGAAAGAGATAGAGACGAGAGAAAAGAGGAGAGAGAAGAAGAGAGATGAGAGAAAAGATGAGAGAAAAAGAGAGATAGAGATGAGGTGAGGGAAAGAGAGATGAGAGGGAAAAGAGGAGAGAGAAAATTACCTTATCAAAGAGTACTGACCCTTTTTTCTCTCTCCTCTCTCTCTCTCTCCGAGACTCACCCATGAACTTAATCAAGAATTGAATTCTTTATTGAATGATTGAAAGTTTGAACCATGGGTTTTTTTACAATTCAGTTAGCGTGTTTATATAGAATTGAGCCCAAACATGGGTGTGTACGCTCAACAACTACATAAACTGATGATAATCACAATTTAATTGAATTGAAAGAAATTATAAAATTGAGTGTAAAAGGACTGTTTTGCCCCTGCCTAACGATGTGTGAAATTCCAAATAGTCCCTGCTGCAGCCCTAAAACTTGCGTGATCTTCCATGGATGATCCAGGGTTTCTCTTATGCACATTTGATCGAAAGATGATTGTTTTTTGTAGGGCTCGGCATGGCGATCGATTTGATACCAACATCGAGTCATGGATCGTGTTTTTAGGCCACAATCATTCGACTCAAAATTTAGACGAATCTTACAAACTTCAAATCGGTAGTGTGCTTGTTTCTTGATGTTTTTCTTTAATTTTTTTGCTGAATCACACTAAGCATACGTCACGACCACGTGGCGACAAAAGCAGCTCGATTTCATGTCCGGACGAAGATTTTGTCATCTTGAGTTTTTTGCTTGAATCTGAAAATCTGGCGGTCAGAATTTAAAGCAGTTTCAACTCCTCCATGTTTGAAATCCAACTGTTCATCATATGCAAGGTTCGGACCAGAGATAGCCTCAAACCTTACGCACATAATGCGATTAGTTTCACGTCTATCTGGTACACGAGCGTCGTGATTTGTCTGCTCGAGTGAGGCGTGATGCTGTTGAATTTTCTACAACTATCTTCACGAATCATCAACTTCTCTCTAGTTTTTCTCCCAGCTCGGGTATCGTCACAGGTCGTGCCACATGTCAAAATGCTAGTCTTGATGAGACGAACACGCTCACCAAATTTGAGAGTGATTCGACTCAAAACGAGTGGATACATGCCTTTGAAGTTGCTGCTCAAGATTGTGCACATTAGCTTCCTTTAATGGAGACTGATGTAGGGAGGCCGCACGGGAACAGCGTGTGGCCTACCCCTTTTTGGTCTTTTACCCATAACTTTGCCATAGAATGTCTAATTAAGCCGAAACTTGACCCGTAAGGGTTTTTAACCGTGTCGGATCTAATGGTAGTGGTACCACAGCTATTTGATGCACCAAAAATAGAGTTCTAGTTACGTGGTTTGTTTCAAGGTGCTAAAGGCTGATTTTTTCAAAATTGTTTCTTTGTGTTCACTGCCTTATACATGTCGGAATGCAACAAAACTTGGTAGGTGTCCTTTTGGAGTGCTTATGAAAATCTTCATCAGTTCTCGGGTAATTATGAGATTGTCAAGAATTTCACAGTATGTTGAGGCTTTATTGACCTGCTTCCTCTCTATTCCGTGTCAAGGACCAAGGTGCTAAAAAAATATCTTCAAACACTCTGTTTCCTTTTCTTCTCTAATTTTCTTTATTCACTTTCCTTCTCTCTCCTCCATCTTTGCTCTCTTTTTCCTCTCTTTCCTGCTCTCTCTGTTCTCTCTCTTTCTTCTTTGTTCATGCATGGCAGAGCCTATTACCGAGGGTGATGTCTTCTTGCTTCGAGGACATAAACAGTAAGCTGTGTCTTAACTCGAGTGGTGGACCGAGCCTCTGTCAAAGTTTCCTTGTCTTCGCCTTTGTCATGGACGGTGGATGCTCATCATCGTCTGTGCTATTCCTCTCTTCTTAATCCTCTGTCATGGGTGGCAGAAGCTCATTGCCGTTCATGTTTCCTCTCCCCTCTCACTCCCCTATCATGGACGTCGGATGCTCATCACCGTCCATGTTTTCTTTCTCTTCTCTTGATCCTGTCATGGACAACAGATGCTTATTACCGTCCATGTTTTCTCTCTCTTATAATTCTTATCATGAACGGCAGATCCTTATCGTCGCCTATGTTTTCTCTCTCTTATCGTCCATGTTTTCCCTCTCTTCTAATTCTTGCCATCGACGATGAGAACTCATCACCATCTATGTTCTCTCTCTCCTCTTTCTCCTCTATCATGGACGGTGGATGCTCATCACCATCCATGTTTTCCCTCTCTTTTTAACCCTCTGTCATGAACGGTGGATGCTTATCACCATCCATGTTTTCTCTCTCATCTTTCTCCTTTATCATGGATGATAGATGCTCATCTCTATCCATGTTTTCTCTCTCTTCTTAACCCTTTATCATGGATGACAGATGCTCATTGCTGTCCATGTTTTCTCTTTCCTCTTACTCCTCTATCATGGACAGAGGGTGCTCATCACCATCCATGTTTTCTTTGTTTTCTTAACCCCTTGTTATGGACGGCGGATGCTCATTGCCATCATGTTTTCTCTCTCTTCTTAAGCTTGTTTCATGGACGGCAGAAGCTCATCATCGCCCATGTTTTTTCTCTCTTCTCATTCTTCTGTCATGGATGGTGGAAGCTCATCACCATCTATTTTCTCTCTCTTCTCACTTCTCTGTCATGGACGGCGGATGCTTATCGTCATCCATGTTTTCTCTCTTCTTAATCTTGTATCATGGATGGTGGAAGCTCATCATCGTATATATTTTCTCTCTCTTCTCATCCTTTTGTCATGGATGGTGGAAGCTCGTCGCCATCCATATTCTCTCTTCTCACTCCTCTATCATGGACGGCAGAAGCTCATTATCGTCCATAGTTTTTCTCTCTCCCCCTTCTCTTCTTTCTCACTTCTCCTCTCTTCTTCTTTTCCTCTCTCTCTTTCCTTTCTTCTTCTCACATGCACAACATCGATAATACTATGCATGCCTCTCCCTTTCTCTTTCTTCTCTCTCTTCTTCATTTTTCGCTCTCATTTGACCAAGGGAGGCTAAGTCAAACACTATGATAGTCTCATTGTCGAGTAGTATTGTTGCAGTGCCGGTCTTAGTTACTGTGCCCACCTTACTGCCATGATGGGCCAGCCATGGCATCAGGCTTGTCGATGATCGTTCTGTCATCTACAAATATTGACGTTGTGCCGGTCTAGTTACCGTGCCCATCTTGCTACCACGCCAAGTCAATCACTTGCTGGTCTAGCTACTGTGTTAGTCTAGCCACCTAGTCAAATTCTTATCTCCCCCCATTCCTCTATTCTGTTCTATCTCTTTCTTCTTCTTTCATCTATTCTCTTACCCCTTTTTTTTTCTTCTTTTGAATGTGTGTGCCTACGTGCAATCGCCCAAAGACAAGGAGGGGTCACTTGGCCCACTTGTCT
The DNA here is from genome assembly GCF_054954075.1 of Amborella trichopoda. Lineage (NCBI taxonomy): Eukaryota > Viridiplantae > Streptophyta > Magnoliopsida > Amborellales > Amborellaceae > Amborella > Amborella trichopoda. Next base: position 13,717,558 of record NC_142336.1, read on the forward strand.
TGTAAATTAACCGTGTGTGTGTGATTACAAAATGGGAGAGTACAAGCCAAGGGAAGTGATTCTGAACTTGTAGAACTGGGGGGCTTTCTTCGTGATCTAAGAGGGCGCCCATACGAGCCAGCCTGAGAAAGTCCCGAACCCACCTTAAATTCCTCTCTCATAGGTTGATATACCTGCCCTTACTCCTGAGCAAGGTTCCCGAGAGGGCGATCTCAAAGTCTTGGGTTCCCCCGAAACTCGAGACATGTGCCACCCGGTCATCCCGACCCGGAGGGTGAGATTGAGGCACCTAATCAGTCAGTCTCCTCTTAAATCATCTTAAAAAATGATTTTTTAATCTAAAATTTAAAAGTTCTATGATCTAGGTTAAGATGATCATGAACATAAAAGAAAATGATATTTAAAATGTGACTTATTGAAAAGATGGACATTGGTAAGTCAGCAAGATCTTGCACCCACTGAATCATGAAGCACTTTTCCTTCCTAATTCTTTGCATTCATTTGGTTAATAGCATAAGAAGTAATAGAATATGAAGACAAATGTATTTCATTTAGAAATATGAAAGGCCCCAAGAGGGTTATTATATTGCTACAGTTTAAGTTATACAGCAATATGAAATGCATGTATTGTTTTTTACATGTATCTACTGGTTAGGTGCCTCGATCTCGCTCTCCAGATTTGGATGATCAGGCGGCATGCGTCTAGGGTTTCAAGGGAGACCCGAGACTTTTGAGATTGCTCTCTCGGAAACCTTGTTCGAGAATAAGGGTAGGTATTACCAACCGATGAGAGAGAAATTTAAGGTGGATTCGGGACTTACTCGAGCTGGCTCACGTAGGCGCCCTCTAAGATCATGAAGAAAGCCCCCAGTAATAAAACTAGTTCAGAATTGCCTCCCTTGGCCTCTATTCTCCTGTTTTATGCAATCACACATATATGGCAGAGGTTATAAGGTAGGTGGGTCAGTGGACCTCACCTGGCCTTTTGGGTGAACGTACACAGGTGTGCACATTCAAAAGAAGAAGGAAAGAACGAGAGAAGAAAGAAGATGGGGAGAAAGAATTTGACCTGGCGAGGAGATCAACACAGTGACTAAGCCGGTGGGTAATTGGCCCGACGTGGTAGTAAAACAGGCTCGGTAACTCAAAATGGCTCAACAAGATTACTACTAGAGGTCAATACTGATACTGATTAGCTAGACACGATGGTTAGTCTATCGTAGAGATAAAGTGGGCGTAGTAGTTCTAGCACAACAACATTACGACTAAACGACATAAGAGGCTAATCTCAACCCTTCTTAATCAAACGAAAGGATAACAGAAAGAATGAAAATCATAAAGAGATAGTAAAAAGTAAGAGAATAAGAAAGAGAAGAGAAAGAAAGAGAGGAAAATAAAGAAAGAAGGAGAAGAGTGTGAGAGAAGAGAGAAAGAAGGAGAAAAGAGGGTGAAATACACAGTCAACGCTAGGTATCGCCGGCTATGTTGTAAGAGGAAGAGAAGGAAAGACACAATCGGCGTTAGGCATCGCTGGCTGGGTTGGAAAGAGAAGAGTGAGATAGATACAATTGGTGCTAGGCATCGTCGGCTGTGTTTAAGAAGTGAGAAGAGAGAAGACACAGTCGGCGCTGGGCATCATCGGCTGGGTTGGAAAGAGAAGAGAGAAAAATGACACAGTCGACGTTAGGCTTCGTCGGCTGTGTTTAAGACAAGAGGAGAGGGAAGACACAGTCGACGCTAGGCATCGTCGGTTGGGTTGGAAAGATTAGAGAGAAAAAAGACAGTCAGCACTAGGCTTGGTCGGTTGTGTTTAAGAAAAGAGGAGAGCAAAGACAGTCGACGCTTGGCATCACCGACTATGCTAGTCAGAGAAGTGAGAGAAGATGCAGTCGGCACTAAACTTCGTCGACTTTATTAGACATAGAAGAGAGAGAAGATACAGTCGGTGTTAGGCTTCACCGATTATATTAGATAGAGAAAATCGAGAAGATGCAGTCGACAGTAGGCTTCACCAACTGTATTAGACAGAGAAGAGAGAGAAGATGCAGTCGGTGCTAAGCTTCACCAACTATAGTACAAGAAGAGAAGAAAGAAGACACAGTCGGTGCTAGCATTGCTTGCTATGTTTAGAAGGAGAGTGGGAAAAAGATTTAAAGATGAGAAGAAGAGAGAGAAAGAGAGATAAAGATGAGAACGAGGAGAGAGAAAGGGAGATATAGATGAGAAAGAGGAGAGAGATAAAGATGAGAAGAAGAGAGAAAAAGAGAGATAGAGATGAGAAATAGGAGAGAAAGGGAGAGATAGAGATGAGAAGAAGAGAGAGAAATGAGAAAAGAGGGGAGGAGAGAGAAAATTACCTTATTGAAGGGTACCGACCCTTTTTTCTCTCTCCTCTCTCTCTCTCCAAGACGGACCCCCGAGCTTAAGCAAAAATGAAGTCTTTATTGATTGATTGAAGAAATGAATCCAAGGTTTTTTACAATTTGGCTTTGCATGCTTACATAGAATTGGGGCCAAACATGGGTGGACGCCCAAAAACTACCTAAAATTGAAGATAATTACAGATTTATTGAATTAAAAGAAATTCTAAAATTTTGTGCAAAAGGACTATTTTACCCGTGCCTAACAATGTGTGAAATTAAAAAACAGTCTCTACTACTGTCGAGAACTTGCGTGATCTTCCATGACTGACCCGAGGTTCTTCTGATACCCGTTTGATCAAAAGATGATTATTTTCTTTTAGGGCTTGGCATGGCGATCGATTTGATACCAATTTCGAGTCATGGATTGTGTTTTTAAGCGATGACCATGAGACTTGAATTTTGGATGAATCTTGAAAACTTCGGATCGATAGTGTGCTCGTTCATTGATGTTTTTCTTTATTTTCTTCGCTGAATCACATTGAGCATGCTGTCATGATCACGTTGCAATAAGCGCAGCTCGATTTTGTATCCGGATGAAGATTTTGTCGTCTTGAGTTTTTGGCGGGAATCTTGAAACTCGAGAGCTGAAAATTACAGTATATTCAATGCCTTCATGTGTGAAATCCAATCATTTATCATACACGGGGTTAGGGCCAGAGATAGCCACGGACCTTACATACATAATGCACTTGGTTTCATGCCGATCGGGTATGCGAGCGTCATGATTTGGTCACTGGAGTGGGGCATGCTGCTGATGAATTTTTTGTAACTTTCTTCACGGATCAGTAACTTCCCTCTAATGTTTCTCCATGCTTGGGCATCATCACTGGGCGTACCACATATCGAATCGCTCGTCTTAACAAGACGAGCACCCTCACAAAATTTGAGCGTGATCTGACTCCGAGCAAGTGAGATATGGGCCTCGAAATTCATTGCCTCAGACTATAAAACAACCACCTTTAATGGTATTTTGGTATAACGTGGCCACACGAGAATAGTGTGCATCCCACACCTTTACGGTATTTGACCCAAAAGATTATCTTGGAGTGCCCGATGAAGCCGAAACTTAACCTAAAGGGGTTTTCAACTGTGTTGGATCTAATGGTGGTAGTCCCACAGCAATTAACACAGCAAAAATATAGTTCTAGTTACGGGGTCTATTTTAGGGTGCTAGAGGCCAATTTTTTTGAAATTGTTTCTTTGTGTTCATTACCTTAAACATGTCTGATCATGATGAAACTTGGCTAATGGCCTTTTGGAGTGCTGATGAAGATCTTGACCAATTCTGGAGCCATTCTGAGACTATTGTTTTGTAGGCTTTATTGACCTACTGCCTCTTTATTTCGCATCAGGGACCAAAGCACTGAAAAATGTGTTCAAAACAGCTTGCCCTACCGAATGTTGTACTTCAAGAGAAGCAAGAAGGACAACATTCGAAAAATTTCCTTCGACTTTTACTTTTTTTTTCTTCCTAGGCACATGACCACGTGAACGCCGAGGAGATCTCATCGAAGTCATTAGATGCATTGTTCACAGGTCCGTCTATGGAGACTTTAGGGGGAGAAGAGAATCTTTGAGGGATCTCATCGAAGTCCTCACCCTCGTGCGGCTATTTGTGATTTTGAAGCTGAGGATTTTGTACGGACCTCATCAGTCAAAATCAGGCCTGTCTGGCAATTGAGTGCCATGTCGAAGGGCAATGTTCCCATTTGGTCTATGTTTGTGCATATCCTCTGGTGTTGAGCCACATTTCAAGGATTACGTGAATGGTATGCTGAAAGGCCTTAGGTCAGCACTGTCTGCTTCGTGCATCAATCATTCCTTGTCGAGTAGGGTACCTCAGTTTATCGAGGTGACTAGCTCTAGGTACAACCACCCCTACGCACTGCTTTGCAGCTACAATAAGCATCTGATTACCATGCCAAAGTCATGACTGACCAATTATTCCTTTGCGAGTAGGGTACCTCAATTTATTGAGGTGACCAGCTCTGGGTACAACCATCCCTACCCACTGCTTTGTAGCTACGACAATCATCTGATTATTGCTCCAAATTCATGGTTGACTTAGCTTCCTTGGGCCATCTTCAACATCTTGGAAGTGTGTTGGTAACCTTGTGAGAATGATGCTCTTTGTCATGAGACTTGTCTTGCCTTCTTGGCAAGTCTTCTGTCCTTCGAGTCCATTTTGGCGAATGGACTCAGGCTGTCAGAATCTTTTCCTTGAAGCTCTTATTTTTGGGTCCTGGTATGTGTCACCAAGGATTTTTTCTTTATGAGTGAGGGCTGAAGCCTCCTGTTGAGGCGAGTGCTGCATCAACCTGTTTATTGGTCCAAGCGTCCTCTGTGGATTTTCACTTGAACTTGAGAAGCGGTGTTGTAGTGACAATTTTCACCAACTTCCTCCTATTTGGAGCTCACTTACCCATGACCTTTCGGCCATGTCCACTTTTTTCATCCAGTTTTACTCACGAAGCCCTTTCGAGTTTTCACCGTGCCCGGTTTCTAGTCACGAAACTCTTTTACTCATGGTTTCGTGACTATGCCTGTCCGTCATTATTACTCATGACGTTCCCTTATTAAGGTATACATAATGTCTGTTATTTCATCATTTGTTTTGTGAAGGCATGTTTAAGGTCATGCCCTCGGGACCTGTACGAAGCCTTTTAACATCATGCGGCCAGGACGTGCACTACAGTTTAAGGTCATGCAGCTAGACCATAATGGGGATGGATAGTAGTCTCTAGGGGTCATGAAATGAGTATGGTAGTGGTTTAGCTCACTGTTGGGGAGATGGCACGAGGCTACTTGTGAAAGATTGATGATGTATGAAAAGAAGGTGGAAAGTGATGACCCACTCTCTTATGTCGAGTATAGGTGGCAGGATGGTTCACCACTAGCTTGTGAGCACAGGTGAGACTCACTGGGGAATGATGTAGTATGTTGAAATGAATAGACTCACTAGGGAGATAGTAATAGTGCTGCACGTATGTGGGGGCGAGTTTCTGGTCATACCTCTTAGACCTGTGCAAAGCAGTTTATCGTCATGCAGCCAGGACGTGTATTATGGTTTCATAATCATATAGCTTGAACCGTGGTTATGCAGTTTAGAGTCATACAACTAAGACCGTGCAGTTTAAGGTCATGCAACTAGACCTCCGCTATAGTTTAAGATCGTATAGTTTGGACCATGGTTATGCAGTTTAGAGTCATGCGACTAGGACCATGCAGTTTAAGGTCATGCAACTAGGACTCCGCTACAGTTTAAGGTCATATAGTTTGGACCATGGTTATGTATTTTAGAGTCATGCAACTAGGACCGTGCAGTTTAAGGTCGTGCAACTAGACCTCTACTACAGTTTAAGGTCATATAGTTTGGACAATGGTTATGCAGTTAAGAGTCATGCAACTAGGGCGGTGCAGTTTAAGGTCGTACAACTAGACCTTTGCTACAATTTAAGGTCATATAGTTTGGACAATGGTTATGCAGTTTAGAGTCATGCAACTAGGACTGTGCAGTTTAAGGTCGTGTAACTAGACCTCCGCTACAGTTTAAGGTCATATAGTTTGGACCATGTTTATGCAGCTTAGAGTCATGCAACTAGGACTGTGTAGTTTAAGGTCATGCAACTAGACCTCCACTATAGTTTAAGGTCATATAGCTTGGACCATGCAGTTTAGGGTCGTGCATCTAAACCAAGGCTGTGTAGTTTAAGGTCATGCTGTACGGACCATGGTTTGGGTCACCATGTAGGTGAGATCCATAGGGAATAAGTCTTTGGATGACAATCTGACTCCCTGGGGATAAAGTGGTTAATGTCATACACAAGCAGAGGGATGGAGATAGTGGCCTGACGAGGGATGACAAACGGAAGCAGACTTCACTGGGGATTAGGGTGTGAGTATGACTCCCGGGGGGTGAAAGATGAGACTCTACAGAAAATAGGTAAGCCAACTTCTTGAGGATAAGATAGCAAAGGAGTAGTGATTTGGTGTGAAACAGACCCACTGGGGATTGAAGAGATAAGAATGACCCTAAATCCACTGGGGATAATGGGCTGCAGTACAAGTGTGACCCATACTAGGGATGAGCGACAGTGGCCTGCTCCTAACTCCATTGAGGATGATAGGTCACGCACAGCTTTGGCTCAGGTTGCTTAAAATACAACTGACGCTAGGTGCAACAACCATTATTTGTTGAGCACTCAGCTGGCGTTAAGTCTTTGAAAACACACCCGACGCTGAAGTCGGCCAACACTGCCTCTTAACCACTCAGTCGGCGCTAGGTTGTTAAAAATATTGTGGGCGCTGAGGACGACATGTGCCACCACTAGCGCTGAGTTATCGAGCACACAGCTGATGTTAGGTTTGTTTAAACATAGTAATTTCTAAATGAAAAACACAGCCAGCGCTGGTTTGTTAAAAACACAGTCGGCGCCGAGGGCGGGCCGTGCTATCATTTGAACACCGCCAACGCTGGGTTATCGAGCACATGACCGGCACTAGAGCTGTTGAAACTCAGTCAGCTCTTGCTCATTTCGACTGCATAGCGGGCGTTGGGTTGTTAAAAACACAACCGGGGATGAGGGCGGCTCGTGCTATTGTTTCAACACGGCTGACACTGGGTTATCAAGCACACGACCGATACTATGGCTATTGAAACTCAGCTGGCGCTAGGTCACTTCGACCTCATAGCCAACGCTGGGTATGGATTGGTACTCAGCCTATAGCCTGATCCCGACCCGACCTAGATGAAGCGGTAAAGAAACTTTTCCAGGGCCTCAGGTCAAAACCCGACCCGATATAGCCCGTTTGTTGGGATTTTACAGGTGGCGATGAGAGTTGCCTCGGGCCTTAGGTCAAAGCCCGACCCAGCTCATCATTGTTTGGCTTTCCTTGAACGCGACTGGGATTCCCAGTTTGTGAGGGCGTTTGAGGGTAGTGTTGGCTATATAAGGGGGTAAAACCCCATTTCCTTGACTTTTCATGGAAGATAAAAACCATAAACAAATTTTTTTTTAATAGTGAACAGAGGATTTCCAGGTGCAAGCTTTGGTAAGCAGAGGGTTTCCGAAAAACGATCAAGTGTTCTAGCAAAACTTACAGGGAAGGTTTCGCCAAGATTGTCAAGGGATTGTCAGAAAAGGAAGAGTTACAGGACTTTCGTGGTTAGCATAGGAGGTTTTTCGGGAAGCAAGAGAACTCCGATTGTGATCTTCGAGGGTAGAAGAGGTGGGAAGTGCAATAGTTGGCATTTTAGCAAGTTTTGGGAAGTTTTTTGGGAGCTTAGGGGGTTTCTTGGTGACTTAAGGAAAGATGCAGAGGGTTTTCAGTGGGTTTTGGTGCGTTCCTGACCAAGACGCAGGCAGGGAAAAGTTTCTCAGTGATTTTTTGGCCATGTAGGAGAAGTTCCAACGAGACATCGAAGGGTCAAGGGAAAAGGATCGATCGCTGAAGGTGGACCGTCGCTGGGAAGACGAACGGTTGCAGGAAGTGGACGGTCACAAGAAGTGAACCGTCGAAGGGAAGACGAGCAGTTTCCATTAGCACGTGTGAGACATGTGTCAAGCAGCGTAGAAGGACGAGGCAACAGTTGCCAGGGGACGCAGAAGGGTTTGAGGCGACACGCGTGGAGTCTGTGGCAAGTGTGAGAGATTTGAACACAGTCAGCGCTAGACATTAGCAATCGCAACCAGCACTAGGCATTGACAAACACAGCCGATGCTAGGTATTAGAAACAATAGCCGACGTTAGGTGTTGGAAGACTCGACCGGTGCTACGGGTTAGCAGACACAACCGGCGCTAAGTGTTGTCTGACACAGCCAGTGCTAGGAATTCGCAAACGCATCCGACACTAGATATTAAAAAACATAGACGACACTAGGCGTTGGAAGACTTGGCCGGCGCTGATCTAGTGCCTTACCAAATTTTTATTTGAATCACTTAGCCCTTTTACAATGGCTGGTCTTTCTTACCGAATTCTTGACATAAAGAAGCTTCCAAGAGGGGGAGAGGTCGGCACCCAGGATTTTACCGGTGAGGCTATATCAAGGGGTGAGCCCAATGGCTGACTAAGCCAGTATGCAGGCCACAGTGGCCTCTCAGTGTCACCTGCATTATCAACCCCGTTTGTTTTGAAGTTCACGAGGGTAATGACGGAAATGTCAGTATTGAAGAAGGGATGGCACTGCCTCATTGCATGCACAGGAACATAGCCTCTAGGGAGAACTTGCCCACCCTAGCGAAATTAATGGTATAGGCAAAGGGGCTACTAATGTGGTTAGCAAAAGGCCTCCGAATTTAGGGGAAGCACCAATACTTGAAGGGATACTCTTCCTAGACTGTCAAGGTGTTGGTGTTGCACAGAAGCACTCTTAAACATGCTTCTCTATTAGCAGTGCTCCAGTGTTTGGGCAGCTACTATGATCGGTGCTCCATTACTATGAAGGTATTACTGGAGACATGGAGCCATTTTAGCAATACCTGGCTTCTTGGGCATGGGGAAGTAGGAATCTCTTTGCTAGATCTTCATTTTATTGGGGGCCTTCCGATAATCAGGGCCATGTATGACTCGTTCGTGCCCCAAAACTCGGTCATTTTTTGTGGTGCCAAATTGGGGGATGAAGAGCTACCCGCCAGTCTTCAAAAGATTTTCGAGGCTTACCAATTGCTCGCTTCCAAGTTTAGCAACGGTCGGGTGACCTTCACCGAATGGGTGAAATTCTTCTTTGGGGATTATCCTAAAGGTAGCCAGGGTACTCTGAAAGGGAAAGGGAATGCAATTGTTAAGGGGATGCCTCCCGTGTATCAATCCAAGACCAGCGATGACTACATATTTTTGGCTGCATATTTGGCCTTATTTTTGTGCAAATTTGTGCTTCTTGGATGAGCAAAGAACATTCATCCAGACGTATTGTATGTCACTTGCGACATGGCAAGACGGCATGAGTATGCCCTTGCTCAGCCAGTTTTGTGTAATATTTACCATGGCTTGGGGCCATCTCCTGTGGAAAGGCCTACAAAGGCAAAGACTGAGGGAATGGCATTGTAGGAGGAGAGGCATTTCCTGCAGATTTTAAAACTCCATTCCCCATCCATTATGTATACGAGTGGCTAGGGGCCTACTTCCCTAACACCTAAGTCAGTCACCAGGACTCAGGAGGAAAACTGTGGCCCTTCTTGATGAGGATTGTCAACCAAAAGGCTATCTTCCATACCCCATGGGGAGCTCAGAGTTTATTTGAGAATGACTCCTTAAACATGCGGCGAGTCCCATTCCCGATCGGGAGCTTCACCGATCGTGCTTTCATTGATGAATTGGGGAAGGAGCTAGATGGCACTCCAACAACCATTAGGGAGCTCATGTTCATCCTGAGCATCAGAGGATGAGTTCTACCTTATCAGACTCCGCACAATGCCAGACTAGAGGGGTATTTCCCTCACCGCTTTTCCTGTCAGCACGGGCTTGATCAAAGTTGCCCCTTCTTCATGTTTATCGAAAAGCGTTGGGGCAAAGTGAACACAAGGAAAGCATAAGAGCTTCGGATTCTCCACGAGTGCTGGTCACCAGAATATATATGGACTTCTTGGTCCACATGTCTTAAAATGACAGAAATCAACAAGTATGTGTTGCCTCACTTCGGCATGAGGGTCCGAATGACTGAGGCTTATGCAAACTGGTGGAGGATTATCAGCAAAGGATATTGAAATGCTGATCACCCCTGGAAAGGGGAGAATGGTAATTGGCACCAGGGTACCAGGTAGAGGAGACAGGTGGATACCCCCCTTACCTGGCACGTGATAGAATAGGGAGCTTGATATTTGGATCAGCGCATAGTGGCGAACCAGGAAATTTCAAGGTGCCCGACTACTGTGGTGGAGGTTGCAGCGTCTTCCTTGATTTGAGATTCATCTGCCCCGGGTTGTGTGATGCTTCTGAGATTTGCACCATGTGGCAAGATTCTCGAGAATAGAAACTCTGCCCCTTTGACTCTCTCAGTCTCTGCTCAAAGTCAGGCTCAAGGGGCCACTAGGGTTCTTTGGCTTTGACCTTTTGTTCTTCTTTAAAGAGGATGGCTGTGCTTTGGAACGAGCTGCCAGCGTGTCAGCAACTGTCAAGAATCCTGCTTTCTGAGCCAGCATCTTTTTAAACTCCCTCCGTTGCATTTTAATTATGTTTGATCCCTCAAGTTCTTTGTCAAGAGCTTCGAAGTTTGGACATATCAAGGTTTTACCTGCAAGAGACATAGATGAGGAAGAATGAGAAGCAGAAGACGAAGAAGGAGAAGGGTTAGAAAGTGGGGAACTTTTAAGGTCGTTCCCCTCATCAAACCGCTATGGGCAGCTTTTTACGTCATCGTCAGGGTTGGACGAGTCCAAGGGGCCTTTTAGGTCTTTCCCTTGCCTAGACCGTTGAGGAGTACTTTTAATGTCGTCATCCTCATTGGACGTGTTGTGAGTGGAAGAGCACTCTAGGAGGTCCTCTCGATGGGAAGGAAGAAGGAGTGTGCCAGGGAGAAAGTCTAGTAAAGTTGGAAGTGGGGGACGGGGCTTGAGAAATTCCTGCTCGACTGGTGGTTGAGCCATCTTGTTTCTCCAGCAAGCAGCCCTTAGTGCCCGTCTCCTTTTTGTTTTCTGAGGTGGTACTTGATTCGCATCGTTAGGCTTGTTAACAACCCTAGCTTAGTGAACTGCTTCTAGCCTTAAAGACTTGAGTCTGCTTTGCCAGTGGTGAACTATCCATTGATGGGAAGTTGAGGGTTCAGCAGAGTCTGAATGATTATTGAGAAGGTCTTGTGTTGGGAGGTCCTCCTCTTGCACTGATGCGGTAGTGACTTGGGGATCACGTATTGGGACATTGTAAAACTCTTGACGCTCCCACATTTTCTTTGCTAATATATCATGAAAACTAGTGCATTTCCATAGGTAGTGGCCCCATACCTGGTGATACAGGCACCAACAATCCTCAATCCCCTAAGCAAGGCATCGAGAGTGCCTTGCGTGCTTCAGTGCATTTATGACTTCCTAAAGCAGTATAACAAAGAAGGCGTGAAGGATACTAGGGGCTTCGTCTTCCTCTTGAACAGTTACTGCATGGGAGGCTTCTACTTCCTCGAAGGCCTTCTGTAATTCTTCAAGCTTTGTTTGACCTTTCTGAATCAGGACCTCGATAATATCTTTTAGCATGTAGCAGTCATCTATAGGATGATTAATCCTTCGATGGTAAGCACAATAATTCGCTTAAGTGTCGAGGCTAGCTTGCTCAGGGAATTTAGCTTTTGAAAGTTGAATCATATTATGTTCCAATAATAACCGGAGCAGTGTAGGGACCCAATCCTTCTCAAAGGGGTAGACCTTATTCTAATGCCTGGTGAAATAATCATCCTGACTAAGATTCGCTGGCGGGAGTACTCGATTGTACGGTTGTTGTTGCTTGCCTGCTTGGGGCGTTGTTTTCACTGTGCTCATCCTTTTGGAGAGGTCTAAAGTTTGAGAGGGAGCCTTCTTGGGATCAGTGACTGTGACGGCTGCACTAATTACTCCTTTTTGTTGGTTGCCATGAGTGTTAATCTGATGGCTACAATTGCCCCGGTTGTTCGCAGAGCTGGCACGCTGTTGTCGTGACCCGCCATGGTGGCATGACAGACTTTCTATGCAGACTGATTTAGAGATCAGCTCTGATATGGAAGTCAGATTAGAGGCCTCGCCATGTAGAGAAATCTTAGGTCGCATGTTTCGCACATAAGTTTGGACTGCTTCCTTCTCAAGAAGCAGCCAAATTTCTCCATCTTGATATGAATTGGTCTACGGGCTCATCGGGGTCTTGAGTCAGAGTGAGAAGCTCAATAGTTTGAACCTCTCTCTTGACCTCATAGAAGCGCTAATAGAAATGTTTCTCCATTTCCTCCCATGTATGTACTGAGTTTGGAGGGAGTCAAGCATACCACTGAAAAGCTGGGCCGTCAAGGGTTTCAACAACTTGACGGAGAAGAAGTCTCCCGTTAGCCGTTGTTTCTCGACATGCTTCTTGGAAGTGGACAATATGCTAGTTCGGGGACGTGGTTCTGTTGAATAGAGGAAACTACCCTTTCTTGTAATCTAAGGGAAACGGGACCTAGTCAATGTATGAAGAGTACGGCCTATGGTAAGTCATCGCACCCTGTGTCCTTAGAATTTGTCTGTTCTTTAGGCTACGGGTCACCATAGCATCAATGTCCACCTGAGAGACAGGGTGAGGACCATAATTGTCTTATGAGGTATAGGGAAGGGGCTGTCTATGACGGCGACGCGTGTGCACCTAGTAAGGAAGGGTCATGAGTGTCCTAAACGTCAAGAACTGCGAGCAGGTTTCTGTAAGCGAACAGGTGGGGGCCTACCCCTCACAAGGTGCGCTTATGTGTGCAGAGTAGGAGGACGAGGAGGGCGTCTCTTGTGTGCTCGAGTTGGCGTAGCAATGGCGTTGCCCTGAGCTGTGGGATTCATGTGAGAGCATGCGCAGGACCTGGCCTTGGAAGGTTCGATCCTGGGCACAGACTCGAGATAACAGAAGGGTTGCCCCGAGGTGTGACTCGAGTGGGTAACCCACAAGCCTTGTGGTGTGTAAGAGGTGGAGGTCACAGGGCCTCTGTCTCTATGTGTCGAGCCACTAGGGATAGAGACTCGTGGTGGTGCAAGAATGTGATGGGTAGCCTTGAGGGGAGACACATAAGCAATGACAACCTGCTTGCCTTTTGCAGAAAGGAACTAGGCAGCCTTCTGGTGTACCTTGGGAATACGATCGGCAAGTGACTTTCCAGTGGCTGGGTGCATACTGTGTGTGGCAACAGAAGTGCTGCCGATGCGGGGTGCCTTGGTGGAGTTTCCACCAAAGCGAGGAGATGGGGAGTGAGGGACTTTTAAGTCCCACCTCACACCGGTCTAGGCTAAGACCTGGGAGCTAGATAAGGGGTCTTTGCTCAAAAGGATGGTCGGGAACGAAGTTGAGGGAACTTGTTCCCTAGGGATACTCATGAATGCAGGAATAAGAAAATCCCCGATCCAGATGAATGGTTACAAAACCCGCAAGCCATAAGTGAAGTGTTAAAAGATAAAAGCAGATAATAAAAGAAGAAACAAGCCAAACAAGAACGATTCGACTAAGGGGTAGTAAGTCCCCAGTGGAGTCGCCAAGCTGGTTAGGTGCATCTATCTCACCCTCCGGATCTGGATGATCGGGCAACACGCGTCTAGGGTTTTAGGGGAGACCCGGGACTTTTGAGATCGCTCTCTCGGGAACCTCGTTCGAGAACGAGGGCAGGTATTAACAATCGATGAGAGAGGAATTTAAGGTAGGTTCGAGACTTACTTGGGCTAGCCCGTGTGGGCGCTCTCTTAGATCATGAAAAAAGCCCCCCAGTAATAAAATTGGTTCGGAATCGCCTCCCTTAGCTTGTATTCTCCTGTTTTCAGCATTCACACATATATGGCAAAGGTTATAAGATAGGTGGGTCAGTAGACCTCACCTGGCTTTTGAGTGAACGTACACGTGTCACATTCAAAAGAAGAAGGAAAGAACGACAGAAGAAAGATGGGACGAAAGAAGAATTTGACCAAGCAGGGAGATCAACACAGTGACTAAGTTGGTGGGTAATTGGCCTGACATGATAGTAAAACGGGCTCTGTAACTCAGACCAGCTCAAAAGGATTATTACTAGACGTCAATATCGATACTAACTAGCTAGACACGATGGTTAGTTTGTTGTGGCGATAAAGCAGGCGTAGTAATTCTGACACAACAACATTACGGCTAGACCACAGACTATCATAAGAGGCTAATCTCAACCCTTCTTAGTCAAATGAAAGGATAAAAAAAAGAATGAAATTCATAAAGAGAGGGTAAGAAGTAAGAGAATAAGAAAGAGAAGAAAAAGAAAGAAGGAGAAGAGTGTGAGAGAAGAGAGAAGGAAGGAGAAAAGAGGGTGAAAGACACAGTCGGTGCTAGGCATCACCGGTTGTGTTGGATGAGGAAGAAAAGGAAAGACTTAGTCGACGCTAGGCAATGTCGGCTGGGTTGGAAAAAGAAGAGAGAGATGGACACAATTAGCACTAGGCTTCCTCGACTATGTTTAAGAAGTGAGGAGAGAGAAGACCCAGTCGACCCTGGGCATCGTCGACTGATTGAAAAGAGAAGAGAGAAAAAGGACACAGTCGATGTCAAGCTTTGTCAGCTGTGTTTAATAAAGGGGAGAAAGAAGACACTATCGGTGCTGGGTCTCGTCGGTTGGGTTGGAACTAAAAGAGAGAAAAGGGACACAGTCGACGCTAGGCTTCGTCGATTATGTTTAAGAAAAGAGGAGAGAGAAGATATAGTTGGTGCTGGGCATCCCCGACTGTGCTAATCAGAGAAGAGAGAGAAGATGTAGTCGGTGCTAGGGTTCACTGACTGTATTAGACAGAGAAGAGAGAGAAGATGCAGTCAGTGCTAGGCTTCGATGATTATATTAGACAGAGACGAAAGAGAAGATGCAGTCAGCACTAAGCTTCACATATTTTATTAGAGGAAGAGAAGAAAGAAGACACAGTCGGCACTAGCATCACCGGCTGAGTTTAAAAGGAGATCAGGGAGAGATAAAGATGAGAAGAAAAGAGAGAAAGAGAGATAAAGATGAGAAAGAGGAGAGAGAAAGGGAGATATATATCATAAAGAGGAGAGAGAAAGAGAGATAGAGAGAGAAACATATATAGAGATGAGAAAGAGGAGAGAAAAAGGAAGATAACAATGAGAAAGGGGAGAGAGATAAAAATGAGAAGAAGAGAGAGAAAGAGAAAAAGACATGAGGAAGAGGAGAGAGAAAGGGTGAGATATAGATGAGAAAAAGAAAGAAAAAAAAGAAAAGAGAGAAGGAGAGAGAAAGAGGGGAGAAGGAGAGAGAAAGAGGGGAGGAGAGAGAAAGAGGGGAGAAGGAGAGAGAAAGAGGGGAGGAGAGAGAAAGAGGGGAGAAGGAGAGAGAAAGAGGGGAGGAGAGAGAGAGAAATGGAAAAAGAGAGGAGAGAGAAAGAGAGGAGGAGAGAGAAAATTATCTTATCAGAGGGTACCAACCTTTTTCTTCTCTCTCCTCTCTCTCTTTCTCTCTCTCTCTCTCTCTCCAAGATGCACCCATGAGCTTAAGAAAAAATCAAGTCTTTATTGATTGATTAAAGAAATGAATCCAAGGGTTTTTTACAATTTGGCTTTGCATGCTTATATAAAATTGGGCCTAAACATGGGTGGACGCTCAAATACTACCTAAATTTGAAGATAATTGCAATTTTATTTAATTAAAAGAATTTGTAAAAATGGGTGCAAAAGGATTGTTTTGCCCTGGCCTAACAATATGTGGAATTTCAGAACAGTCCCTATTGCTGCCTGAGAACTTGCGTGATCTTTCATGACTGATTTGGGGTTATTCTGATGCCCGTTTGATCGAAAGATGATTAGTTTCTTGTAGGGCTAGGCATAGTGATAGTTTTGATAACAATTTTGAGCCATCGAATCGCTCGTCTTGACTAGATGAACACGCTCACAAAATTTGAGCATGATCCGACTCTGAACAAGTGAGATATGGGCCTCAAAAGTCACTGCACATGACTATAAACACAGCCACCTTTAATGGTGTTTTGGTGTAAGGTGGCCACAGGGGAATAGTGTGTGGCCTATCCTTTTTTGGTATTTTACACATAACTTTGCCTTGGAGTGCCCGATTAAGCCGAAACTTGACCCACAGGGGTTGTCAACTGTACCAGATCCAATGGAGGTGGTCCCACAACAATTTGATGCACCAAAAATATAGTTATAGTTACGAAGTCCCTTTCAGGGTGTTAGAGGCCAATATTTTTGAAATTGTTTCTTTGTGTTCATTGTCTTAGACATGTCTGATCGCGATGAAACTTGGCAAATGGATTTTTGGAGCATTGATGAAAATCTTGACCAATTTTGGAGTCATTGTGAGACTGTCAAAATTTTCATGTTTTGTAGGCTTTATTGACCTGCTTCCTCTTTATTCCGCATCAGGGACCGAGGCCCTAAAAAATGTGTTCAAACATCTACTTGACACTTCAGAATGATATGGAAATTTAAAAGAACAAAAAAAAAAGGGGAATGAAACTGTTTATTTTTTATCTTGCCCTTTAATCTCAAGTCCTATCATAAAAAAGTATTGCATAATAATTTATCAAAATCATTTATTTGATCAATCTGTTGTAATTCTTAATAAAAGTTATTGCTAAATTTGAGTAAACAAAATATTTTGCTAATGTGAAACAATTAGCTATTGAAATTGGATTACCAAGAAAACAAATTATAGGGAATGTGATTTTGAAGCTTGTTTTTTCCAATGTAATCATTTTCTTGTGTTTAGTAACTTCCTTGTGGGGTGCACATGCAAGAGCAATCATCTCACTATGACATTGTAACTTCTCATGCTTAAATACAAATAAAAAGACATAATTTGTAGTTTCTCTTACTTAAGACATAATTCTTAGTAGATACATAGCCAACTTCCTTAATATTAACATCCAATTTACTCAACATCATGAATATCTCTTTCTTTTAGTGTCAACAACCATAGGAACTGAAACCATGTCTGGTATTTGCAACATATCAAATACTTCTAAAGCATCTTCTGTACACTGCTATTTGGCCTACGAGAGGGAGAGTTTACCTAGAGAGAGAAAGGAGCTCTGCACGAGGCGTCTTCAAGAGAGAAAGCCCCAACTACGTATTGCCCAACTACTTAAAGAGAGAGAGCCCCAACTGAGTACAACGATAGTTGAGGTGATATGGGAAGAGAGCCCCAGCTAAGTACAAATGGTGACCAAAATGCTAAGTGTGTAAATGGGAAAATTGTGGCGTATTGAGCATTTATGGAATCATGATTCGAAGACCTCTATGAACATTTTTCTTCCTATTGTGCAATGAAATTCTTGAGGGTTTATGGAATCATGATTCAAAGCCCTCTATGAGCATTTTTGTTTCTTATTGTGAAGTGTAATGCTTGAGGGTTTATGGAATCATGATTTGAAGCTCTCTATGAACATTTTTTCTTCCTATTGTGCAGTGACAGCTTAGAAAATTGCAACAAATAAAACTCAAGAAAAACAAGACGAAACCATGCCAAAATGGGGGGCATGAACTTGGAATAAAACTATCAATTCAGAAGACAAACGAGCAAGAACAGGCAATATAAAAAGAAGGAGAGGGATCTTGTACCTTGCTCTTAATGGTTGATTACAACAATAGAAAGTGATGAAGAAGAGAGAGAACCCACTATTTTGATTCTTAAGGTCATTGAAAGTTTACAGAGAGAGAGAATCAGATTAAAAGCAAGAGACAATCACCTATAGGGTCACAACGAGAGAGCAAAAATCTCAGGGTGGAGGAGGGTTCACAGGAGAGAGAGAGAGAGAGGGGTAGGTTGCTGAGGGTGGAGGAGGGCTCATGGGAGAGAGAGAGAGAGGGAGAGTGAGAGTTTACCTAGAGAGAGAGACCACACCTCTACACGAGGCATCAGGGTGTCAAAACAGGGGAAATAAATCGCAGTTGTTGGAACCTACTAGTTAGGTGCCTCAATCTCGCCTCCTCGGATCTAAGTGATTAGGTGACACTTGTCTCAGGTTCAGAAGACCCAGGACCTGAGATTTCTCTCTTGGGAACCTCGTTCACAGAACAAGGGCAGGTGTCCAATTAGTGAGAGAGAAATTTTGGATGTGAAGTGGGGACCAGCCTCATCTGGGTCCGTAACTTACTTGGACTGACTCACGCAGGCGCCCTCTTAAATTATGACGGAAAGCCCCCCAGCTTCTTCAGCTGGTTTGGAATCGCCTCCCTTGACCTACAATCTCCTTGTTTTCTGCACAACGCTATTATGGTCAATTTGCAAGACAAGTGGGCCGAAGGACCGACCCTTGTCTTAGGGCAATGCACCTTCATATGGATGAGAAGGTGAGAAGTTAGGGTGAAGAGGGGACTCAACAAGGGGACGAGACTAGCCTGATACTTGGACCAATGCAATGACCGACTCGGAGTGGTAGCAAGACGGGGTAACTCAGACTGGGCTGACAGAAATACTACTCGAAACCAAGGTCGATATAACTGTCCTAATCTTGTGTGGCAGCAAGACGGGCATGGTACTCAAGACCATCACGACAACAATATTGCTCGACAGCCAGAATGTTATAGCAATGCTAGACTGAGTCTACCCTCAGTCAAGTTAGGAGAGAAGAGAATGGAAAGAAGGAAAGATACGGCGACGAAATACAATCCCGACGGCACTAAGCATCGCCATGCTCAACCCTGAAGTAGCGGTGTTACGGCCCTTGGACGACGCTAGACACTATTGCTCATAGCTAGAGAGTGAGTAGTGAACTACAGGTGGCACTAGGCATCACCGTTTGGCAACACATGAAGGCAACATGCCCTCTCGCAGGCGACGTTAACCTCTTGTGAAGCACATGATGATAGCTACTTGTGAAGTGCACGATGATAGTTCCTTCTGAGGTACACGACGATAAGCACGGGATGCAAGAATGAGGCTTGCGGACAGTGATAGGAACCAAGCGCATGAAGAAAGCTCTTAGATAGCGATAGGCACCGAGCGCTCGAAGAAAGCTTACGGATGGCGATAGGCACCGAGCGCGCGAAGGAAGCTTGCGGACGATGATAAGTATCGCCTAGATCCCTTACGGGTGGTGATACACATCGTTGTCTACGATAGGCAGAGGGCGTAAGAGAAGAGTTCGCACATGACAGGCGGGCAATGGGCTTCGTTGTCTGTGCTCTTCACTGAGGCATCAAGAACACATTTGCGGATGGTGATGAGCAATGTCATTTGCAAACCACGCTGAGAGATAGAGACGAATGAAAAGGAAGAAGAAAAGAGCTCGCGCATGACACTAGCATCACTATGCGCGACCTGTGAAACCACATGAGGGGAAGAAGGAAAGAGGCATGCACGCCACTGCCACTGTCATGCATGGCCTCTAAGAGAAGCCCAAACGAAGAAGAAGAAGAAAGAAAAGAAGAGAGAGAAGCTTGACCTTGAGCGTAGAGGTATCGATCCAAAATTTTCTCTCTCCTTTCTCTCTCTCTCCAAATGTGACCCAATAATGAGAAGAAAGAGAAATTTTATTAAGCAAAGTTCTCTCTTGTGAATGAATGAGGGGATCTGCATACAATAGTACTATGTGGAATATATAGAATTGTGGCCAAACATGGGTGGATTGATCAAAATTAAATCTAATTACAGAAAATTAATATTTAATTGAATTAAAAGAAATAAGAAAATAGGGCGCAAAATGACAGATTTTCCCCTACCTAACAAGTTATGGAATTCTACTACAGTCCTTGTGTTGCCCTAGAACGTCAATCATTTTCTATGGATAATCCGGGATCAATCTAATGCATGTTTGATCGAAAGATGATTGTTTTCTTATAACGCTCAGCATGGCGATCAATTTGATACCAACTTCGAGCCATGGATTGTGTTTTTAGGCCATGATCATGAGACTTGAAATTTAAATGAATCATGAAACTTTAGATCGATAGTGTGCTTGTTCCTTGATGTTTTTCTATGATTTTTTTGCTGGATCACATTGAGCATGTCGTCACGATCACGTGGCGACAAACACAGCTCGATTCCATGTCCGGACGAAGATTTTGCAACATTGGAGTTTTGGCTGGAATCTGAAATTCCAGCGCTAGAATTTGCAGTTATTTCATCGGCTTCATGTGTAGAATCCGACCGTTCATCATGTACGAAGTTCGGACTAGAGATAACCCTAGCCTTATTCACGTGATGAAACTTGTTTTATGTCAATCGGGGTAGCGAGCGGTGTGATTTGGCCACTCGAGCGAGGTGCGATGCTACTGATTTTCTTACAACTTCTTCACAGATCAGCAACTTCTCTCTAGCTTTTCTTCGTGCTTGAGCATCATCGCGGGGGGTGTCATATATCAAAATGCTCGTCTCGAAGAAACGAACACGCTTCATTAAGTTTAAACACGATCTGATCTTGAAAGAGGGAGATATAAGCATAAAAAATCATTGTTATGGCTGTCCCTTTAATGGAGTTGAGTTGCAGGGTGGCCACACGAGAATAGTGGGTAGCTCTTTCAGTTTCGCTCTTTTATCTATAACCCCTTTCTAAAATATCTATTTAAGTTGAAATTTGGGGGTTTTCAACTCTGACGGATCCAATGGTGGTGGTCCCATAGCATTTTGATGTACCAAAAACATAGTTCTACTTATAGACTCCGTTTCAGGGTGCTAGAGGTTAATTCTGCCGAAATTGTTTCTCAATCTGCACTGCCTTAGACATGTTGGAATGTGACAAAACTTGGCAAGAGACTTTTAAGAGTCCTCATGAAGATATTAACCAGCTTTGGGGCCAATCTAAGATTGTCAGAATTTCCACTGTATGTTTGGCTTTATTGACCGAGGACCCATGATGATAAAAAATATCTTCCAACAGCATGCCCCACAGAATGTTGTGTTTCAATAGAAGCGAGAAATACAATTATTTGAGAAATTTCCCCTGGCTAGCCACAAGACTACATGAACACCGAGGAGACCCATTCAATGTTGTAACTAAGATGCTCAAATGTTTTGAAGCAATGTACGACTCCATCCATGGAGGCTTTAGGGGGAGAAGAGACTTTTTGAGGGATCTGTAGAATTCCTCACCCTCAAGGGACTAATTGTGATTCTGAGAGCTTGAGGATTTTTTAGGGACCTCATTAGTCAGAATCTGACCTATCTAGCGGCCAAGTGCTATGAACCATTGGTCAGCATTATTTGTTACTACACCAAGTTTGCTTTTGATGATCAGGGTATCTCTGTAGGTCCCGTCCGGTGGGGTCCAGTCGGGGGCTTCTAACCTATCCCGAAGATTTGGGCCTGTCAACTAGGGGGATTCTTGGTGAGGCGATCCCAAAAATATGGGCCTGTCGGCTAAGGAAGGTTTTTGGCGAGGCGATCTCATGGTGAGGAATAATCCTGAAGTCTCTGGCGGGTTAGGCCCTGGCTTTGTCAGTTTCTTGCCTTCGTGGGGATATTTAACATTTCGAAGGGATCTTTCGGTCGTCGTCCTCACCCTCAAGGACTCTTGTTGTTTTTGGAGGTGAAGTGTGGGAAATCTTATGATCGGATGTTGGCAGTTGGGGATTTTGCGTAGACTTCATTAGCCAAAATTATGCTTGTTTTGGCAATCGGATGTGTCAATGTATTTTGTTGGTCCAAGCACCTTTTTACAGGTTTTCACTTGAACAGGGGAAGTGGAGCCGTAAAGACGGTTTTCAGCTTCCTTTATTTTTGGGCTCTTTTACCCATGACGTTACGCCATGTTCATCTTTTTCATCTATTTTTGCTCACGGTTCCCTTTGGAGGTTTCATTGTGCCTGGGTTTTTATTTTCACAAAACTCTTTTACTCATGGTTTTATGACCATGCTCGTCCGTCATTTTTACTCATGGCGTTCCCTTGTTCAAGTGTACACCATGGTCGATTTTTATGAAGGCGTGTTTAGGGTCATGCCTTTGAGACTTGTGCGAAGCCTTTTAACGTCATGCGTCTAGGATGTGCACCATAGTTTAGGGTAATACAGCTGGACCATAGTGGTGATGAATGGCAGTCTGTGGGGGCAATGGGGTGAGTATGGTGATGGTTTTGACTCACTTTGGGAAGATGGTACGAGGCTGCTTATGAAAGATGGAAGATGATGAATGGTAGGTGAAAAGTAGTGACCCACTAGCTGATGGCGAGTATGGATGGCAAGATGGTTCGCCATTTCGTGAGCATGGGTAGCTCCTTGACGAAGAGCACGGTGATAGCTCCTTGACGAAGCATGCGGTGATATTTCCTAAATAAAGTGCGTGGTGATAGCTCCTTACAGCGCATGGCTATAGTCCTTTCAAGTCCCGCGGTGATAGCCCCTTGACGAAGCGCATGACAATAGCCCTTAACAAGGCGAGCGGCGATAGCTCCTTGACAAAGTGCGAGGTGATAGCCTCTTTCAGGTCTCAAGCTTGACCCGCCTCGGCCTGGTCTCGTTGCCATCAGAAGTTAAGGACTGGAGCATCATTTTGAATTTGTGAAGGGCAAATTGTGGCACTGCTGAGTATAAAAAGGGGAAGACCCCATTTCACTGTTTTACAAAAGGGTAAAACAGTTGAAGAGGATTTTTTAGAGAGAGAGAGCTAGAGATTTAATCAAGCGTTTCCCGGCCAACATTTGCAGTACCCTGGACTTCAAGAGATTTCTGGTGAGCTTGAGCAGATTAGGGCCTTCTCAACGTGCTTTGAGGTGTTTTCGGAGAGTGCCAAGGCTTTCTGAGCAGGGAAGGGGGAGCTTCTACTAGATTCACAGTGGTGCTTTGTTGGAGTTTGATTGTTTTTTCGGTAGTTTCGCAATTGCGCGTAGGGTACAGAAGGGTCAGGCAGCTTTGACGGTCCTCTGGTTCTCAAAAAAGAAGGAGGAGCAGTAGTGGGCTCATCAAAACCACAATGAAATTTTGGTGAAAACCACAAAAAATGGGAGAAGGGAAACCCGTTAGCTAACAAGGAAGCTTTTCTGGGGATTCCGGTAGTTCTTTTGATAGTCTCGGTTGTTAGACAAGGAAACGAATAGGGTCAGATGAGGATTTCCCAGATTATAGAGAAGTGTTTTCACGGTGGGGAGACGAAAGATTGTGAGAATGCAGACCATTAGCGGGGAGCGACGGTTGGGGAAACCGAAGAGGTGTGGGAGTTAATGCCTCCAGGGAATTTGAAATAGTTGGAACCGGGGCACTGCGAGGGCATACACGATATTAAGTCGCATGCAGCACTGCGTTCGCACGTCTTTAGGTTGCGCATGGCAATAGCCACTCTCGAGAGCATGTTGCTCGCGACAATGGTCTCGCGCGGCGTTGGTCTGCCCGTGATGATGGTAGCACGCGGCATTGAGTTGTGCACGGTAGTGGTCACCTACGGCGTTAAGTGGCACAGGATGATGATCATGGGCGGCATTGAGTTACGCACGGTGATGACCATGGACGGCGATGCCTTGTGGGGGCCAAGAGTGATGGCAAAGGAGAAGGCTCGGTCACTGTGGTCTGTTGGAAGCCAAGTCTTCCAGCACAACAGTGAAGTCCATGTTGTTTTGGAGGAAGGGAATCCATCATGAGCCAGCTCCTTGCCAGAGAAGTCTGCTTTGTATGTCAGATGGATTGAAGATGACACGGAAATAGTTCGCTTCTTGTTTTTTCCTGTAACCATCCTCTTTGAGAACACCTAGCAGATGAATTGAAGCGGACTTCCAAGTGGTTTTGCTTCTTCTTCATGATAAGGGCGTTTCTTTTTGGCCTGTAACCGTCCTCTTATCCTCAAATGCATGAGCTTTGTAACCTCCCTAATAATGGGCTTTTGATTGTAGTTAGGGACATATCAAGGATAGTACTTCTTTAAGTATCTCCCATTGATAGGAGGCATCGCCTCTCCTCCATTCGAGTTTGCCAGTATATAGGACCCATTTTGGTGTGACCATTTTTAGTATGAATGGACCTTGCCCCTTGGGTTCGAACTTTCCTTGGCGACGCCCAGGCATGACAATCGGTCTCTTGACTGCTAAGACTAGATCTCCACGGGCGAATGAGTGAACCTTGACAGATTTGTCAAAGGCTCTCTTCATTCTCCCCTGGTTGAGCTCGAGGTTTTGTTGGGCCTCTAGTCTCTTTTCGTCAAGGGCATCCAACTCCTGATAACGGACCTTGATCCTCTCATCTTTGGTTAGTCCCTTGTGTATAGCAACACAGAGTGAAGGTATCTAAACTTCGAGGGGTAAAACCGCCTCACCTCCATAAACCAAGGAATAAGGGGTAGAGTTTGTGGCATTACAAGTGGTGGTACGATAGGCCCACAGAGCCTCAGGTAGCTTCTCATGTCAATTCTTCCATGACTTTGAAACTAACTTTTGGAACACCCCACACATGGTTTTGTTGAATGCCTCAGCTAAACCGTTGGTTCGAGGGTAGCACATGGTCGAGTATTTCCACTCGAAACCAAACTGGTTGACTAGACAATCAAGATGATTGCTTCTGAACTGAGAGCCATTGTGAGAGATTATTCGGTCCGGAACCCCGAACCGGTATATGATGTGGTGTCGCACAAAGTTGGCCACAGTGGTCCCGAAAACCCGCTTGAGGGGGACCGCTTCAGCCCACTTGAAAAAGTAATATGTCATTGCTAGAATGAAGGCATGACCCAAAACAGAAGGAGGGTCAATGGGTCCTACGATATCCATACCCCACTAAGAAAAGGGCCATGATGTTACTATAGGATGGAGAGGCTCCAGGGGCTGATGAATGAGGCTAGAGTGAATTTGGCACACCTGCCATCTTTTAGTATAGTTTTGGGCATCAGCCACCATTGAAAGCCGATAATAGCCAAGTCTGTGTATGCGCTCATCGAGCTTAGGGCCGGACTGATGCAGCCCGCAGATACCTAAATGCACTTCTTCGAGCACTTTGCTTGCTTCTTGTGTATCGACACATCTGAGGAGAATTTTGTCAAATGATCGACGAAAGAGAACATCCCCATTGAGAAGGGTGTACTTGGTCGACATCCGTCGTATACCGTTGCGTTCTGCCTTATCCTTAGGCAGCCTTCCATACTTTATGAAATTCATGATAGGCTCCCTCCAGTCTTCTACTTGTTCTACCTTTCCACGCATCGGGTCGAAGAATTCAGGCTATTGCTTCTCAACCCTAGATTCTTTACTTCAGGACATTTCCTGCTCTGCCTTAATGACATCCTTGGTTGCAAGGAGTTCTTCGAACATATAAGGCGGGCATTTGGGGAAGGCATATCTCTCATCATCTGCATCAACTTCAGTTCTCAAGTCGACATGTCTCCATTCAGTTACCCTGACAGGCGTGGGCCCTGATGAAGATAGTTGAATGGTGGCCCCGAGCTTTGAGAGTACATCAGCCCGTGAGTTTAGCCTTCTAGGGATATGACTCAAGGAGAAATCATAGAACTAAGCCATATAAGATTTGGTTGTGTCATGACAAGGCTTGAGAGTATCCTTCCTTATGTCATAAATCCTCTTAAGCGGCCTGATGACCAGCTCAGAGTTACCGAAAATGTTTAGTTGCCCCAGGTCTAGCTCCTGGGCAATCTCCAATCCAATTATGTGGGCTTGATATTGAATTTCATTACGAGAAAATGCCTCTTCTAGTGAGAAGGATAGAGGAATAATTCCACCGTCGGGAGTCAGGAACATGACTACGACACGCCCTTTATCTGACTAGAATGCTCTGTCAAAATACATCTCCCACGACTATGAGAATACCATATAGAAAACTTCATTCGAGAGATCACTCGATTGGGAGATTCCGAAGGGACTGGGTGAGTCGCGAGAAAATCTGCTAAGGCTTGACCTGTGACTACCTTCTGTGGTACATATGTGATGTCAAACTCCATCAACAATAATGCCCACTTGGTCAGGCGTCTTGATAGGCATGACGAGGTAATAAGGAACTTGACCGAGTCCGCCTTTGAGATTAGCTGACCTTGTAACCGAGCAGGTAATGGCGGAGCTTCTATACCGCAAAGATCAAGGCTAGACACATCCTTTCGATAGGAGGGTAATTCTTCTCGGCTCCCTACATCCTGAGGCTGAGATAATAGAACATTGTTTCCTTCCCCCCATCATTATTCTGTGCTAGGAGTGCCCCGAGTGACTCATCAAGGGCAGTCACATATAGGATGAGAGGCCTTCCTAACACTGGCGTAGAGAGCACTGGACGTATGAACAAATACTTCTTGATGTGATCGAGTGCAGCTTGGCACGCCTCATCCCATATGAAGGGAGTGTCCATCTTCAGCAGATGTGAAAAGGGCCTAAATTGCCTTGAAAGGTATGAGATGAACCTTCGAATATAGGCCAGCTGTCCTTGGAGAGACCGCAGTTCATGCAGGTTCATAAGCAGTGGCATATCCTTAATTGCCTTATTTTTTACTGGCTTATCTCCAGCTCACGGTACCTCTTGATGAAGCCTAAGAATTTTACTGAGCACGCCAAAGGCGCATTTCAAAGGGTTCATCTTGAGTTGGTGACACCATAGCCATTCAAATACCTTTTTAAGGTCTTGTACATGAGTGTCCTTTGTTTCAGACTTCACCACCAAGACATCCACATAGATCCGACCACCTTGTGGATCATATCCTTGAAGATGGACGTCATGGCTTGCTGGTACGTGGCACCGATGTTCTTTAAACCGAAAGGCATCACAGTGTAGCAAAAGACACCTTTTGAGGTAAAAAATACAATGGCCTCTTCGTCCTCTAGTGCCATTCTGATCTGATTATAACCAGAATACCCATCTATAAAGGAAAGCAATGAGTCGTGGAATCGACAAGCATCTCGGTGAACGGTAAGGGGAAGTCGTCCTTGGGGCAGGTGGTGTTCAAGTCACGAAAGTCAATACAGACCTTGATGTGGCCATTTTTCTTCTTGACTGGGACAACATTTGCCAGCCATGTTGGGTATTTGACTTCACATATGAATCCAACCTACCTGGGCTTATTCACCTCAGCATTGATCTGCATCTCAAGGTCAGGTCTAAACCTTTTTTATTTTTGCTTTATGGGTTTGGACGAATTAATGCCGAGACGATGGAGAGAGATTTGAGGGTCTAGACTGGGCATCTCATGATAATGCCAGGCGACGACGTCCCGGTTTCCTCGGATGAGGGAGATAATAACTTTCTTCCTCTTCTGAGGACATTTTTACCGAGATGAAAGTTGGCCTGAGGTGGGCCTCATCCCTTAAGATTATCACTTCAAGCTCATCAGCTGTGGCCTGACCACCTTCCTTCCACTCTTCCAAAGCTTCTTGCAACTCTTCGTCTGTGGATTCAGGATGCTTCTCATCAATCTCGAGTGCAGAGACACACGATCCTGACATTTCTGCTTCTAAGAGGGGCCCAGTGTGAGAGACGATACCAAGCAATGAAAGGGTCGACTTCGAACGGGAAGTCCATGAACTCATGATTAGGATCACTTGGTACTTGCCCTGAGCTGGTTGACTCTACATGAACTTGAATCATGTGACAGGCCTCGTGGGAACAGGAGCTTGAAGATGGCTCGGTCTTAGCTTGGGTTGACAGGGCATCGACAACTGTCAAGAATCCAATAACCTGGGTCAGCATCTTTCTTAGGCGCTTCTGCTACGACCTGCTGAGGATGGTTACTTCGAGCTCTCTATTTAGAGTGTTGAAGCCTAGGCACTGCCCAACCGCACCTGTGGAAGATATAGAAGAAGAGGGAGTAGAAGAAGAGTTAGAATATTCCGGGCAACTTTTTACATCGTCGCCCATATTGGACATGTGCAGGGGATATTTTAGGTCTTGCTCCAGCTTTGACCATCGTGGGGTGCTTTTAACGTCGTAACCCATATTGGATGACTCTCGAGTTGTTGATGACTCAGGGATGTCCATCTGTTTGGATGATAGGATAAGGCGAACTGCACCTGGGATGAAGTCCTGTAAGGTTGACAATGGAGGAAGGGACCAGAGGAATTCTTCCTCAACTGGTGGTCTCCTTCTAGGTCCCTGAGGAGGTGTTTGGTCCGCCCTATCAGGCTAATGAGTAACCCTAGCTTGGTGGATTGCCTCACGCTTCAGAGTCTTGAGTCTATTTCATCCATGATAGACTTCCCAGGGCTGAGAAGTCAATGGATCTGAAGGGTCCAGTGTATGCTCATAAGGGACCTATAGTGGGATTTTCTCTTGGACGTGAGTGATGGTTTGGAAGCGCTCTGCGAGAACGATGCAAACAATGTGGCCTTCCTATACCTTCTGAGTGACTATAGCTTCGAACCAAAGAGCATTCCTTCAACTCGTGGCCCCATACTTAGTGATATGGGCACCAGATGTTTTCTGCTCCTTGGGCAAGACGCCTCGGTGGCTGGCGGGCTTGGGAGTGACAAGACCCTAGTGGAGCATCGTCTTGAAGAGGGCATGCAAAGGGTCTAGCTCAGTGCTTCCTGGGGCTTGCATAGGGAGTTCTTCTTGCACAGGTGGAAGAGGGACTTGTGGGTGTCCTTCTGGGTTACCATGGACTTCCTGACATTACTACATCTTCTTTTAGGCAGTGCATTCACTCAGGTCATGGCCTCGTATCAGGTGATACAAGCACCAGAGGTTCTTAGTTCTTGGAGGCAGGAACTTGGGCTGCCTTATTGTCTTTGGCATGATGTGTCTTCAAGAATTATGGAAAATAGTGCACGAAGGATAGCGATTGCCCCGTCATCATCTTGTATTGTCACTATGTGAGAAGCCTCAGTTTCCCCAAACACTTTCTTTAACTCTTCAAGCTTTATCTGACCCTTGTTAATAAGGGCTTCCATAGTGTCTTTGAGCTTATAACAGTCCTAAGTGGGGTGGCCTACTTTCCTGTGATAGACACAATACCTCTCGTGTGTCTCCTATCCAGCTTGTTCTTCAATGTTGACCTCTGCCAGTTGGATTATGTTTTGCTCCAGTAGTAGTCGAAGCAGTGTAGGAACCCACTCCTTGTCAAAAGAATACACCTTGTTCTGGTGCTAGATCTAGTAGTCACTTGGATTAATATTTTTAGGAGGTGGGACCTTGTTATAGGACTGCTGCTTGCCCCTAGCCTGAGACGTTTGTGCCTTAGAGATGTCCAAGATTTGAGGGGCGGCTTTCTTTGTGTCAGTCACGGTGACAGTTGCACTAATCATCACTTTTTGCTGGTTGCTCTGATTGTTGAAGCATGAGTTCGCGCCAGAGGGTTACTGACGAGATCTGTCATGCTACTTGGACAATACCATCTGCTTTAGAGATGAGCTCTGACATGGAGGGTGGATTGGAGGGCTCGACATACAGGGTGATCTCGGACATCATATTTCGTATGCAGGTTTGAACTGCTTCTTTTTCAGTCATGGGAGTGGTTAGGTGCCTTGATCTTGCCCTCCGAATCTAGGTGAATTGGCAACACGTGTCTCAGGTTCAAGGTGAACCGGGGATTTTGAGATCACTCTCTCGGAACCTTGCTCAAGGGCAAGGGTAGGTATACCAACTAATGAGAGAGGAATTTTAGGTGGGTTAGAGAATTACTCGGGCTGGCTTATGTGGGAGCCCTCTTAGACCACGAAGAAAGCCCCCCAGTTCCTTGAGCTGGTTCAGAATCGCCTCCCTTGACCTGTAATCCACTTGTTTTTCTGCACAACACTTATATGGTTAATTTGTAAGACAAGTGGGTCGAAGGGACCCACCTTTGTCTTAGGGCAATGCACATTCACATGCAAAGCTAATGAAGTGCAAGTTTTCATGAAAGATAGAAAAGAGAAGAGAGCTTGACGTAAGGGTAAGACTAACAAGACAACCAAAACTTGCCGACTAGGAGTGGTAGCAAGACGAGCATGGTTCTCAGAACCAGCACAACGGTAATACTACTCGAAACTGAGGTCGGGGCGTCGGTGATAGGCTAGGTCTACCGTCAGTCAAGTGAGAGGAGAAATAGGTGATGAGGAAAGAACAAGACGGCATAGAGAAGGGGAAATCTGGACTTCAATAGGCATCACGGTGGGCAATGCAAGGAGACGGTGCATCCTTTGTGGACGGCGCTAGCTCCTGGCGAGGCACACGAAGATAGTTTCAACTAGGTCGCAGGACGATAGGTGCGGGACACAGGAAGAACGGCGATGAGCACCGGGCATGTGGAAGAGGCTCATGGATGGCAATAAGTGTTGCCAAACCCCTAGCGGGCGGTGATAGGTATCGCTGTCTACGCAAGACGCGCGACAGGGAGATACCCCTGCAGGCGACAACAAACCTTGCCATTTAGGTTCTTCACCGTGACATCAAAGCTACGTCTATGGGTGGTGTTGGGCAGCGCCATCTACAGACCTCACTTGAAGAAAGAAACATATGAGTAGAAGGGGAAGGAGACTCGCTCATGGTGCTGCCATCGCCATGCGCGCCCTGTGAGATCAAGGGAGAGACATGCACGACACTACCACTACCGTGCATGACCCCTGCGAGGAACTCAGACGAAGAAGAAGGAGAAGAGAGCGGAGAAAAGAGAGAGAATAAGAAAAGAAAAAGAATAGAGAGAAAGTTTACCTAAAACTTAATGGTATCGGTCAAATTTTCCTGTCACCTCACTCCCTCTCTCAAGCGTGACACAACAATGGTAAGAAAGAGAAACTTGTATTAAGTGAAAACTCTCTCTTGTGCACGTATGCCTCTCTCTTTTTTTTGCATACAATGATGGTACGTATATATAGAAGTGTGCCCCAAACATGGGTGGATGATCAAAAGTAACTGTAATTGTTGGATATTAAGATTAAATTGAATTAAAATAAATTAGAAAATAGGGTGTAAAATGATAGATTTGCCCCTTCCTAACAAGTTACGAAATTCCATAACAGCCCTTGTGTTGCCCTGGGACTTGCGTGATCTTGTATGGCTGATCCGGGGTCATTTTGATATGTGGTTGATTATAAGATGATTAGTTTCTTGTAGGGCCGATCGATTTCATACTAACTTCGAGTCATGGATTGTGTTTTTGATGCACGATCATGTGGCTTAAAATTTGAGTAGATCTTGAAATTTTGGATCGATAGTGGGTTCATTCCATGATGTTTTTTATGTTTTCTTCGCTGAATCACATTGAGCATGCCACTACGATCACAGGGTACCAAACGCAACTGGATTCCACGGCCGAATGAAGATTTTGCAAGTTTGGAATTTTGGACAGAATTAAGGATTCTGGCCACAGAATTTACAGTCTGTTCGTCGGCCTGGTGTGTAGAATCCGACCTTTAATCATGTACGGGGTTCGAGTCAGAGATGGCCCGAGATCTTACGCTCGTAATGGAATTGGTTTCGTGTCGATCGGGCTCACAAGCGGCGTGATTTGGCCACTCAAGCGAGGCACAATGTTGCTGAATTTCCTGCACTTTCTTCACATATCAGCAATTTCTCTCTAGCTTTTCTTCGCGCTCGGGTATCGTCACGGGCGTGCCACATATCGAATTGCTCGTCTTGACTAAACGAACATGCTTACCAAATTTGAGAGTGATCCGAATTAGGACGAGTGAGATATGAGCATCAAAAGTTACTAGTCACGACTGTCCCTTCAATGGTGTAGTGTTACAGGGTGGCCGCATGGGAATAACGTGCGGGTTCTCCTGTTTCACTCTTTCGCCTATACCTTCTTCTTGGAATCTTTGTTTGAGCTGAAACTTGACCTCTGGGGGTTTTCAACCGTGCCGAATCCAATGTGGTAGTACCCATAATAATTTGAGACACGGAAAAGGTAGTTCTAGTTATAAGTGTTCGTTTCAGGGTGCTAGAGGCAGATTCTGTTGGAACTGTTTCTCAGTCTGCACTCCCTTAGACATGTAAGAATGTGATAAAACTTGGCAAGAGACTCTTGACAGACCTCATGAAGATCTTGGCTAGTTCTAGGGCTATTCTGAGACTGTCGAAATTTCCACTACTTGCTAGGCCTTTATTGAGCACGGGCCCCATGTTGATGAAAAATACCTTCCAATAGCATGCCCCACCGAATGTTGTGCTTCGAGAGAATCGAGAAGTACAATCATTCGAGAATTTTGAGGGATCTTTGTCGAAATCCACACCCTCAAGAGGCTATCTATGGTTTTGGAGCATGAGGCCCTTGTCAAGACCTCCTCGTATAGAACCAAGCCTTTTTTTAAGGCCAAATGCTACGAAACTTTGATCGTGTTGTTTTCTGCTATACCAGGTTTACTTTGGATGCTCAAGCTATCTTCTGTAGGCCCCTTCTAGCAGGGTCCAGTCCGAAAGTCTGGTCCCATGTAAGTTAGGGGGTTTGGCGAAACTACCCTAAAGCATGTGGTAGGTTAGACCCTGGCTTCGTCAGTTTCTTGCCTTCGTGATGGCTCTGAGCATTTTTGGAGGGATCATTTGGTCATCATCCTCACCCTCAAGGACTCTTTTTGTTTGTTGAACTTGGGAGATCTTATGTGGCTCTCACTCCCTGATGAGCCATGGAACTGAGGAGATCTTATGCGGCTCTCACTCCCTAATAAGCCATAAAACAGGGGAGATTTTATGAGGCTCTCACTCCTTGATGAGCCATGAAACTGGGGAGATCTTATGTGCCTCACTCCTTGATGAGCCATGAAACTGGGGAGATCTTATGTACTCTCACTCCCTGATGAGCCATGAAATCGAGGAGATCTTATGCGGCTCTCACTCCCTGATGAGCCATGAAACTAGGGAGATTTTATGAGGCTATCACTCCCTGATGTGCCATGAAATCAGGGAGATCTTATGAGGCTCTCACTCCCTGATGAACCATGAAACCAGGGAGAGCTTATGTGCTCTCACTCCCTGATGAGCCATGAAACTGGGGAGTCGGTTGAGGCTATGGAAGTGCGTCAACCTGCTTTGTCGGTCCAAGCGCCCTTTCACGAGTTTTTACTTGAACATGGGAAGTGACGCCGTGAGGACGGTTTTAACCAACTTCTATTTCTAGGCTCTTTTACCCATGACTTTGTGGTCATGTCCACCCTTTTCATCCATTTTTACTCACGGTGCTCTCTCGGGTTTTTCACTGTGCTTGGGTTTCTTTTTCTACGAAACTCTTTTACTCATGGTTTCATGATCATGCACGTCCATCATTTTTACTCATAGTGTTCCCCTGTCCAGGTGTACACCATGCTCAATTTTTTTTAGAATGCATGTTTTAGGGTTGTGCCTTCGAGACCTATGCGAAGCCGTTTAACATCATGCGGCCAGGATGGGCACTATAGTTTAGGGTCATACAGCTGGACCGGAGCAGTACGTAATGGCAGTTTGTAGAGGCCACAGAGTGCGTCTGGTGATGAATTTAACTCAATTGGGAGGATGACATGAAGCTGCTTGTGGAGAGTTGATTGGATGGTTTGTGAAAGGTGGTGACCCACTAGCTGACAGCTAATATGGGTGCCAAGATGGCTTGCATGGGTAAGACTCACTGAGGGATGATGAAAGATGGTGAAGGTAACCCGCGCACATGAATGGGCCAGCTAGGGAAAACATGCGTGGAGATGGAAGTAAAGGGCGTGTGCGCTTATCTAGGCTTAATGGGGAGAAGAAGAGGGTACACACACACAAATGGGTCGGTTAGGAAAAGTGTGCATGAAAATGCATGTGAAAGGGGTGTGCAGTTAACGGGGGCATGTTTTAAGGTCGCGCCTCCTAGACTTGAGCAAAGCAGTTTAACCTAATGCGGCTAGGACGCGCACTATGGTTTAAGGTCATATAGCTTGGACTGTGGTTATGCAGTTTTAGGTCATGCAACCAAGATTGTGCAGTTTAAGGTCGAGCAACTAGACCTCCGCGATAGTTTAAGGTCATATAGTTTGGACCATGGCTATGCAGTTTACGGTCATGCAGCATGGACCAAGTACGAATCGCCATGTTAATAGGGCTACATGGGGGGTAGGTATGTGGATAGCAATCTGACTCCTTGGGGATAAAGATAGTTAAGGCTATACACATATGAAGAGATGTAGATGAAGGTGGTGACCCTGTTTGAATGTATTTTTCATCACCTTGGTCTCTGGTAGGAAGCAGGCCAATAAAGCCTACAAAAAAGTGAAAATTCCTGACAATATCAAAATTGCACCAGAATTGGTCAAGATCGTCATTAGCGCTCCAAAAGACCACCTGCCAAGTTTTGTCGCATTCCGACATGTCTAAGGCAGTGAACGCAAAGGAACAATTTTTTGAAAAATGGCCTCTAATACCCTGAAGCTAACCCTACAACTAGAACTACATTTTCGGTGTCTCAAATCACTGTGGGATCACCTCCATTAGATCTAACATGGTTAAAACCCCTATAAGCCAACTTTCGGCTTAATCGGACGCTCCAAAATAAAGATATGAGCAAAACATGAAACGGAAGGGGCCACACACTATTCCCATGTGGCCTCACTGCACCAAAACACCATTAAAGGTGGTTGTTTTTACAATCATGGGCAGTCACTTTCGGGACCCGTAACTCACTCGTTTCAAGTCGGATCGCTCTCGATTTTGGTGAGTGTAGTCGTCTCATCAACACGAACAATTCGAGATGTGGCACGCCCCGAGACAATGTTCAAGTACGGAGAAAAGCTAGAGAGAATTTGTTGATCCATGAAGAAGTTGCAGAAAATTCAGCAGTGACAAGCCTCGCTAGATAGACCAAATCACGATATTCGCACAACGAACCAATGCGAAACTCATTTCGTTGTGTGCATAAGGTCCAAGGCTACCATTGGTCCAAACCCCATACATAATGAACGGTCAGATTTCATGCACAAAGCCGACGAAGTGACTGAAATTCTGACCGTTGGATTCCAGACTCTGGCCAAAACTCAAAAGTTGTGAAATCTTCGTTCGAGCTCCAATTCCCGTTCTGTTTGTTGTCGCGCGATCGTGATGCCATTCGCAGTGCACTACAACAAAGAAATCACAAAAAAACATTAAGGAATGATCGCAATATTGATCTGAAGTTTCCAAGATTCAACCAAATTTTAAGTCTTGTGATCATGGCTAAAAAACATGATTCATGGCTCGAAGTTGATATCAAAACGATCACCATGCCAAGCCCTGCAAGAAAACATTAATATTTCGATTAAATGGGCATCAGAACACCCTTGGGTCAGCAATGGAAGATCACGCAAGATCTCGGGCAGTAGTAAGGACTGTTTTGGAATTCCACACACTATTAGGTAGGGGCAAAACAGTCATTTTGCACCAATTTTTAGAATTTATTTTAATTCAATTAAATCTTAATTTTCAGCGATTAGGTTTTTGGTAGAAGAAGAGAGAGAAGACCAATCGGTGTTAGGTCTCACCGACAGGTAGAAGAAGGGAGAGAAGACCAACCGGTGCTAGGTCTCACTGAATGATAGAAGAAGAGAGCGAAGACCAACTGGCTCTAGGTCTTGCCGACTGATAGAAGAAGAGAGAGAGGAGGCCAACCGGCGCTAAGCCTCGCCAGTTGACAGAAGAAGATAGAGAAGACCAACCGGTTCTAAGTCTTACCGACTGGTAGAAGAAGATAAAGAGGGTCAATCGACACTAGGTCTTACCAGTTGATAGAAGGAGATAGAGAGGACCAACCGGTGCTAGGTCTCACCGGTTGACAGAAGAAGATAGAGAAGACTAACTGACGTTAGGTCTCACCAGTTGATAGAAGAAGATAGAGAAAACCAATCGGCACTAGGACTCGCCAGCTGATAGAAGAAAGAAAGAGAGAGAAGAGAGATAAAGAGAGAAGAGAGAGAAAGGGGGAAGAGAGAGAGAGAGAAGAGAGAGAGGAAGAGAGACATAAAGAGAGAGAAGAAGAGAGAGAGAAGATAGAGAAGAGAGAAAGAGAGAGGGAAGAGAGAAGATAGAGAGAGAAGAGAGAGAAAGAGAGAGGGAAGACAGAGATAGAAGAGGGAGAAAGAGAGAAGGGAGAGAGAAGGGAGAAGAGAAAGTTGCCTGCCTGAAGGGTACCGACCTTTTTCTTCTCTCTCCTCTCTCTCTATCCAAGACGTACTCACATGCACAAGCAAGGAATCTAAATTTTATTGAATCTTCAAAAGAACAAATCGAGCATCTAGAGTCCCTTGAGCATGTTTTTACAATGAGGCAATGCCTGTTTATATAGAATTGTGCCCAAACATGGGTGGATTGATCTCTGAGCATGTCACCACAATCACATTGCAACAAACGGGATACGATTTGGTGCCCGAACAAAGATTTGACAATATTGAACTTTTGGCTAGAATTTAGGATTCCGACTGCTAGAATCTGCAATGACTTCAACTAAGTCTTGTGCGAAATCCTAGCGTTCATCACGCGCGAGGTTTGAACCAGCGATTGTCACAGACCTTATGCAAGCGATGCAACTAGTCTTACGCCGATCGGGTTGCAGGCGATGTAATATGGTTGCTCGAGTGAGTGGAGGTCTTGCTGATTTTCTGCAATTTGCGGCTTCGAATCATGAACTTCTCTTTAGCTTTTCTCCCTACACCGAGATTGTCACAGGACGTGCCACATATCAAAACACTCGTTCTGACGAGACGAACACGCTCCAATATGTTTGAGTGCAATCCGATCTTAGATGAGGGAGCTATGGATGTCACAAGTCCACTGTTTGTGATTATGCTTTAATGGAGTTTAGTTGCAAGGTGGCCACATGGGAATAGTGTGCGGCTCCTCATGTTTCAATGTTTTGCCCATAACTTCTCCTCGAGTGTCTGTTTAAGTTGAAATTTGGCCCCTAAGGGTTTTCAACCGTGCTGGGTCCAATGAAGATGGTCCCATAGCCTGTTGATGCTCTGAAAGTAGAGTTCCAGTTATAGGGGTCTATTTCAAGGGGCTAAAGGTTGATTCTGTTGAAACTGTTTCTCAGTCTGCACTACGCTAGACATGTCGGAATGATACGAAACTTGGCAGGAGACTTTCAATAGTCCTTATCCAATTCTAGGGTCATTTTGAAATTGTCAAAAATTCCATTGTTTGTCAAGATTTATTGACCGGCTTCTCTCTTTTATTCTGCATCGAGGACCCATGGTGATGAAAAATATCTTCAAACAGCATGTAACAATCTTACACTTTCAAAAAAAAAAAAGAAAAAAAAAAAAGGGAAAAGAAACTTTTAATAAGTGATGGTCCATATGAGAATGATAGTCCTTAGGGACTATCACCATTTTCAAAGCTTTTAGTTTGAATTTGTTTGTTTGCTGTTGCCTTGCCACGTCCAGTGGACGTGGGCTTTAAGCGTATACGAAGTAATATAAACGTTACACCTCATGTATGAGGTGTAACTTAATAAAATATTATTATAAGGTGTTGTAAGAGTTTACATACGAGAGACGAGGTCTCTCTCTCTCTCTAGCCGAATTTTTATCGGAAGCTCCCTCTCAAAATATTTTAAGTAAGTGACATCGTCTTCCTGAAAAATAGTATGTTTTTAATAAATAGTGATCTTTTCGTCCAGAATCTTTATTTTATAAGTTTTGTTTGTAAGTGACCTCATTGTCTCGAAAAATAATCCATTCTTTTTAAAAATAAAATGAAATAATTATTTCTGCTTATTGTCATGAATTTTAGGCGCGATAAATTTTATGCGCATACGACCTCATTATCTTGAAAAATAATCTTTTTAATAAAAAAATTGTGATATTTTATCTATGTTAGAAATTTTAAATGTTGTAAATTCTTAGAAAAATAAATTTATTTATTTCTCTTGTCTATTGTTAGAAAATTTTAGATACTATCAAATTATTAGAAATAAATGTGATATTTTTGCTTTTAGTAAAATTGTGAGATTTCTTTCTATTGTTTTAAAATATTTAGACATTGTGAATTTCATGTGCAAATGACTGCCTTATTATCTGAAAACTAATAGTTTGCATTTGATTATAGTATTGTTGTGAAATGTTTAATTGCAAATTAACATCCCATAAATTATGATAATTCCATATTCTTGAATTTCTATAAGAGTTTTTC
Source organism: Amborella trichopoda (assembly GCF_054954075.1). NCBI lineage: Eukaryota > Viridiplantae > Streptophyta > Magnoliopsida > Amborellales > Amborellaceae > Amborella > Amborella trichopoda. Next base: position 13,755,515 of record NC_142336.1, read on the forward strand.
TATACATATTAGATTGGCAATTATGCTAGAATGTCTTTACGAACTGCTACCTTTCTAAGTTTGAGCCCAAAATATTTGATTGGTTGAAATGTTATTGAAAGTGATTGTTATTAATGGTGTCAGTGAGATTCATATTAATTATTTCAGTGATATGTTGAGTACATGATATTTGCTGCTTTCGAATGTTTAAAGAGATTTAGAAATAATTTAAGTATGCAAGTGGACTCATCCGTCTCGTCGGTGAGGTATAAGTGGACCTACCCGGGACGTCGGTAGGGATTAAGTGGACTCATCCGGTACGCTGGTGAGGTATAAGTGGACCTGCAAGGATTAAGTGAACCTATCTAGGACGCCGATAGGGATTAAGTGGACCCATCAGGACGCTGATGGGGTATATAGGTGACCTACATGGGATGCCAGTAGGGTATTTTGTGAAATCCTTTGAATTATGCACTGCCGTTAAAGTGTTATGTGCATTTCAATTATTTGGATTATACTTAATTATGCATTTATTGAAAGTGAAACTGTTGATGCATTTCTGTTAATAGATCTTCTTTTTTAAAATATTGATATCTTTCAACCATGATTATTTTTAGGATTATGATGATCAGTTACTGAGTAGCCAAACTCATCAAACTATGGTAAACATTTTTCAGGATAACTGCGGATTCATTTTGAGTGCTAGTTATGATCAACCTTAGAAGATACTATTGTTGTGCTAGCTTTCTTTATTTACTTTGTAAGACCTCGCCACTGTAAATTTGTCCTATCAAGAGATGTATATATGTTTTTTCTGTCACATCTCCGGAATATATGTATTGTAAATTCTTGGGGTGTGACACAGCATGCCCCGCTGAATGTTGTGCTTCAAGAGAAGCGAGAAGGATAACATTCAAAAAATTTCCTCTGGCTTTATTTCTTTTTTCTTCCTAGCCACAGGACCACGTGAACATGGAGGAGAAATCCAAGCAATGTTGTAACTAGGATGCTCAGACGTTTGGACACATTTGTCGCAGATACATCCATGGCGACTTTGGGGGATAAGAGAATTTGAGGGATCTTGTCACAGTCCTCACCCTCACAGGACCGTAGGAGGCAGTTTTTAATCTCTTCACCCTGTCAGATGAGTTTGCGATATGGAGATATTGGTATTTACAGTCTTCACCCTATCGGACAGTACCCCAGGGGGCCATTTTGTATTTTTGAGGGATCTTATGGTCATCGTCCTTACCCTAGGGACCCTTTTTTATTTTGAGGGATCTTTTGGTCATCATCCTCACCCTCAATGACTCTTTTTTTTGTTTTTGAGGGATCTTTTGTTCTTCGTCCTCACCCTCAAGGACTCTCTTTGGTTTTGAGGGATCTTTCGGTCATCGTCCTCACCCTCAAGGACTTTTTTATTTTATTTAGAGGGATCTTTTGTTCATTTTCCTAACCCTCGGGGACTATTTTTTATTTTGAGGGATCTTTTGCTCATCGTCCTCACCCTCGGAGACTCTTTTGTTTTTGGATCCTAATATTGTGACACCAGAGATTTTTCTTTTGAATGAGGGTTGAAGCCGCCTGTTGAGGCAAGTGCTGTTTCAACCAATTTATTGGTTCAAGCACCCTTTGCAGGTTTTCTCTTGGACTTGGGAAGCGGCGAAGTAGAGACGATTTGCACCAACTTCCTTTTATTCGGGGCTCTTTATCCATGACCTTTCGGCCAAATCCACCCTTATTTTTCCTTTTTTACTCACAGTGCAATTTCGAGTTTTCACCATGCTCAGGTTTTTATTCATGGAACTCGCTTGCTCATGTTTTCGTGACCATGCCCATCTTGTCATTTTTACTCATGGCGTTCCCTTGTCCAGGTATACACCATGCCCATTATTTTTTTGTGAAAGAATGTTTAAGGTCATGCCTTCGGGACCTGTGCGAAGCCTTTTAATGTCATGCGGCCCAGACGTGTACTACAATTTAAGGTCGTACAGCTGGACCATGATGGAGATGGATGGAAGTCTGTTGCGGCCATGGAGTGAGTATGGTGGTTTTGACTCACTTTTGGGAGATGGCACGAGGCCACCTATGAAAGATAGATGATGTATGAATGGTTGGTGAAAAGTGGTGACCCACTAGTTGACAACGAGTATGGATGGCCAGGTGCCGTTTTGTGAGCATGGGTGAGACTCACTGGGAAATGATGGACAATGGTAATGATAGAAGGTGGATTTGATGAAGATGGTGGATCGTGGTGACCCATTAGCTAGTAGCGAGTATGAGCGAGCATGGGTGGTGGAATAATTTACCGTTTTGTGAGCATGGGTGAAACCCATGGGGAATGGTGAATGTTGTAGAGGGAAATGGATCCACTAGGGATTTGGTCATGTGTGGAAGCACGTTTAAAGTCTACCTCATGGACCCTGTGCAAAGCCTTTTAACGTCATGCAGCTCAGACGTCATTATAGTTTTGAGTCATACAGTTGGACCATGCAGTTTAAGGTCGTGCAACTAGACCTCCTCTACAGTTTAAGGTCATATAGTTTGGACCATTAATGATGGGAATTCTATGAGGATTATTTGGGTCAATATAGATCCACGAGGATAATGAGCAATGGTACGCATGTAACTCCATTGAGAATGACAGGCCAGAGCACAGATGCAGCCCCACTGGGGATAGTGATGGAAGACACCCGATGGAGAGGTGCATCCATTTCAAAGTTTAAAGACATGCGAATGGACTATTTGCCATGCCGTTTAGCGTCTTGCTACAGGGACGTGTGTTACAGTTTTTAAGGTCATGTAGCTCGAACCATGGCTATGTAGTTTAAAGTCATGAGGCTAGGATACTAGACCTCTGTTATAGTTTAAGGTCATATAGTTTGGACCACGGCTATGTAGTTTAAAGTCATGCAGTTAGGACCATGCAGTTTAAAGTCGTGCAACTAGACCTCCACTACAGTTTAAGGTCATATAGTTTGGACCATGGCTATGTAGTTTAAAGTCATGCGGCTAGGACCATGCAATTTAAGGTCGCGCAACTAGACCTCTACTACAGTTTAAGGTCATATAGTTTGGACCATGGCAATGCAGTTTAAAGTCATGCAGCTAGGACCATGCAGTTTAAGGTCGTTCAACTAGACCTCTGCTACAGTTTAAGATCATATAGTTTGAACCATGCAGTTTAGGGTCGTGCACCTAGACCATAATGTGGTAAGGGAATGTGACTCCATGGGAAACAGAGCGGTAGCTAGAAATTTGACTCCCTAAGGATATGATGGCTGTGGTGCAGGAAATGGACTCCCTAGGGATGCAGAACGGTGGTCATGTCATAATATCTAGGTGTAGCTCCACTGGAATAGTGAGAGAAATCCACAAATGGCAGAGCCATAACACACGAACGGCACTAGGTCTACATAAGTAAGTGCATGGCGTTTACATAAGTAAGGCACGCGGTGCTAATCCTTAAGAGCTATAGACGACGCTAAGCTTAACAATGCGCATGGCATTGGCATCTGAAAGATGTGTGCGGCGTTGAGGCATAGCGATAGCAATAGATGACAGCAGGTTCATGAGGCACAGACGGCATCGACTCACCATTTGGAGACGACGACTAGTGCATCATTTCGAGCTTGTGAGGGGCACTTTCTGTAACCCTCGTCTACAAAAGGGGGTAAAACCCCATTTTACTGCTTTACCTTTGATGAAATGGTGAAGAGAGTTTTAGAGAGTGAGAGCTTCCGTCAGGAGACTTCTGTCAAGAAACCTCCTGTCAGGACACAGTGCGCAGTCATTTACGAGCTCTCCGGTGATCTTCAGCAAATTGTGAACCTTCGCAGAGTGCTTGGGAACATTTTGAGAGAGTGTTAAGGCGTCTTAAGCAAGGAACATGGGCTTTTTGAGAAGAAGCGGAGAACTCGATGGAGTTGCAGTGAGGTTTGCAGAGGCTGTAGTAGGGATCCTGCAAAGATAAAAAGATTTCGGCGAGGAGGGGAAAGCGCAGTGGCTCTGCAGAAATAGACCAGAGGACTCTAGTGATTTTCCTGACGGTCTTTTAGTCATCGGAAGAGGAAGAGGAGGAATAGCGATGGGCTCACCGAAAACACAGTAACATTTCGGCGAGTTTTTTTTTAGGGAATTGGAAAGGCAAAAGAAGGGAGACCGAGAGGTTACAAGAAGATTTCTGTGGAGATTCCAGTGGTTTCCCAGTAGGATTGGCCACTGGTGAGGAGAGGAAAAGGACAGAGGGGGGTAGACGGAGGAGAGTTTTTTACAGAAAGAAGAAACACTGGTAAGGGCCTGAGGGGTCACAATGACCACAGCCATCGGGAGGTGGAAAATCGATGGCAAGTGGACTACATGCACTGCATTTTAAGAGCACATCAAGGATAATACTTCTTTAGGTATCACACATTGATAGGGGGCATTGCCTCTTCTCCATCAGAGTTTGTCAATATATAGACCCTGTTTAGCGTGACCTTATTTACTATGAAGGGACCTTCCCACTTAGGTTTGAAATTTCCTTTGCGGCATCCATGCATGATAATTGGTCTCCTGACTGCTAAGACTAGATCACCACGAGCGAATGAGCGAACCTTGAAGGACTTGTCAAAGGCTCTCTTCATTCTCCTTTGATTGAGTTCAAGGTTTTGCTCAGCCTTTAGCCTCTTTTCATCAAGAGCATCCAACTCCTGATAACGGAGCTTGACCCTCTCATCTTCAGTCAGTCCCTGACGTATAGTGACACAAAGTGAGGGTAGTTGAACCTCGAAGGGAATAAGGAGTAGAGTTTGTAGTATTCCGAGTGGTGGTGCGACAGGCCCACAAATCTTCAGGCAGCCTCTCATGCCAGTTCTTCTTTGACTTCAAAACTGACTTCCGGAGCACCCCGCACAGGGTTTTATTGAACACCTCAGCTAAACCATTGCCTCGATAGTGGTACATGGTCGAGTACTTCCACTCGAAACCGAACTGGTTAACTAGGAGACTCATGTGATGGCTTATAAACTGAGGACCATTATCAAAGACTATTCGGTCCGGAACCTTGAACCGGTATATGATGTGGTAGTGCACGAAGTTGACCACAGTGGCCCCTAAAACCTGCTTAAGAGGGACCACTTCAGACCACTTGGAAAAGTAATTTGTCGCTGCTAGGATGAAGGCATGACCCAAGGAAAAAGTAAGGTCAACGGGTCCTACAAGGTCCATACCCCACTGGGAAAAGGGCCATGATGCCACTAGAGGATGGAGAGGCTCTGGGGGCTGATGAATGAGGCTTGAGTGCATTTGGCACACCTGACATCTTTTAGTATAGTTTTGGGCATCAGCCACCATTGAAGGCTAATAATACTCGAGTCTGCGTATGTGCTCATAGAGCTTATGGCCGGATTGATGCAGCCCACAGATACCTGAATGCACTTCTTCCAGTACTTTATTTGCTTCTCATGCATCAATGCATATGAGGAGAATTCGAAAGAGAACATCCCCATCGAGAAGGGTGTACTTAGTAGGCATCCGTCGTATACCACTGCGCTCTACCCGATACTCAGGAAGCCTTCCATGCTTTATGAAGTTCATGATAGGCTCCCTTCAGTCTTCCACTTGTTCAACCTCTGCATATATCGAGTTGAAGAATTCCGGCTCCTGCTTCTCGGCCTTTGCTTCTTTACCTCGGGACATTTCCTGCTCTGCCAAGGAGTGCTCCAATTGGATAAGGAGGGCATTCAGGGAAGACATCTATCTCATCATTTGCATCAACTTCGGTTCCCAAGTCAACATGTCTCCATTTTGTTACCCAGACAGGCGTGGGCCCTGGTGAGGACATTTGAATGGTGGCCCCAAGCTTCGTGAGAGCATCAGCCTGTGAGTTTTGCCTTCTAAGGATATGAATTAGGGAGAAATCGTCGAACTGGACCATATAAGATTTGGCTGTGTCATGATAAGGCTTGAGAGTATCCTTCCTTATGTTATAAATCCCCTTAAGCTACCGGATGACCAACTTAGAGTCACCGAAAATGTCCAGCTGCTCCAGGTCTAGCTCCCAGACAATCTCCAATTCGACTGTGAGGGCTTGATATCCAGCCTCATTATGAGAACATGCCTCTGTGAGTGAGAAAGGATAGAGGAATCATCCCACCATCGGGAGTCTGGAACTCTTCTCCAGCACCCCCTCTATCTAACTGGAATGCTCCATCGAAGTACATCTCCCACAGCCAAGTTAGTACCGTATAGAAAACTTCTTCATCCAGGAGATCACTTGACAGGGGAGATTCTGAAGGGACTGGGTGAGCTGCAAGAAAGTTTGTTAAGGCTTTACCTTTGATGGCCTTCTGTGGTACATACATGATGTCGAACTCCATCAGTAATAATGCCCACTTGGCCAAGCATCCTCACAGGCATGGCCGGGTCGCAAGGAACTTGACAGGGTCAGCCTTTGAGATTAGCTTGACTCTATGACCGAGCAAGTAATAGCGGAGCTTTGGTACCATAAAGATCAACGCTAGGCACATGTTTTCGATGGGAGGGTAATTCTTCTCGGCACCTTGTATCCTGCGGCTAAGATAATAAAGTGTTGCTTCTTTCCCCACATCATTGTTCTGTGTTAGGAGTGCCCCAAGTGACTCATCAAGAGCGGTCACGTATATGCTGAGAGGCATTCCTAACACCGGTGTAGAGAGTACTGGAGGATTTAACAAGTACTGCTTGATATCATCAAGTGCAACTTGGCACTCCTCATCCCATAAGAAGGGAGTGTCCTTCTTCAACAGGTGTGATAAGGGCTTGCATTGTCCTGAGAGGTTCGAGATGAACCTTTGAAAGTAGGCTAGCTGCCCTTGGCGTGACCAAAGCTCGACGGCATGTCTTGAATCACCTTGATTTTGACCGGTTCAATCTCCAGGCCACGATACCTCACAATGAACCGTAAGAACTTTCCTGAGCGTACTCCAAAGGCACATTTCAAGGGGTTCATCTTAAGTTGGTGACTCCGCAGCTGCTCAAATACCTTTAAAGTTCCTTCATGTGAGCGTCCTTTATTTCAGACTTCACCACCAAGTCATCCACATAGCACTTGACCTCCTTGTGGATCATGTCCTTGAAGATGGTCGTCATGGCTCACTGGTACGTGGCACTGACATTCTTTAATCTGAAAGGCATCACAGTGTAGCAAAAGACACCTTTTGGGGTCAAGAATGCAGTGGCCTCTTATCCTCTGGAGCCATTCTGATCTAATTATGACCAAAATACCCATCCATGAAGGACAAGATCTGGCAATCAGCTGTGGAATCAACAAACATCTCAGTAACGGTAGGGGGAAGTCTACCTTGAGGTAGATGGTGTTCAAGTCATAAAAGTCAATACAGACCCTAATTTGGCCAGTTTTCTTCTTGACTGGGGCAACATTTGCGAGCCACCTTGGGTATTTGATTTCACGTATGAATCCAACTTGCCTAAGCATGTTCACTTCAGCATCGATATGCATCTCGAGGTCGGGTCTAGACCTTCTTGATTTCTGCTTTATGGGTTTGATGGATGAGTCAATACAGAGACAATAGACAACAATTTGAGGGTCTAGACCGGGCATCTCATGATAATGCCAGGTGAAGATTTCCTGGTTTGCTCGGAGGTGGGAAATATAACTTTCTTTCTCCTCTACAAACAGTTTTGCCGACATGAAAGTTCGCCAGGATGCTTCCTATCAATCTCGAGTGCAGAGATGCATGATCCTGACATTTCTGCTTCTAGGAGGGCCGCAGTGTGGGAAACGATTCCTAGACCATTGTCGAACTGGATAATGAAAGGGTCAACTTCAAAAATGGTTGACCCGTCGGACCACAGAGGCTAACTTTGAGATTCAGTGCTTGTGGAGTCCATGGCATTCTGACTGGGATCACTCGGTACTTGCCCCGGACTGGCTGGCGCTTCATGAACCTGAATCACATGACAGGCCTCCTTGGTACGGGGGCTCGAAGATGGCTCGCACTTGTCTTGGGCTGTCAGGGCATCGACAATAATTAAGAATCCATCTGCCTGAGCCAACATCTTTCTTAGGCGCTTCCGATACGACCTGTTGATGTTGGTGCCTTTTAGCTTTTTCTTTAGTGTTTTGAAGTCTGGAGTTGCCGAGCTGTACTTGCAAAAGAGAGAGAAGAGGAGGGAGGAGATGAAGAAGAAACGGAGTTAGAGTGTTCTGGGCATCTTTTTACATCGTCACCAAAATTGGACATGTGCAGGGGGTATTTTAGGTATTTCCCCAGCTCTGACTGTTGGGGGATGATTTTAATATCATCACCCTTATTGGACGAGTCTCGAGCAGCTGATGATTTAGGGTCGTCCACCTGATTGGACGAAGGGATAAGGTGAGTTGTGCTTGGGATGAAGTTCTGTAAGGTCGACAGTGGAGGAAGAGGCTTGAGGAATCGCTCCTCAACTGGTGGCTGAGGGATATGGTTCCTTCGACGAGTTGACCTTAGCGCTCATCTCCTTCTGACTCCTTAGGGAGGTGTTTCGTCCGTCCTATCAGATTGATGAGTAGCCTTAGCTTCACGGACTCCCTCACGCTTCAGGACTTGAGCCTACTTCGTCCACGGTAGACTTCCCAAGGCTGAGAAGTCAAGGGCTCTGAAAGGTCTATTGCATGCTCATAGGGGACCTGTAGTGGGATTTCCTCTTAGAAGGGAGTGATGGCTTGGAAGCATTCTGGGAGAACGGCACAAACAATGTGACCTTTCTGCACCTTCTCTGCGACTACAGCTTCGAACCCAGAGCATTCCCTCAGCCCATAGCCCCATACTTGGCAATATGGGCACCAGAGATTTTTCGTACCCTGAGCAAGATGCCTGGGTTGCCTGGTGGGCTTGGGAGTGACAAGACCATGCTGGAGCATCACCTCGAAGAGGGCCTGTAGAGGGTCTAGAGAACTTCCCTAGGCTTGTGTCAAGAGGTCTTCTTGCACTGGTGGAGCAGGGACTTGAAGGTGTCCTTCAAGGTTACCATGAACTTCTTGGTGCTACTGCATCTTCTTTGCCAAGAACTTGTGGAAGCCAATGTACTCGCTCAGGTCATGGCCCTCGTATCAGATGATATGGGCACCAGAGGTTCTCAATTCCTGGAGGCAGGAACTTAGGCTACCTTATCGGCTTCATCATGAAGAGACCTTCTTCAAGCATTACAGATAATATTGCACGAAGGAAGGTAGGTGCCTCGTCATCCACTTGGATTGTCGCTAGCATCAGTTGTCTCGAATGCTTTCTTTAGCTCTTCAAACTTTATCTAGCCCTTGTTAATAAGGGCTTTGATAATATCTTTGAGCGTATAGCACTCTTGAGTGGGGTGGCCTACTCTCCTATGATATGCGCAGTATTTCTCGTGTGCCTCCTGTCCAGCCTGCTCTGGGTATTTGACCTCCGACAGCGATATCATGTTTTTCTCTAGTAGTAATAGAAGCCATGCAGGAACCCACTCCTTCTCGAAGGGGTACACCCTGTTCTGGTGCTAGATCCAGTAGTCTCTTTGATTTATATTTTTAGGGGGTGGGACCTTGTTATAGGACTATTGTTGCTTGCCTTCAGCCTGAGGTGTTGTCTGTGCCTTGATTGTGACTATCCCTTTGGAGAGGTCTAAGGTTTGAGGGGCAGCTTTCTTAGTGTCAGTCACAGTGACAACCACACTAATCACCCCTTTTTGTTGGCTACCCCAATTATTGGAGCGAGAATTGCCATTGCTCCGACCGTTTCCAGAGCTAGAGGGCTGCTGATGAGATCCATCATGGTGCTTGGACAGACCTTCAACACGAACCGCTTTAGAGATGAGCTCTGACATGGAGGGTGGATTGAAAGCCTCAACATGCATGGTGATCTCGTGCAGCATATTTCGTATGCAAGTCTGGACTGCTTCTCTTTCAATCATAAAAGTGGCATGATAGGTTGCCAACTCTCTCCATCGGGGCGATGAACTTTTCTACTGGCTTACTAGGATCTTGAGTCAGAGTGAGGAGCTCGATGGTTTCCATGTTTCTCTCGACTTCATAAAAGCACTGGTAAACAATTGCTCCATTTCCTGCCATGTGTGTACCGAGCTTGAAGGTAGCCGATCATACCACTGAAAAGCTGACCCTTTGAGAGTCTCAACGAACTAACGGTGGAGGAGCCGCCTGTCAATTGCCATCTTTCAACAAGCCACTTGGAAGTGAGCGATATGCTGATGTGGAGATGTAGTACCATTGAACAGGGGGAGCTTCCCTTTTTGATAGTATGGGGAAAACTGTACCTGGTTGATATACGAGGGGTACGGCTTTTGGTAAAGTGATGCCCCTTACATGCCCGAGATCTTACTCTTGAGACTGTGGGTCACCATGGCATCTATATCAGCTTGTGAAACCATGTGGGGAGCAGAGCTGTCTTGGGAGGCCGGTGGGGGAGTTTGCCTAGGAGTTGTGTCCTCTCCAGGTAAGGAGTTGGCCTCATGATGAGAAGAAGGGGCGTGGAGGCCTCACGGCGATCCATCTTTTCGAGAATGGACTGTATCATCGCCTCGAACCTGTTCATCCTCTCTTCTTGGGAGTCACTCGACTCGTTGATTATCATGACGCTGACTGTTTTTTATGAGGGTTCAGAGCCAGGTGGAGTAGTGGACTGTCGGGTTTGGCGAGTCGTACGTGGAAAGTCAGTTTGTAGGGGCTCAACATGCTCCGACTGGACTCAAGTCTTGTACGCCGACCTTTTGAGGACTGGTTCGTGATGGTCTTGGGACCGTGATTTCTTAGCAACTCGATCTTTTCTTGTGATGGTAACCACCGAGCAATATTCTTGGACTTCTTACTCAGATTCTAGAATCCGAAGAGGGAAGAAGGGATAATGAGGCAGGAGGTCATCGAAAGTGGTAACTTCAACTGCCTTAAGGGCCTCTCTAGTCAAGAGCTGCAGGCCTCTCTCCTGCTTCATCTTGAGGCTACAATAGACTTCACTCCAGAATTGAGCCTAGGATCTGGACTGCCCCGTCTGTCTTGAGCATGTGAGGGCTGTGTCCATTTGCTGGGGCAGAGAGGGAGGTCCAAAGATAGAGGGAAATATGGGTTGCTGCCTTGAAGGTTGTACTCTATCTGCCATCAGGCCTTTGCCCCGAATTCCCTTGTGAGGTCCGGGTGCATGGCTGACCTGAGGTGGCTGACTCAAGATAGTACTCTTAAGGAAAACCTTTGAGTACCAGGTCTCGAGGTGTTTTCATGGCAAAGGAAGGGTGACAAAAGAAGGAACTAGCTCGCGACTCCGTCTGAGTCGGGATCTGGGAGGAACTTATGAAGCTGGTGCATGTGCACCTTTGGAGGCAGCCCTCTCGGGTGACTTGGGGGTCAGCCCGAGCTCGATCAGCTGGTTCGACCTTAGGAGGCTGAGACCTATGAGCTCATGTCTGTGAGGGACTGGGTAGGATCTGATCTCTCACAGGGTGAAGCCTTGTGTGTTGAGAGGGAGGACAAAGTGGTCGACCCTTGTGTACTCGAGCTGGTGCAGAACTGACGCTGCCTCGAGCTGTGGGATGTAGATGCATGGAGCGTGCAGGGTTCGACCCGAGAAGGTCTAGCCTTGGATGCGAGCTCAAGGCAGCATGAAAGTTGCCCCGAGCTGTCGCTCGAGTGGATGAACCACGACCCTTTAGGTGTGTGCGAGATGTGGAGGCCATAGGATTTCCTCCTCGGTGTGTCAGGCCTCTATGCATAGAGGTTCGGGGTGGTGAAGGAGTATGAGGGGTGACCTTGCGGCAACCATCCGGAGCGTTGGCCACCTGCTTTCCTTTCACGAAAGCCGACAGGGCAGCCTTTCCACATACCTTAGCAATGTGACTGGCAAGGGACTTGCCAGTAGCAGGGTACGCGCTGTGGATGGTAGCAAACGAGCTACCAATGCAAAGGGCCTTGATAGAGGGTCCACCAGGACTAAAAAGTGGGGAGTTAGGGACCTTCAAGTCCCTTCTCGCACCGTTCCAAGAAAGAACCTGGGAGCCGGATTGTGAGTCGCAACTCAAGAGGATTGTAGGGAACAAAGCTTGAGAAACTTGCTTCCCCGGGATGGTCACAAGTGCGGGGATGAGAAAATTCCCAACTCGGATGAACGGTTTGAATAACCCAGATGCTATGGGATGCGGTGCAGAAAATAAAAGGTGATGCCGATCAAGCAAGAGCGAATTGACGAAGGGGTAGTATGTCCCCAGTGGAGCCACCAAACAGGTCAGATGCCTTGCTCTCGCCAGCCCCCCCCCCCGGATCTAGATGATAGGGTGACATGTGTCTCAGGTTCAGAAGACCTGAGACCTGAGACCGCTCTCTCGGGAACCTTGTTCATAGAACAAGGGAAGGTGTCAACTGGTGAGAGAGGAATTTTATTCGTGAGGTGGGGACCAACCTCACCTGGTCCATAACTTACTCGGGCTGACTCACGTGAGTGCCCTCTTAGATCATGAAGGAAAGCCCCTCAGCTGCTTAGCTGGATCAGAATCACCTCCCTTGATATGCAATCTCCTTGTTTTTTACAAAGCACTAACATGGTTAATTTGCAAGACAAGTGGGTCTAGGGACCCACCCTTGTCTTGGGGCGAACATGCACAGATGTGCACATTTAGATGGTAGAGAAGAAGAGAAGTTAGAGTGATGAAGAAGAGGATTTGAATGAGGGGAGAAAAGAAAAGAGGACTTGACAAGGGAACAAGACAAGCATGATAGCTGGACCAGTATAGTGACCGACTGGGAGTGGTAGCAAGATAGGCACGATAACTCAGACCGGCGCGATGGAAAAACTACTTGAAACCAAGGTCGATATGATCGTCCTAATCTGGTGTGATAGCAAGATGGGCATGGTACTCTAAACCATCACGATATCAATAATGCTCGATAGCAGACCACTATGATAGTGCTAGACTAAGTTTGTCCTTTTAGTCAAACGAGAAGAGAAAAAAAGAGAAGAGACCTGAGATAAAATGCAAGACTGAGTAGGAAGGTTTCAAGACCCCGCCCCTTGAACCTTGCCGGAAGGTGACAGTGCGCGAGATCATGACTGGAGGTCGTGAACGTCACTCGGGTGGGAGTGGCTCAACTCGTAAAAACATGGAATCAAGAGCAAACCATGAAAGAAGACTAGAATAAATCCATTCAACAAACAAATATTAATTCAAAAGTACAGCCATCTCATTCATTCAATATCCAAAATTTCTTACAATTCCTTCAAGGCACTACTGGCCCAAAATACACAAAATAGAATATACATCATATTGCTGAGACCACCAAAACGTACTCTAAAAGTCATTCGAAGATGGCTTTTCAAACTTTTCAACTTCGAGCTTCAAACGCACAAACGGCTACCTGCCTTTAGCACAGATGCCAACACCCTTCACTCTACAATTATGCAAATAAGATGGAATGAGCTAACAACCCAGTAAGCAGATCTATATTATTGCATTCCAACTAGTATAACAGTGATGACAATATGTAGTGTACACATATAAAAAAGGTATCAAGTGAAGTCCCCCAACATACTTCTCAATACTATAACAATAATATGATAAAAACAGTTTACTATACAATGCATGTCACAATCACCTTACTTAAAGCAGAACAGTAAAGACAATAGCTCACAATTACAAAACTAGTAATGCCTACTCCCGAAGTAGAAGTTCCATCACTCAGGTTAAGCCAATACTGCCGCTTGAAACCTCTACCCTCATTCCAGAGGGAGGATAATGACAAGTGGGTGCACCACTTCGTAATGCACTCACACACAGACACACATCCCCAGCGCGCTTTGGGGTTTTCGATAGGTAGTGGCCTTGCAAGACACGACCCTCTCCTTATGCCCTTCTGGCGAGAGAGTGTCACACTACCATTGGGTGGCCCAATATAGATCTGGAGGGTGTGACCCTCCCAAATATTCATATCCTGCCTCCCGTCCTATCATGGGGAGTTAGGGAAAAATCTTAGCTACCAGCACCATCATTCACACAGTAGGTGCCCATACACAAAACACAAAAGCGGCACGGTACCATCATTCACACAGTAAGTACCCATTCACATATCACATAAGTAGAACGGTATCATTATTCATACAATAGGTACCCATTCACATATCACATAAGTAGCACGGTACCATTATTCACTTAGTAGGTACCCATTCACATATCACATAAATAGCACGGCACCATTATTCATATATCACATAACCAGTATTATTATTACATTATGATGATATCAGTTCCTCAACATAATAGTAGCAATATCACATTCTGATAGTGGCATATCACATTTAAACAGTATCATGATGACAGTACTATAGTAATAGTAACACTATTCTAGTTAAGCCTTAATGCTCAATTTCCAGCCATCAAGGGCAAAGATGTTCGCTTACCATTAGGGTAGTAACTTTTGGACCATTTAGAGTTTGAAGAGAAATTTTGTACTAAACACATATTTCAAATCGAGGTAGTTTGAAGACAATTGGACCCCGTTTGACTTCTTAAAGGTTCAAAGAGGTGAGGGTTTACTAGCTGTACCCTGTGATGCACAGGGGACAGCGGCATAACCTGCTTCATATCACTATAACTCCCAAACCATGGAGAAAATTGTGATGGTTTCAAAATCAAAGTTTAGGCCAAGACGTATATATTGCTAATAAAAATTAATTGAAAGCATTTGGATCCCATTTGGTGGTTCAAAGATTCGTGCCAAACAAGGTGATAGTTCTGAATTTTATCAATACTACCCACAGTGACATACCTTCATAAAATGAAGTATAACTTTCAATCTAAGATGAATTTCGAAATACTTTTTTCATGAAAACTTTAGCCCATTCAAATCTATTTCAAATGGATATGTTTTGACCTAAAATTAACTTCGTTTGGTTCGTTAAAATCAGTTACCACATTAGTATTACTGAAAAATCTAGAAAAACAATCAACAGTGATATACCCTCTTATTTGAAACATAACTTCATTTTCATAAAGAATTTTGGAAGTGGGAAAAAACAAACATTTTACTACACTCGCATATATTTCCAATGGCGGTAATTTGAGGTCAATCGGACCTCGTTTGGCTATCCAAAAGTCCCTTTCAAGAACACACATATTTCTGAAATTTCACAGTAGCATATGACATGTTTCAAGAACACATCCCATAACCTTCATTCCATGGTAAAGGACATGATAACAACCATTCTCTCACAATGTACACACATAACATGCATTTCTTACATGATCTAAGAATTATACACCCATTCTTAACATCCACTTCCATTATAGAACAACAGCCCCAAATTTTAGTGAACAAGGCATAAGGAATTTCTACATCACTCACACATTCATTACTCATCTCACAAGCATAAAACTCATGCATCCTTATGACTATAATGCACTGGTGATGGATCCACTTACATAAATAACAATGGTTTCTTCTCCTCCTCTTCTCACATCTCTCACCCTCCCAACAATGGCTACCCTCCAACAGTCACTTCTTCAAACCTTGTGTCTTAGAGAGATAGATAAAGTAAGAATGAGTGGCGTGGGTGAGTGAAGAGGCTTAAGTACTCTTGTGTTTGAAGTGACTGAACAAGTGTCACCAAGAGACTCAAAATCTAGACAAGTGGTTCTCAAATCAGCATCCATTTAACAAGTGGCACCATAATCCACGCATGTCAGAAACATAGCCGACGCTACACACACGCCGACACACAGTCGGTGCTGGTCCATCCCTTCTTCATAGCCGGTGCTACACACTCAACACAATCGACGCTGGTCTCTTCATAGCTAGCGCTGCACACAACACAGTCGATGATGCACATAACACAGTTGGTGTTGGTCTCTTCACAACCAGCGCTACACACAACAGAGCCGATGCTGCACACAATACAGTCGGCACTGCACACTCAACACAGCCGGTGCTGGTCCCTTCGCTATCCTTCCTTCCTCCTTATCCTGCCATGCACTCTAACTAACCGAGAAAAATCTGGGTCGTCACATCATCCCCTCTTAAAAAATATTTTGTCCTTAGAATCGCTAATCAAATAAATGGGGGTACAAAGCTCAAATTTCCTCTTCTCGCTCCGACATTGATTCTTCCCTTGAATGATACTGTCATAAAGGACTAGAGGAACCTCTTTGTGACACAATATCGAAATTCTTCTATCCAGTATCTTAATAGGTTCTTCTGTAAAATTTAAATCCTCCCTGATCAGGATTGGCTCATATTCCAAAATGTGGGACGGATCAGGCTGATACCTTCTCAATAGTGACACATGAAACACATTATGGATATTGGCCAACTCGAGCGGTAGGGCCAATCGTTATGCCACACCTCCAATCCTTTCCAAAATCCCAAAGGGTCCAATAAATCGTGGACCTAGTTTCCCCTTTTCATCAAATCTCATTATGCCCTTAGTTGGTGATACTTTCAAAAAAACCCAAGCACCCACTTCAAATTCAAAGTCCCTTCTCCGATTGTCGGCATAACTCTGCTGCTAACTTTGGGCTGTCTTGAGCCGCTCCAGAATTAAGGCAATTTTTTCTAAGGTTACTTGAACAATCTCTGGTCCTAAAAGTTTTCTTTCACCAACCTCGCCCCAACATATAGGCGATCTGCACTTCCTCCAATACAATGCCTCAAAAGGTGTCATATGGATACTGGCCTAGAAACTATTGTTATAAAAAAATTCTATTAGAGGTAGATGATTATCCCAATTCCCCTTAAAATCTGTAACACGGGTCCTCATCATATCTTTCAGGGTTTGTATGGTCCTTTCTGACTATCCTTCTGTTTGAGAGTGGCAAGCTATATTAAAAGTGAGTTTGGTCCCCATAGCCAACTGTAGGCTATTCTAAGACCTTGAAGTAAATCTGGAGTCTCTGTCGTACACAATAGTAACAGGCACCCCATGCAGTCTTACTATCTCCTTAATGTATAATTGGGCCAACTTATCCATGGTATAAGTAGTACGGACCTGCAAGAAATGAGCGGCTTTAGTTATCGGTCCACAATGACCCAAATACTATCTTGCCCCAAACTTGATCTAGGCAAGCCAGTCACAAAATCCATAGTTAGGTGCTCTCACTTCTATTCTGGCACAAGTAAGGGTTGTAACTTCCCTGCAGGTTTTGATGTTTAGCCTTCACTTGTGGACAGGTCAAGCACTTGGAAACAAATTGTGCTACTTCCTTCTCCATAGATCCTAATACATTTTCGTGCTCCCTGGATGCACTGTATAATGGGAGTGGTGTGCTTCTTCTAAAATAACGCTTTTTACCTTCTCATTGTTGGGGGCACAAACCCGACCTTTGAATCTTAACATTTCATCACTGCCCAAGACAAAGTCCTCCTTACCTTCCCATTTTATTTCCTCGAAAATTTTCATGAACTGGGGATCCTCCTTTTGCACTCCTCGGATTTGCTCAAAGAAGGGGCTCTATTCTTATACATGAAATTATTCCTTTCCCATCATCAAGGGGCAAAGTTGAGTGCCATTCTACCACATCTACTAGTAGTTTCATCTCTTGGACCTTCATGTGAACCATTGATACCATAGGCTTCCTACTTAAAGCATATGCCACAACATTGGTCTTACCCGGGTGATAGTTGATGGTACAATCATAATCATTGAGCAAGTCCATTCATCTTCTTTGTCTCATATTCAATTCTTTTTGAGAAAACAAGTACTTGAGGTTCTTATGGTCAGTGAACACTTTAAATCGAGTTCCATATAGATAGTGTCTCCAAATTTTTAGGGAAAAAACCACAGCTACCAATTCCAAATCATGAGTGGGATAGTTCTGCTCGTACGACTTTAACTGCCTGGAGGCATCGGCTACAACCTTTCCCCTTTGGATCAGTACACACCCAATCCCTTTGTGCGAGGCATCAGTAAAAACCATAAAATCTTCATTCCCCTCAGGCAAGGTCAGTACCGGGGCTGTAATTAGTCTCTTTTTCAGTTC
Organism: Amborella trichopoda; assembly: GCF_054954075.1. NCBI lineage: Eukaryota > Viridiplantae > Streptophyta > Magnoliopsida > Amborellales > Amborellaceae > Amborella > Amborella trichopoda. The sequence goes on from NC_142336.1 coordinate 13,773,455, forward strand.
CTGAAAACTTCTCTCACAGTTATCAGACCACACAAACTTGACTTCCTTTTGAGTTAGGCGGGTTAGGGGAAGTGTTATCTTCGAGAACCCCTCTACAAACACTTGTAATACCTTGCCAGTCCTAAGAAACTACGAATTTCAAATACACTCATTGGTCTTTCCCATTTAAGCACAGCCTCAATCTTACAATGATCAACAACAATCCCTTATTTAGAAATAATATGCCCGAGGAAAGCCACACTTGGGAGCCAGAATTCACGTTTATTGAACTTAGCATACAATTTCTCCATCCTTAGAGTCTGGAGGACTACTCTTAAATTTTGTTCATGATCTTTCTGATTCCTAGAATACATCAAAATATCATCTATAAAGACCACTACTTAGTTATCCAGATAGGCCTAAAGACTTTGTTCATCATATCCATAAACACAGCTGGGGCATTTGTCAATCCAAAAAGCATGACTAAGAACTCGTAGTGGCCATAACAAGTCTTGAATGCAGTCTTGGAGATATCCTCTTCTTTAACCCACAACTGATGGTAACCTGACCGGAGGTCAATCTTAGAAAATACTTGGATCCCTTGTAGTTAGTCAAATAGCTCATCAATTCTGGGCAATGGGTACTTATTCTTCACTGTGACCTTATTCAACTATCTATAATCAATGCATAGCCTCAAATACCCATCTTCCTTCTTCACAAATAAAACCGGTGTGCCCCATAGTGACACACTAGGTCGGATGAACCCCATATCCAATAATTCATGTAATTGCTCCTTCAATTCATTTAACTCAGTTGGGGCCATCCTATATGGGGCTTTAGAAATAGGAGTAGTACCAGGGGCCACCTCTATTTCAAATTCAATCTCTCTAACTAGGGGCAGAGAGGTTAACTATTCAAGGAAGACCTCTGGATATTCTCTCACTACCAATATCTCTTCTAATTTAGACTGAACACCCTGGTTTTTCTACAACATAAGCCAAGTATCCAACACGTAGTTTGGCCAACATGCGAAAGGCCCGAACGGCTGAGATAATGCGTAAAGGGGGAACATCCTTAATGCTCTTAAAATATAGTTCAGGCTGACTCGGGCGTCTAAAAGCTACAATCTTATCAAAACAGTTCACTATAGCATAGTTGGTAGACAGCTAATCCATACCCAAAATAATATCAAATTCATGAACATCTAAAAGTATCAAATCTGTAGGTAACAAATGTCCTTCAATCACAACCCTACACTGCTTATACATTATATCAGTTTCTATTGATTCTCCCATAGGCTTACATACTATCAGATTCCAAATAAGTTGTACAGGCGTAACATTCAAGTGACATGTAAAGTGTGGTGCAACAAATGAATGGGATGATCCAGGATCAATTAATACTTTTACTTCAATTCCACATACAGAAAGCGTACCTCGAATCACAGAGGTTGACACCTTAGCCTCTTGCTCGGTCAGGGTGAACACCCACCCTTGAGCCCTCGATCAGTCCTCTGATCCCTTGAGGGGACAGTCTTTCACTAAATGGCTTAATTTTCCGAACTAAAAGCAGTTCCTGGTCTTCCTGAAGCACTTAGCCGCCATATGATTTCCCAAACCACAGTGAGGGCAGATTGGGCGTCAGTTGCCCCCTACATCATTTGGAACGACCACCGAAATCTTAACACCACCTTGATTGTTTCTCCCTTCAACTCTCTCCCTGAAGGTAGTCATCTTTTCATCTTAAAACTCCTAGACTAGGTGACACCCAACCTTCCATCTCTTCTTGCCCGAAGGTCTTCACAATCTCTCTCTATTCTTTGAGCAAAATCCCCCAGCAGAGAGAAGGTCCTGAGGTTTGTTGTGATAATCCTCCCCCTTATATTGGGTCGAAGGCCCCTCCCAAACTTACTAGCCTTATGTGCCTCAGAATTAATAATATGCAGCGCATATCTGGAGAGTTCAGCAAATTTCGCTGCATATTGCTCAACAGACATATTTCCCTATTGCAACTCTATGAATTCTACCTCTTTCCTTTCCTTTACAGAGTCGGGGAAATATATCTCATAAAAGATTTCTAGAAAATTCTCCCAAGTAGTCACAACTCCTAACCCTTCCTGCGACTGTTTTACTGAGCTCCACCAGTGCTCAACTTCTCCTTCGAGCATAAAAGTACCTAGCTTAACTTTCTGCTCGTCTATGCAATTTAGAACTTCAAAGATCTTTTCTATCTTCCTTCTCCATCTCTCAGCCTTTTCTACTCCCCCATGCCCTACAAAGTTTGGAGGTGCCAGCCTCCTGAACCTATCTATCAAATTACTATCATTCATATCAGAGGCGGGGGTAGACGGGGCCGGCATAGCTTCTTTCATGATTCGTGTCATGGCCCCCAAAGTTTTGAAGAATTCACCGAAGGTCTCGATGTTCTCATTTCTTGAACTCGCATTGTTAGCCCGGGTCCTCAACATATTCCACCTAAAACACCAATATCCAGTTACTAACCTATCAAAGAACTATCCTATAGACACTCCTAAGACTTCTTAGGCCAATAATCCTATCCTAGCTGCTCTGATACCATAATTGTCGCGACCCCAGCCCCTGAACCCTGCGGGAAGGTGACAGAGTGCGGGATCGTGACCGGAGGTCACGAACGTCACTCAGGTGGGAGTGTCTCATTGCGTAAAATCATGGAATCAAGAGCAAACCATGAAAGAAAACTAGAATAAATCCATTCAACAGAAAAATATCTATTCAAAAGTACAGTCATCTCATTCATTCAATACCCAAAAGTTCTTACAATTCCTTTAAGGCACTACTGGTCTAAAATACATAAAATAGAACATACGTCATATTACTAAGACCACCAAAACATACTGTCAAAGTCTTCGAAAGATGGTTTTTCAAACTTCTCAACTTCAAGCTTCAAACCCACAAATGTCTACCTACCTTTAGTAATGATGCCAACACCCTTCTCAACTTCAAGCTTGGAACCGACAAATGGCTAGCCACCTTTAGTAATGATGCCAACTAGTATAACAGTGATGACAATATGCAGTGTACATATATTCACAAGGTATCAAGTGAAGTCCCGCAACATACTGCTTAATACTCTAAAAATAATATGCTAAAAACAGTTTAATATACAATGCATAAGTCACAATCACCTTACTTAAAGCAGAACAGTAAAGACAACAGATCACAGTTACAAAACTAGTAAGGCCTACTCCGAAGTAGAAGTTCCATTGCTCAGGTTAAGCCAATCCTGCCACTTGAAACCTCTACCCTCATTCAGGAGGGAGGATAATGACAAGTGGGTGCCCCACTTCATAATTCCCTAACACACACGCACACGCATCCCCAACACGCTTTGGGGTTTTCGATGGGCAGTGGCCTTGCAAGACACGACCCTCTCCTTATGCCCTTCTAGCGAAAGAGCATTACACTTCCATTGGGTGACCCAATGCGTAATGCCTATAAAGATCTGAGGGACGCCCCCCCCCCCCCCCCCCCCCCCCCCCCCCAAATACTTACATCCTAACTCCCATCCTATCATGGGGAGTTAGGGAAAGATCTTAGCTGCCAGCATTATCGTTCACACAGTAGGTGCCCATTCACATAACACATAAGCAGTACGGTACCATCATTCACACAGTAGGTATCCATTCACATATCACATAAGTAGCATGGTACCATTATTCACACGGTAGGTACCCATTCACATATCACATAAGTAGCACAGTACCACTATTCACACAGTAGGTACCCATTCACATATCACATAAGTAGCACAGTACCACTATTCATATATCACATAGCCAGTATTATTATCACATTATGATGATATCATTACCTCAACATAATAGTAGCAATATTACATTCTGATAGTGGCATATCACATTTAAACAGTATCACGATGACAGCACTATAGTAATAGTAACATTATTCCAGTTAAGCCTTACTGCTCAATTTCCTGCCATCAAGGGCAAAGATGTGCGCTTACCATTAAGGTCGTAACTTTTGGACCGTTTAGAGTTTGAAGATGGTTATAAAACCAATTCTATACTAAACATACCTATCTTTCAAATGGGGTGGGTTTGAAGACAATTGACCCCGTTTGACCTCTTGATGGTTCAAAGAGGTAAGGGTTCACTAGCTGCACCCTGTGGTGCACAGGGGACAGTGGCATACCCTACTTCATATCATTATAACTCCCAAACCGTGGAGCAACTTGAGACAATTTCAAAATCAGAGTTTAAGCCAAGACGTATATCTTTCTAAAAAAACATATTTAAAACCATTTGGATCCCATTTTGTGGTTCAAAGATTGGTGCCAAACAAGGTGATAGTTCTGAATTTATCAAAACTACCCACAATGACATATCTTCATAAAACGAAGTATAACTTTCAATCTAGGAATAATTTCAAAATATTTTTGCCTGCAAATTTTAGCCCATTCAAAGATCTTTCAAATGGTTGTGGTTTGACAAAAAATGAACTTCGTTTTGTTAGTTAAAATCAGTGACCACAGTAGTATTAGTGAAAATTTCAAAAAAACAGTCAACAGTGATATACCATCCTAATTTGAAACATAACTTCATTTTCATAGAGAATTTCTGCAGTGGCCAAAACAAACATTTTACTAGACTCACATATATTTCCAATGGTAGTAATTTAAGGTCAATCGGACCTCGTCAGTCTATCCAAAAGTCCCTTTCAAGAACACACATATTTCTGGAGTTTCACAGTAGCATATGACATGCTTCAAGAACACATCTCATAACCTTCATTCCATGGTAAAGGACATGATAACAACCTCTCACAATGTACACACATAACATGCATTTCTTACATGATCTAAGAATCATACACTCATTCTTTGCATCCACTTCCATTACAAAACAAAAACTCAAATTTTAGTGAACAAGGCGTAAGGAATTTCTACATCACTCACACATTCATTACTCATCTCACACATATAAAACTCATGCATCCTTATGACTATAATGCAATGGTGATGGATCCACATACATAAACAACAATGGTGCCTTCTCTAATCCACTTCTCACTGCTCTCACTCGCCCCACAATGGCTGCCTTCCATCAGTCACTTCTTCAAACCTTGTGTCTTAGAGAGAGATGAAGTAAGAATGAGTGACATGGGTGAGAGAAGAGGCTTAAGTACTCTTGTGTTTGAAGTGGCTGACCAAGTATCACCAAGAGGCTCAAAATCTGGACAAGTGACTCTCAAAACAATATGCATTTAACAAGTGGCACTCATAATCCATGCATGTCAGAAACACAGTCGGCGCTACACAACCAACGCTATGCACATGGCCACACACAGCCGGCGCTAGTCCATCGCTTCTTCATAGCCGGCGTTGCACACTCAACACAGTCGGCGCTGGTCTCTTCATAGCCGGCACTGCACACAACATAGCAGGCGCTACACACTCAACACAGCCGGCGCTGGTGTCTTCGCTATCCTTCCTTCCTCCTTATCCCACAATGCACTCTAACTTGCCGGGAAAAATCTGGGTCGTCACAGAAGGTCCCGACGGCATTAGG